>NC_092054.1:111595809-111907213 GCF_003086295.3 Arachis hypogaea | reverse complement strand
TCGCCGACGCCACCGCGTCACCCATTTTATAACGCACACTCATGCGATCACATGACCCACGCGATCGCGTCACCCAATTTTGGCAATTACAATAAATTGAACAGAGAGTTGTGCTAGAGCGAGGCTGCACTCGCGCCAGCAGCATATCACGAGTCACGCGACCGCGCGATCGACGCGATCGCGTCCCCTTACCTGACGTGCACCCACGCGAACGCGTGCCCCACGCGGCCACGTCGCATGCGCCGCACAGCTCAACCTAAAATTGCCACATATCTTATCTTCCTCTCCCCCAAATCCTAATTTTTCTTTTCCCTCCTTATTTCTTCCTTCCCTCTCCCCCCTTCTATCTCACCTCTCACTCTCTATCTCTCTCACCACCATTAACAAGGTTTTACCTTCTTCTTCCTTCTTCTTTTTTCCATCATTCTTATTATATTATATACATTTTTATTTTCTTTTTCTTTTCATTTATTTTATTTTATTTTTTCATCTTCTTCTTTCCCTTTTTACATGGAGCTAGAAATTTTTTGAGTCATTATCCCTCATTATATGCTTGTGACTTGTTACAATTTATTTGAAAATTATTATTATTTTTAAGGGATTGCTTGCATGTTCAATTTCATACTTTTTATATCTTACTTACCATGCATGCCATGTGTTTGTGAAAAAGCCTATATAGCCCTATGCACTTTTCTACATTACTTTACTCTACTATTCAATGCTTGCTTTTCACAAATTCTCCTTATTATTTTATTAATTAAATTCAATTGTCAATACAAACGTGTTGGTTTGTTACGAAGTAATGCTTGGTCTATGCTACTCATGCCCTTTGCCAGCATGCCAATAAACACCTTGCATTCACTTGTTTTTATCTGCACTAGCTATTTTCCATTGATGGCTTTTCATATGTACTCGAGAGCATGTGTTAATGTCATCTACATTTTACTGTGCATCATTCACCCTCTTTTCCATTTCCTTCCTTGCTGTATATCTCTTTGAATTTAATTTACTTTCTCTTCCCTTCTTTCAGGATGGCCACCAAGAAAGGAAAGGAGAAAGCAACTTCCAAACCACCAGCAAGAAGAGGAACTAAAAGAGCATTAGTGGCAGAGCCTTCTTCCACCACAGTCAAGCCCTCAACAAAACGAGTTAAGAGGATAATAAAGGTTGATGAAAAGGAGAAAGCCTTTCCAGCAAAGGACGCTGCGCGATTTTCCAATCGCTACTGTGAGCAGATGTTCCCTATCCTGGCAGAAAGGAACTATAACAATGAATACCTTCTTATCCTCCCGTCCAATATTGCCACCTTTGTTGACCCGCAAATTGAGCGAAGACAATGGGGTTTCCTACGAAGACAGCCAAGGCAGGTCAATCTTTCTTGGGTAGTTGAGTTCTACTCCAACTTCTACATACCAACCCTGCAGTCTGTTTATGTCCGGCAGAAGCAAGTCCCCATCACAGAAGAGGCCATTCAGCAGGCTCTGAGTCTCCCCCCTATTCCAGTAGGAATCGACGCTTTTCAAGAAGCCACCCTTCAGCGCCAGAGATACCAATTTGACTAGGACTCCGTTCTCGGAGTCATCGCCTTACCTGACAGCCGTTGGATCTACGGATACCACCGTACCCGCCCTAAGGGAATCTTGGCTTCGGCACTTACCTTGGAGGCTCGCGTATGGGCGCAGATCATGTCCCATTACATCTTTCCAAGCACTCATGAGTCCTCCTTCACTGCGGACATGGCTGTTCTACTATGGTGCATCCTTACAGACCAACCTCTGAATCTCTCAAGACATATCCGGAATGCTATGGAACACGTACAAATTGCGGGCAAATTACCTTTCCCCACCTTGGTCTCAGATCTTGTCTCAGCAGCCGGAGTCTCCTATAGAGCTGGGGACACCAAAGCCGTGCTTCCACGGGATGATCAGTATGTCCCTAACGGGAAATACCTCAGACTCTTAGCAGCCACTACAAGCCTTCCTACTGCTCCAATTGAAGATAATCCTTCTTCAACACCACAAGCATCTACAACTGAGAAATTGCTCCAACAGATAATCGAACGATTGGATCGACAAGAACAGAAAGCAAAGATGAGAGAGCGTCGTAACGAGCGCCGATTCAAACACCTCAAGGAGCTACTCAAGGGACACTTCAGAGACTCAGACACCTCGGACTCCACTTCCTTTACCAGCACAGGGAGCCATGACGACCCCGACTGTGGAGATACTGCTACCAGCCCACCTCTGTTCCTGACAGATGGCACCGAAGACGGTGCAAAGCCTTAAGTGTGGGGAGGTCGGTCAATACCTAACTTCCGGAGGTAATTTCTCTTCTCTAGCACCAATAATTAGGATATTTTAGTTAGATTTTCTTTCCTTTATAGAATAGAATAAATTGCATAGGTTAGGATAGTTGCATGCATGTTCTACTTGATTGAAAAGACAATAAGTTTCTTTTAAAAATCTATCTTTGAAACAAAGTTTCACTAATTTTTCAAAAATTCTTATGATAAATTTGCTTGAGTTGTATTTGGAACATGATATTTGAGTTAAAGAACACACAACCTGTGAAAGATTTGAGCCTTTATGAATGGTTACATTATTTAACCATAATTATTTCATTCTTGTGTGTTTACTTCTCTATGATTGTAATCTATATTTTGTTTTATCTTATATGTCCAATAGTTATTATATTTGCATGCTTTCACATGATTGAGGCCATTATTTGTTTAAACTCACTCATCCAAATTAAGCCTACCCTTTTCAATTACCTTTCTTAACCACTTTGAGCCTTTAATTCCCATTTGTTTGATATTATACAACATTACTAACCTTAAGCCAAAAAACAGTTGTGTACCCCAATTTGAATCTTTGGTTAGCTTAAGATAGAATTGTGTGTGCTAGTTAAGTATGGGAAATTGTGGGAACAAAAGTTGTTAAGGGAATGTGTCATAAAAATTTAAGGGGAATTTGGATACCTACTCATGTGAAAATATAAGAATGAAAAATCTATGTGCATTGATAAGCTTTATTTCTTTTTAAAAAAAAATGAAAAATCAATAAATAAGGGGACAAAATTACCCCAATGTTAAATTCAGAATTCAAAGA
This sequence comes from Arachis hypogaea, assembly GCF_003086295.3. Lineage (NCBI taxonomy): Eukaryota > Viridiplantae > Streptophyta > Magnoliopsida > Fabales > Fabaceae > Arachis > Arachis hypogaea. Next base: position 111,904,106 of record NC_092054.1, on the reverse strand, counting down.
TCAATGTACATATAATAGAACCAAAATATAAGTTGATACATGAGTATGGATTGAAAAAGGGAATTTTGGGTAGCTAGGTATGAACTTTAAAAATGACATTAAGTGTATACAAGTTATGTTAGAGCTTGGGTTAATTAAAGATTCAATTTATTAGCTCACTTGACCAAATATACACCCCTGCCTATACCTTAGCCCCATTACAACCTTGAAAAGACCTCATGATGTTTGCATTGGTATATTAACTATTGTTGATTGGTTATGAGAAGAACAAAAGTTAGAAAGCATGATTAGAGAAGGATAGAATGACCACCCTATACACTAGAGATTAGAGCGTACATACATTATTGGTGAGGGTTCAATGCTTGAATTTTCAAGTTCCCTGCTTTCATGAGCTATCTTCTTGCACTTTTGTCCATTTTATTGTATAATGATAAAATTATTGGAATTTGATTTGTGATTGTTTTGAAGAGCTTATTTACTTTTGATTAAGTGGACAAGAATCATATAGTTACATTTATTTATATATATATAGGTTTGCATTGCATTTCATGAGTTTCTACATGTTCATACTTATTTCCTTATCTCCTTCAATTAAGCATGAGGACATGCTAATGTTTAAGTGTGGGGAGGTTGATGAACCACTATTTTATGATTTATATTGTGTTTAATTGTGTGGTTTTATCATGATCCTTACCCACTTATTCATTAAATTAGCATGCATTTAGATTTCCTTCCTGAACTTATTACATGTTTGAAAACTGCTTCCTAGAGACTTTAATTATTTATTTTTAATTCTCCTTTATTCCATTCGATGCCGTGATCTGTGTCTTGAGTGTTTCAGACTTTACAGGGCATAAATGAGTTGGAGATTGGAAAGGAAGCTACCAAATATGGAAGGAACACAAGAATTTGAGGAGATAACCAACGAGAAGTGACGCGGTCGCATGGCTCACGCGACCGCGCGAAGGAGAGCAAATCGCAGTGACGCGGCCGCATGGCTCACGCGGCCGCGCGGATTGGAAAAGCTCTGGCAACGCGGTAGCGTGGACGATGCGAACGCGTGGCGAGGAAAAGTGCGAATGACGCGTCCGCATGGATGACGCGATCGCGTGACATGTGCGATCTGCAGAATTCGTTAGGGGCGATTTTGGACCCTATTTCGACCCAGTTTTCGGCCCGGAACAGCAGACTAGAGTCAGAGAACATGCAGAAACAAATAACACATTCATTCAGAGACAGTTTTAGATCTAGTTTTTACTCTCTTAGGTTTTATTCTCTAGGTTTTAGAATTTTAATTTTCAATTGGTCTTAGCATTGGAACATTGAGAAGAGTTATTTCCTCATCAAGACTTCGTCATTCTAGTTTGTTTTCTCAACTTGGTTTTATTCTTCCATGTTCCTTGTTTTGTTCAATTTTGTTATTTGAATACTTTTATGATTAATTAATGCAAGGATTATTTCTTTTTAATTCAATTTCAATTCCAATAATCATGTCTTCTTTTAATTCCCTTTCATGTGCTATGAATTTATTATTTACAATGTGTGAGTAGTTTCTTTACTTGATGGGGAGTTGATTAAAAGGAACTCCTGAGTTGGAAGGATTGAAGGAAAAATTTGTAATTGGGTTAAATGTTAGATTGTTATACTGTCACCAATGCCAATCCCTTTGAACTAAGTGGTTTGCAACTTGTGAACAAATCTGGCATTCCAACTTGTTTGACTTTCCCTTACCTAGTTAAGGATAACCAAACAGAACAACTATTAATTATAAATTAATCTTACAATCACTCCATCAATAGTAGAAATTCCAACCAATCAACTCCTAGTCAAGGCTTTTATTCATATTATTTAAATTTCCTCAATTTACATTCCAATTTACTTAGCTCAACTTTTTGGAACATCTGATTAATAAGATAGCACACTTTTCTGCAACTCGTTGGGAGACGACCTGGGACTTAAAACTCCCAGTAATTTTTAATTTAAACTCTCTGTGACATACTTTTAAATTGATAGGCAGATTTTCGGTGAGTTAAGAACTATACTTGCAACGTAACCATTTTAATAATTTTTAATTCGCCAGCTTCTGCGTCTCATCAGCACTACTGAAACTATATATCTTGATTAAAATAAATAAATAAATGGCAGGTGGAGAGATAATGGTGAATTTTTTCATATCCATGTGTAATTATGAGATATCTACCAATTGAACAGAGTAAGATTCATAACAACAGCAATAACACCAGAGTCTTTGCTCACTAGATAGGCAACAGCACAGAATAAGATCTCAACAATTAATGATACAGTACTAGTTTCTCAGAATTTCTCAGCATGATATATACAATATCTTTGAACTAGTGAAATCTACTTGGCACATTTAAGTCCTCCAATTGCATACGTATTGGGCATTTAGTGTACATGCATAACCACTAGAAGCAATAAATTCCTCATGGTAGGAATTTATGACTCTATGTTTCTGATGATTGCTCCATAAGATTATTATAAAGTAATATCTAATAGACTAAAGCTGGATATTAAGAGAAAGATATTAGTCAAAGCACATACTTCAGGTTGGTCGGTTTCTTGTATGAGATTTCTTAAACTCCAACACATGCGGCCCAACACCGCCTGATAGGCCTCCCACAATGAAGACGCCGCCCAAAGGTGCTTGTTCCCGTCACTGCCGCCACTCAACCATCGCAGGTTCTTTCCGCCGATTGATCTTCCCCTCCGATGCCAAGACCAGATGCCGTTCAGAGCGACTACATAACTGCAGTGTTTGGTCACACCCATGAGCAACCTGGAAGATGTATTTGGCCCTACAGCTTTAACGAGTACACCCACCATGACCAAAAACAAAACACAAATAGCATCGGCCCAGCCCAGCTGCGTCAATCCAATTGGCGATCACTCAAATTGGCCCTTTCATTGAACCCTAAACAAAAAAAAGTAGGCCCATTATTCAATGATTTCATTAGCCGGCTTCCCCCTCCAACTAGCATACCAGACAAGCCTGCAAAGCTCTACCAAGCCTGTTCCCTCAACCCAACGGCTTGCCACTTGTCAACATATCCTTCGATCTGTATAAATGAATCTGTACCGTATAACTGGCCTTATAATATTGATAGTTAGAAATGTACCATCTTTTTTTACGATAAATTTCTTTGCCTTTAGCCACTTGAATTATTGTCACTAATACAACTGCAAATAATTAAAGAAGATATTAATGTTATATTTTTTTCTTTTGAGTTTAATTAGAAAATTAATGATTTTTTGTTAATATTAATTAACATTTTTAAAATTATATTTTTATCATAAATTTTAAACTATAAAATTTAAATTCTAAATCCTAATTTTAAGTTCTAAACTCTTCAAAAGAAGAAGATTATTACAAAATAATTTTATAATAAAAAATAGTTGATATTGAATAATTAAAAATTATTTTTTTTGTATTTTTTTAATAAACAATAGAAAAGATATTAACATGAGATATGAAAGAAGTTAAGATATATATGTGAATAAACCTGAAACAAAAAGAAAAAGTGAAAAAAAGTTTGCCATAGTCGTAGACTTTCAAAAGGCTTATGATCGAGTCAAGTGGAATTTTGTGGATATTGTTTTACAGAAGATGGGATTTGATCATAGATGGAGGGATTGGATAAAGAAGTGTGTGTGTTTTGCGTCTATGTCGGTCCTAATAAATAGCTCTCCCTCTAAACCCTTCAAAATGGAAAGGGGTCTACGACAAGGGGATCCTCTTTCTCCCTTTCTATTTGTGCTTGTTGTGGATGTTCTGCATAGGATGATTAGAGAGGTTGTGCGAAATGGACGCATTAGTCCATTGTTGGTTAGACGGGATAACATTAAGTTGTCACATTTGTAGTTTGCGGATGATACTATACTTTTTTGTCCTTTTGAAGAAGAGACGATCAGAAACTATAAGCTGTTGCTGTGCTGCTTTGAGATGATGTCAGGGTTGAGTATTAATTTTCACAAGTCCAACTTGATCCTGGTTAATTGTGAGCAGAGTTGGGCACGACAAATGTGTCAATTGTTAGGGTGTAAAGAGGCGTATTTACCTGTCAGATATCTTGGCATTTCTCTAGGGGCGAATCGAAGGATGGTCAAGACATGGAAACCAGTGATTGACAAGGTAGAAGAAAAGCTAAGTCTGTAAAAAGAAAAGTCTCTAAATAGAGCGGGTAAGCTGGTTCTCATTAAATTTGTTCATTAGCCTACCTATTTACTATCTCAGCTTGTACAAAAATGCCGAAGACAGTAGCAGAAAAAATAATATCCTTACAGAGAGGCGCTTTTTGTGGAGTAAGGAGGACGGGAGGGACGGGATACCTCTAGTAAAATGGGAAGTTGCACAAACCTCCAAAAAGGCAGGAGGTTTGGGAGTTAGTAACGCGATAATTCAGAATACAGCGCTCCTGTTCAAGTGGTGGTGGAAATTTTTGGAAGAGGATTGCCCACTTTGAAAGAAAGTTGTATATACCTATAATAACATGAATCCTTCTGAGATGATTTGTGATCAGCCTGTACCTACAAGAGGGAGTCCTTGAAAAGATATTTGTCAACTACAAATCAGGGAGCCATAAGTGAGAGAAAAGATTATCAGAGGCTTGACTATGGAACTAGGGGATGGCAGGATAATCTACTTCTGGGAGGATAGCTGGTTACCTTGTGGTGCTCTAAAAGTTACTTTTACAATATTTTTCTCGGTCTTAAATCTTCAAGAATTTGTCGTAGGGGATTGTGGGTTCTGGGATGGGTTAGAGTGGATTTGGAATTTCCAGTTTCTCTATTTCAATGGGAGCTGGAACTAGTAAACCAGCTTCATGCGGTTCTGCAATCAGTAAAACTAATAACTAAGAGAGAGGATAGAGTGGTCTGAAAATTTGATAAAAAAAAGTGTTTATTCTACTAACTCCTTTGTGCAGGTATTGCAAGTAGAGGTACTTCTGGTGGATATCACAAGCTATAGCTTCACTAGTACTATTTGGAGAGGATTCGTCCCACAAAGAGTTGAGTTGTTTACTTAGTTTGCACTGGTTGGTAGGGTCAATATAAGGAAAAGACTGTGTAAATTAGGTGTTATTGGCCAGAATGATAACAGGTGTGTTTTATGTCATAAGTCTGTTGAAACTGCTTTTCACTTGTTCATTGGTTGTGACCTCACTTGCCTCGTGTGGTGTGCTTAGTTGTTCGCTCTTGAAAGGATATGGACTATTCCAGGTACACTCAAGCAACACTATGAAAGTTGGACGGATATATCAGCGAGAAAGATGGAACGAAAGCGGTGGTTGGTTGGCTTTTATTTTTGCGGTCATCTGGATAATTTGGCTAGAAAGAAATGATAGAATTTTCTAAAATTAAGGTTCAAGTATGGTGGACATTATTAACAGATCCTTTACAAGTTACGATGAGTGGATTGGTGGTAAACTCTGTGGTTGTTGATAATAATGCTGGAGATGGCTAGGAGTTATTATTTTTAGCGTAATGAATTTTTGTTTCTTTTCTTTTGCTCCATCTTGTTGTGTTGAGATTTTTTATTTCAAAAAAAAGTTTGCCATGGTTAATCTTTTATCAAACACTTAATTAGGTGTCAATAACAAAGCTTCCTTAATCTATCTACTAATCTCGATATGTTTCGTGTATGTAACAACGAGAGATGAGAGGTGTACTGTATATATAACCAAAATTTCATTTGATCACATCAAGAATAATTTTAAAATTAATTGATATACATTTTCATTGGGCATACAATAATGTAGATGGAGTAACACGATGAGAAGCCAATAACTAAGTTTAAATAATCAAGATTTAATTTAAAGTTATTTGAGATTACTAATCACTACAAGAAAAAGCGTGTTTATCGACAGCAAAAATCGACGGCTATTTCTGCCGTCGATAATTTTCGACGGCCTGCTGTCGATATTACTAAAAAAAATAATTAAAAATAAAAATATTAAAATCGACGGCCTAGTCGTCGATATTTTTATAATGCATTAATTTATTTCCCTATTATCGTCATATTATAGGCGAACCAGCAGTCGAAAATAAAATCGACGAATATGGCGTCTATTTTATTATTTTAAAAATCGACAACTTTGCCGTTGATAAATTTGAACGGTCTAGATTACCTTCTAAAATGGGATGAATGGTCTATATTTAATCTATATAATAGACGCCATATGTGTTGTTTTTTTTATATTAAAATCGACGAATATGTCGTCTAATTATTTTAAATATCGACAACTCTGCCGTCGATAAATTTGAACGATCTAGATTACTTTCTAAAATGGAATGAACGGTCTAAATTTAATCTATATAATAGACGCTATATGTGTTGATTTTTTATATTAAAATCGACGACTTTGTCGTCTGTTTTATTATTTAAAATATCGACAACTTTGCCGTCGATAAATTTGAATAAAATCGACACACAGGCCGTCGATTTTTATCACTAAAAACACATTTTCTCAACTCCTGCTTCCAAAGTTCAGAAACGCATGTCTTCCCCAAATTCAAGCTAGGTATTTTTATCACTAAAAACGCTTTCTCTTCAACACTGCCTCCGTCCGACACCACCACCGGCGACCACCATCGCCTACCCTCTCTCCCTTCCTTCTTCTCTTTCTTCCCCATTTCTCCATTTCTTCGTTCTTGTGTGCGACACCCCTGTTCGTGGAGTCACCCTCTGTCCGCGTCTTTAAGCACCGACAAGTAACCACCAGCGGCGGCGACCTTCTGTGCCACCGCGACATCACCACCACCCCACCGCCTCTCCGTTCTTCTTCCTCCTTTCATCAATGCAGGTTCCCTTCCCCTGTTCCCTGTCTTTCTTTTCTTTATTTTCACTGCTTTTTAATTCTGTTTTTAGAAATTTTGGTTAGGCTTAGGTTTGTTAAAACTTGTGTTTCTGGACTGAAATTGTTGTTGGCTGTATCTTTCTGAAATTACTGGGTTGAATGTTGCTTAGATTAAACTGAAATTTACTGTTTTGAACTCTGCACACCACATGTTCGGAGAAATGCCTGAATGAAATTTTTGTATGTAAGGCTTTATTATTATGATTATTATTAGGTTTATTTTTTCAATTTTATAACATTTTGATAGAGTAAAATAGTAAATAGTGAATTGTATCTAGCTAAGGAAGAATCTAATAACACATCGTATTAAAAAATGAGGTTAGAGACAAAAGATACATATTATGTGCACACGTATTATTGTGTATTTTTGTATTCTAACATGGTTGTTTGTTTATATTGATATCATGCTTTAATAAAAGACATTTAGAAAGATATCTCAGAAAATTAATCAAATTTGATAAAAAAAGATATCTTATTTATATTTTTATTTTTCTCTTCATGTAAACAAATTTCTATCTCCAATGTTTTAAGAACAATTAGACAACTAACTAGTTAGTTCCGGTATCAATTAGCCAACCAAGATTTTCATATCTCACAGGTATAAACAAACTTAATGCAAGTTTTTCTAATTGATGCTTTGTTTTCTTTTCAAACTTGAATGCAGTACTAGGTCTGTTCAGAAGTTATTGGAGCATGTAACAAACCAAGAACAAAGATTATGTATAATGTCGACGCTGACACCAAGTGTTGTTGCTTTGTCTACTAACACGAATGGTCTTCATGTGGTTGATCATTGTGTCAAGCATTTCTCAAGTGAAGATACTAAGGTAAATGTCTTTAATCACTTCATTTGTTTTGATTACTGGGGTTGTATGGGTTTCATCATATGATTGGTTAATCTTTGTGTGAAAAGAATCAGAGTGTTCCATTCTGGCTTAAGTGATTGTTTGACATATTTTTTGTTGTAATGTTATTAACTTATTACTGTGTTAATGACTTAATTAATTCAATTGTTCTTATTATATTTTTTGTGTATTTTGGTTTCCTGAATTTAAGTTGTTCCTCTTATCAGCATTCTAATCTGTATCTGCTGTGAGATAATTGATTTCAAAGGTGCATTTTTCTGGACATCCCTGCAACTGCAAGTGTTGGTTGTTTTTGCTTCTACTTTTAAGTCTTTGCGTGAAGTAATAATGAATGAGTTAATGAAACTAACATAAGTGGAAAGGGGTGTATAGTGATATTAATGTCTCCGATGGAGGCAACCACCAGATCCTACATGTCCTGATTGAGATCACGGTGGTGAGGCCTCAATCACTGAATCTCCCAAGTAATGTTAAGGAACACCAATTTTTTAATAAACTCTCTTCTGCTTCATTTGATTATTAAAGCCTAATATTGTTGAAGTTTACCCCTGCTGCCATCCATGTGCAAACCTTTGATTTGAATTTAAATCTGCACAAACATCAAACATGACACCCATTTGAATTTATGCATATCTATTATTATGCTTCTCTGTTTCACTTTTTTTTAATTATTTTCTGTGTGGTATGAGAGAGAGAGAGAGAGAGAGAGAGAGAGAGAGAGAGAGAGAGAGAGAGAGAGAGAGGGGTGTGTGGGGAGAGCGTAGCTGTCTGTCTGCTTGCTTGCTTTTCCCTAATTTATGACTAAAAGTGACTTATGAGAGAGAGCAAGTGTGTGTATATGTGCAACTGTGCATTGCAAATTGAAACTAGTTGCAGGATAAAGCTTAAATTATCTTTAGATTTAGCTTAAATTATGATTACAAAGTAAACCAAAAGTACTATAGATTAGTCGTATTCTTGTCCTTTAAATTGATGGCTTATATATAATTGTACCATAGACCTAAAGTTGTGGCTTTTGAGCTCTGAAGGATCATGTCCACAATCTAAATTAATAGCTTTCTTTAATTTAATTATTACCTTATTTTTTCAACATTGTCTTAGATGAAACTAGGCACTCAACTCGAACTAGAAAAAAGATCAGCATATTTAGATGATTTTCACTACATGATTGTATTATCTAAACCTCATTATTGTTTTTCGTTTTATCCTAATATTTTACATAATTTTGCTATTAGAGAGAATTCTGATATCTTTAGATTATTATTACTTGTTAAACTCAGCATTACTTGTTATTTATTTGTCAGCAAAATAAATTTGTATCTGTTCAGAGGCTAAATTTTATTCCAATGATTTTTTAAAAATAGAAATGCTTTGACATTATTGATACGGAAGAGGATGATATCTATCAAGCTTGGAGGTTTAGGGCTGCCAAGCGCTTGCGAGGTATGCTCCATGCCATTCGCAAAAAAGGTGCCCATCCATATTGGATCCCACCAGAAGTTCTTAGTGAATTGATGAGACGTTGGAACGCTGATGCCTATAGACAATTACAGGCGAGAAATACAGCTGCCAGGAAATTGACTCGAGGTACTTCTCTTCACACTGCAGGAGGCACCACCTTTCCAGAAGCGAGGTTACGCTTGGTAAGTTGCTTATAGAATTTGTAATTTATATTTATATTATACAGAATTTGAATATAAATTGATAAAATAAATAATATGTATTTGCATGCACTATACATAGAAAGGACACAGTAGATAGCCTGCTTTATAATTCCTACTAATTATTAGATATTAGATTTAGAAAAAAAATAAATAAATAAGTGTTTCCATTGTATCGTTTACCTGGTAATTGGTATGTGAAAATATACAACTATACAAGGAAGTGTTAATGATATTAGTGTTCACTTCAATGTGGATGATGAAAATATGATACTTTCAAATGATTGATGAAAATATGATACTTCCAAATCCCTGGTGGTGTTCAAACAAGGTTGTCCCTGATCTAGGCCTCAGTCAATTCTCGCAGCTTCCTAATAGCCAAGTTCCCGGCGAGTTCGATGCACTGGAACTAGGTAGGAGGCATCATGTGAATCTAGAGTAGTCCGGGGCCTATGATTCACTTCCTTGGTCACTTAATGCACTTAATGCACTTCATGGGAACCTGTGCTACTTGATTGCTGTTGCTATTTTTAATTCAGTTGTGAAACTTTCAGCCACTAAATCAATCATCTAAGAGTAGACATTGTTGCTGTCTTTCTACATGAGTATGGCATTACTACCACATATAGAAGTAAAGAATTTGTTCTTTAGTTCAGTTTTTGTTTAGGTACCAATTGTTTATTCAAGCTATTCCCTTGCATTTTGATTGTTTTTTCTTCCCTTCCCTTTAGTTATCAAAACTTAATACATCTCCTGAAGTTGCATTGATTTTCATGAGGTTTATCATTAGTAGTAAGGTTCTGCACAAATTTTCTTGCTTATTTTATATCCAAATTCTCTGCATATGTAGATATGATTGAATTGGTTATTTGGTTATGCTTTGGTAAGCCTTAATCAATAGAGAGTGAAATCCGTTCTTAATAATGATGCAAACTGCTGAGTTTTATTTTCTGCTTAATCAATTGCTTAGTACAATACATCCCATATTACATGATAATTTGGTTACATTATGTAGAATCATTCGCTTGGAAGACAATCACATATGGATGAGTTTTTTGAGCACACTCATACTCGCAAAGAGGATAGGACTCAATGGGTTGATGAAAACTCCCGAAAGACAAAGGTAACTTACCTTTATTAATTGTAACTATTTTGTTATCTAATTGTTATACATTATTAATACTTATAGTAGTTTATCAATTATTTCTCCTCATTGTAGGATATATTTCAAGAGCGTATGTTTCAGGCTGAGCAAGAGCGGTAGGCTGCTATAGAGGCTGGTGTGATTGATCCACCGCCTGTCTTTGAGGAAAGCATATGGATTGAGACAGTGGGTGGAAAACGAAGAGGTAGGGTATATGGCATGGGTGAGGTAAGGGACTCTTCCATGGTGCAGCCTCGAGTTGATGGGCCAACCACGACCACCAGCACTGATGTTTTGGATCTTAGAGAACGAATCATAATACCCAATAGTGAAGTTGAACAACATGTCGCTAAATATAGAGAGCTTGAAGACCGCTACCAAAGGGAGAAAAGAGAGTGACAACAGACTGTTGAATCCTTGCGTGAGTATCTCAACACCAGTAACTCACAGATGGATCAATTTAGTCATCAGTTGAGCAGTTTGACTGAGTATGTGAGAGCCATGGGTCCTAGTAGGTCTGGATCACGTGTTCCCCCACCTCCTCCTTTTATTTTCCCAAGCTCCCAGAAAAGCACAGCCCCAGCCTCAGGTAGAAAACTCCTACCTATTCTGCAGCGACCAGGACAACCACAGAGTTCTCAAAGGGAGGATGATTCTGACGATTTTGATGACTCAGATGATTATTTAGACGAGTATGAGTAGGTTATTCAATTACTTTACTTTGAATATTTTATATTACTAGTAGATTGTAATTTAAACGAATAAAACTCTAAGTTTAGTTATTTATCTTGTCTTGAGTCTTTATTGATGGTATTTTTGTGGAAAAATGAATTTCCAAAACACAAAAAACTCACCGGCAAGTGTACCAGGTCGTATCAAGTAGTAAAACTCACTTAGAGTGAGGTCGATCCCACAGGGATTGATGGATCAAGCAACTTTAGTGGGTGATTAGTTTAGTCAAGCTAACATTGAGTGATTTGAGTGACAGTTGAAACAACAGAAAGTAAATGACAAGAGGAATTAAAGTGCAGAAAGTAAATTGGACAGAAACTTAAAGAGCAAGAAATGTAAATTGCAAGAATCTTAAATGACAAGAAATGTAAATTGTATGAAATATAAAGGGGAGTCGGTGCTGGAAATTAAAATTTAACAGGAAAGTGTAAATAGCAATCAAACAGAGAAGTAAAAAGTGCGAAATCATGCACAGATCTAAACAGAAAAGGGAAATTACTTGAAGAATTCAAAACAGAAAAGCAGTGCTTAATTTGCAGCAATTTAAAAGTGGTTCAAGATCTCAGGAGTGGAAGAGACTAGAAAACAAGTCTAGATCTCAAATCCTTCCTTGATCCAACAAGAATAATTGCAAAATAAAAATGGAAGAGTAAATTGCAGAAGAAGAACAAGAGAAGTTGCAGATGGAGAATGAAAACAGAATTCCTTCCAATCTCAATCCAAAATTTCAAAACAGAAAATAAAACTAAGAGAGAAAGCAAAATAAAAACTAAAGAGTGCACAACTCCCTATTGGAGCTAGCCTCCTTTCTAATCGAGCTCCCCTACAAAGATGAAAATGATGCCTTATATAGGCTTTACAAAATAAAATGAAATTGAAATGAAAAACCATTAAATGAAAATCCTAATTCTAGCTTGTTCTTGTACCTTTGAGTGATGATGTGGGCTTTGCTTGCTTTAGATTTGAAGAGAGATGGGTTTGTTGGCCTTGATTCAATTTGGTGAAGAATTGAATTTAATTGGAATTTTGGTTGAATTTTGGCCCAATATTGCACCTCCCAGGGACGGCTCAGTTGGAAAACCAAACTGAGCACCCCAATGTTGCTGTCCGTGTCAACTTGTGCGTCCCAACCCCTTGGTGTGCCAAATTGTTGCGCATCATGCTTGCTCCTTGGTGCCCTTGGGCGTGCCAAAATGTGGGGAGATGGGGGAAGTAGTGCTCAGTTGGGAAAACCAACTGAGCTCCCCTTGTGTAGCGCCTTGCTTGAGTGTAGGGTCTTGGGTTCGAACTTTGGTGGAGGCCTTTTTCAAATGTTGCACTTTGATTTTCTTTTGGGAGGAGCCCAAAAAAGCTAAGTTGGAAAAGTGAACTGAGCACTCTTTTCTTGCTTTCCTTGTTTTCCTTGTGTCTCCCCCTTCGAGCCTTGGTGGAAGCATTGGCTGATTTTTTTGCTTATTTTTGGCCCTTAAAGATGCATTTCACTTGTGCCTCAATTTCGTGCCAAATATGGACTATGATACATCGTTGGAAATCTGTGAATGTCAGCTTTCCAACGCAACTAGAAGCACATCAATTGGACATCTGTAGCTCAAGTTATTGCCCTTTGAAGGAGGCATGGTCATGCTGTAAACGCCCAGATTTTAACTTAGCGAAATTTCTTGCCTCCAATCACATTTTTCTTGTACGGCAAAGCTAAGTTCACTTAGTGAACTGAGCATTGTTCATACTTCCTTGATTTGGTCATGGGCCACACTTTTAAAAGCGTGGCCTAAGGCTCCAAAGTGTGCTCCAACTTCAAAGTGTGCCCCAAAGCTCTTTTTTACTCCTTTTTAGCTTATCTTGTGCTTCTTTTTCTTCTTATTTCCTACCAAATTTATAAAATTAAAAAATCAAGGAAATATACCATTTGAGCATAAAAGAATGCAATATTTAAGCACTAATTATCAATTTCTTGTATGAAAAAGCATAGAAAAACATGACATGATGACATGTCATCACAACACCAAACTTAAAACTTGCTTGTCCCCAAGCAAGAAAAGAATCATGCGTTAAAGATTGACAATCCAAGGTAAGAAGAATAGCAACTCAATTTTCATGGTAAGCTAGTTTTTTCTAAGCATGCTACAATCACAAAAGAGATGTAAATGATTGTTGCTTCTATCTAGCTCAATTTATGAAATCTTTCTCTTATATTCCTTCCTTGAAACAAGCTTTTGATTTTGTTATTAGCTTCTCCTTTTGGGTGCTTTGCCCCATGAGTTAATAACAAAGCTACGACTCTAAATGCTTTGTTTTCAAGTATTACCACTTGATACATAAGCACCACAAGCATTTAATTAGAGGACTTCATTAAGCTCATTTTTCCTTTCTTTTCTTGACTCTCTAATCATTGATGCTCAGAACCTTGAGCTTTGAGGGAGTGCTTTTGCACTTGAGCCTAGCCTTGACTTCTAAGTGTTTTGTTTTCAAGCATTTGGCTTGATACATAAACACCACAAGTACTTAACAAATAAATTGCCATTGGTACTCAGAGCCTTCAGATTTCTCATTTTTTCCCTTTTTCTTTTTTTTGCTTTATTTGCAATTGCTTCTTCAAGGTTTTCATGTTTTCAAAAGATATCACAAAAAGTACTAGATGAAAACTTCAATTAAATAAAATCCAATGCAATTGAGCAACAATTAATCATACTAGCTTTCCAATACTTGTATGCACATGCTAAAATCTTCTTTAATGCCTTGTTTGTTTATGATCATGATACTTTACTGCTTTAAGCTTTACAAAACTCAAGTTGGTAGTCATAATGGCATGGCAACATGTTACAAATCAATATTCAAGCTATGCTTATTCATACCACACATGCATACAGAAAAGATAAAGACAATCATGCATTTTAAGTGCTGGAAACAAATGAGAAGAAAAAGAACTCTACAACCTTGTAGTTCATCTTCATTATTGTTGTCATTTTCCTCTTATTCTTCCCTTTCCCTTGCCAAACTCAGAATGCTTGCTCATCCTCAAACAACAATTAGAACAATGGCTATGGGGCTAAGATGGATCATGAATGTCTTATACAATGAAATGTTAGTAGCACATGTGTTCTAAGCAAGCAAAATTAAAGATAATAATCAAGGCACAAGAGACAGAGACATTTTGATTGCATAGATAAGAAGGTGTACACAATACATTGCATAAAAGATAAGTGGCACACCAAACTTAGTGTGACACTTTCACTTGGAATCAATGCAAGTATCCAGTAAAGATTGGAAGCAAATTGTGTTGCATAGCAACACCAAACTTAGAATGCAATCATATGTCAATTTTATTTAACTAAAAACTAAGCAAATGAAACTGTTATTTGTTAAGTACAATCACCAAGCCAAGAATCTGTCAGAATAAGGATCTCTTGGTGATGTACTAACAACGACAGTTAACAAGCAAACTAGAGGAAAATATTTAAAAATAGAAAAATGACTAAAGTAAGTAGAATGAAAAAGTGTCAAATCAAAAGAGAAAAATAAAACTGCAGAGGCATTATGATTATGCAGACAAGTAGTGTTGCTTGAATGAATTGCATAGAAAATAAGTGGCACACCAAACTTAGAATCTTGGTGTGTCACTTTCATTTTTTTGATTTGATGCAATCATTCAAAATATATTGAAAACAATTAGTTGCAAGGCAACACCAAACTTAGAATGTAACCATATGCCAATTTATTGAATTTAAACAAAACAAAGAACGAAAACAAAACAGAGAAGAGAAATTATACCTACGGTTGACATGTTGTTCACTTTCTTCCTCTTCTTCCAGTTTGTTAAGAGGAATGACTTCAAGGAAGGAGAAGATTCAGCTATTGCCCCCTGTCTTGGTTTCCTCTCAGCAAGCTTTCTTTTGTACATGGCTTGCTTGAGCTTGCTTGCTATTGGTCCAGGGGTTGGATTGCTTGTGGTTGACCTCCTCTTGAATGTTGTCCTTGGTAGCTTTGTCACAATCCTCTTTTTGGTGCTTTTGTTAATTGCCTTCACTTCTTTGAATCCAAGTCTTGGTGGTTGTGTGATTGTTGGAGTCTTCTTTTCATCAAGAGCCTCTTGTATTGGTGGTTCCCTAATCTCTTCCTCTGTGCACTTCTCTACTTCTCTTGAGTGTGAATTCTCTTGAGTATCTTCCTCCATTTCTTTTTTATGATTTCCCATTAATTCCTTTGGGAGGGAGGTTTCATGTTTCTATCACCTCAAGTGCAGTTTCATTTTCAACCACCTCATTCTTCATTGAAAGTTCACTTGATGCAGTAGCCTCCTCATCTTGCTCTTCCACTTTATCCTTCACATCCATCAATTGGTCTTCATTTTCCTTGCTTCGTAGTTCTAAGTGTTTCTCTGTGTCCTCCAATTGCTCATCCGTCTCCTGAGAAATGATTTCTAGTTCTCTCCAGAATTGTTGTTGTTTCTCCACAAGTCTGTTGAATCTGGACTCAAACATTGAGAATCTTTGGCTCGTGGAAGTTTGTGTTGGTTGTAAGTCTTGGGATGGTTTTTGTGTTGAGGCATAGTCAAGTGATGAAGAATTTTCAGATGAAAAACTGGAAGGTGAGGTTGGACAGTTTTGCATAAGTGAATTGAAGGCACGTTCAAGTGAAGATGGCTCTTAATAAGTGGAATATGGGCTCTCAAATGTTTTCTGGTTTTGCTCCTCCCAGCCACCATTAGAATAGCAGCTTGCATCATTTTGTGGTGGAGGAAGATATCCCATATGATTCTCTTGCTCATCTTGTGTTTCTGAAACAAATCTCCATGGATTGGAGTGCTCAGACTTTGTATTTTCTTGGTGATATTCCCAGCCACCATTAGAGATTGTTGATGGTGGGTAATATCCCATAAAATTTGTTTGATCATAAGATGAGTTGAACTCCATTTGAATTTTGGAAAACACAACACCAAGGAAAATTGAAATTACTCATATCAGATATGAGAATTTCTTAGTGAGGCAAAAACTCAAACACCTTGGTTTCAATTTAAAACAGAAAACAAAAATAAAGAAAATGCTTGATCTAGACTTCTCACCCACTTAATCATTGTTGATCTAAATCAATCCCCGGCAACGGCGCCAAAAACTTGATGGTATTTTTGTGGAAAAATGAATTTCCAAAACACCAAAAACTCACCGGCAAGTGTACCAGGTCGTATCAAGTAGTAAAACTCACTTAGAGTGAGGTCGATCCCACAGGGATTGATGGATCAAGCAACTTTAGTGGGTGATTAGTTTAGTCAAGCTAACATTGAGTGATTTGAGTGACAGTTGAAACAACAGAAAGTAAATGACAAGACGAATTAAAGTGCAGAAAGTAAATTGGACAGAAACTTAAAGAGCAAGAAATGTAAATTGCAAGAATCTTAAATGACAAGAAATGTAAATTGCATGAAATATAAAGGGGAGTGGGTGCTGGAAATTAAAATTTAATAGGAAAGTGTAAATAGCAATCAAACAGAGAAGTAAAAGGTGCAAAATCATGCACAGATCTAAACAGAAAAGGGAAATTGCTTGAAGAATTCAAAACAGAAAAGCAGTGCTTAATTTGCAGCAATTTAAAAGTGGTTCAAGATCTCAGGAGTGGAAGAGACTAGAAAACAAGTCTAGATCTCAAATCCTTCCTTGATCCAACAAGAATAATTGCAAAATGAAAATGGAAGAGTAAATTACAGAAGAAGAACAAGAGAAGTTGCAGATGGAGAATGAAAACAGAATTCCTTCCAATCTCAATCCAAAATTTCAAAACAGAAAATAAAACTAAGAGAGAAAGCAAAATAAAAACTAAAGAGTGCACAACTCCCTATTGGAGCTAGCCTCCTTTCTAATCGAGCTCCACTACAAAGATGAAAATGATGCCTTATATAGGCTTTACAAAATAAAATGAAATTGAAATGAAAAATAAATTAAATGAAAATCCTAATTCTAGCTTGTTCTTGTGCCTTTGAGTGATGATGTGGGCTTTGCTTGCTTTAGATTTGAAGAGAGATGGGTTTGTTGGCCTTGATTCAATTTGGTGAAGAATTGAATTTAATTGGAATTTTGGTTGAATTTTGGCCCAATATTGCACCTCCCAGGGACGGCTCAGTTGGAAAACCAAACTGAGCACCCCAATGTTGCTGTCCATGTCAACTTGTGCATCCCAGCCCCTTGGTGTGCCAAATTGTTGCGCATCATGCTTGCTCCTTGGTGCCCTTGGGCGTGCCAAAATGTGGGGAGATGGGGGAAGTAGTGCTCAGTTGGGAAAACCAACTGAGCTCCCCTTGTGTAGCGCCTTGCTTGAGTGTGGGGTCTTGGGTTCGAACTTTGTTGGAGGCCTTTTTCAAATGTTGCACTTTGATTTTCTTTGGGGAGGAGCCCGAAAAAGCTAAGTTGGAAAAGTGAACTGAGCATTCTTTTCTTGCTTTCCTTGTTTTCCTTGTGTCTCCCCCTTCGAGCCTTGGTGGAAGCATTGGCTGATTTTTTTGCTTATTTTTGGCCCTTAAAGATGCATTTCACTTGTGCCTCAATTTCGTGCCAAATATGGACTATGATACATCTTTCGAAAGCTGTGAATGTCAGCTTTCCAACGCAACTGGAAGCACCTCAATTGAACATCTGTAGCTCAAGTTATTGCCCTTTGAAGGAGGCATGGTCATGCTGTAAACGCCCAGATTTTAACTTAGCGAAATTTCTTGCCTCCAAGCACATTTTTCTTGTACGGCAAAGCTAAGCTCACTTAGTGAACTGAGCTTTGTGTGCTGATTGTTCATACTTCCTTGATTTGGTCATGGGCCACGCTTTTAAAAGCGTGGCCTAAGGCTCCAAAGTGTGCTCCAACTTCAAAGTGTGCCCCAAAGCTCTTTTTTACTCCTTTTTAGCTTATTTTGTGCTTCTTTTTCTTCTTATTTCCTACCAAATTTATAAAATTAAAAAATCAAGGAAATATACCATTTGAGCATAAAAGAATGCAATATTTAAGCACTAATTATCAATTTCTTGTATGAAAAAGCATAGAAAAACATGACATGATGACATGTCATCATTTATGTTAGAGGGTTATTTATTATTTTGATAAGTTTGTAAAGTCATTATCTAATATTTAGTATAAATTTTATTTTTATATTTAAAAGTTTCTTTGTCTTGTTATCTAATATTCTGTTTAAATTTTATTTTTATATTTAAAAGTTTATTTGTATTAACGGTTTACTATTTTTCAAATAGGAAAAAAAATAACATATAACTATTAAAATCGACGGCAAAGTTGTCGCTTTTAAAAGTTAAAATAGACAAATCTAAATAATTAAATCGACGGCAAAGATGTCGATTTTATTCAAGCACATATCGACGGCCTTGACGTCGATTTTATTAAACATATTATAGACAAAAGTGTTGTTGATTTTATTGAGTTAAATATCGACACAAAGGCTGTCGATTTTATTGAATTAATTATTGACAAAGAGGACGTCGATTTTAAATAATAATATCGACGGCAATGTTGTCGATTTTATTAAGAATGTAAAATTCTCATACCCATATTACAGACGGAACTGACATCAATTTTATTAAATTATTATCGACGGCCATGAAAGCCGTCGATTTTATTAGCATTTTGAAAAATCGACAGGCTTTATAGCGACCAACTGCACCGTCTATTTTGCCGTCAAATTTCAATATTATCGACGGCTAAGCCGTCGATTTGGCCGTCGATTTTTACGACGTTTCTTGTAGTGAATTAATAATGTGGTATTGGTCCAAGTGAAAAGTGATTTTATATTCTTAAGTAAGATTTTGAGTTTAACTATAATAAGAAAATGAGCGATCCAGTTGGTGGAGTTCAAATTATTTTGCTGGGCAAAAGGCTCAAACACCCGATGAACAATTAAAAAAATTGTTTAAATCATCATTATTTTGATTTTATGAAGATACAAAATGTAATATTTTTTCTTGATAACTTTTTTTCTTGGTCTAATAATTTATAAACACTAACTCTTACCGTTAACCACCAGCTACATTGATTCTATGTTATTATTTTGAAGAGTAAAGTATCGTTTTTGTTCTCAACGTTTAGGGTAAATTCTATTTGTGTCCCTAACGTTTAAATCATCCTATTTGTATCTCTAACGTTTATAAAAGTGATTCAATGTTATCCTACCATCAATTACACATCATGTGCTTTAGTTAGAGTTTTAAAAATCTCTTCTTAAAGTTAAAATACAAATATCTGGGTTAGAATTGATGATCCATTCCGAATAATAACTCATTAAAAGTTGAAACTAATCACAGTAACATTTACATAATTCACTTTTTTAGAGTACAATATTAAAATCAAACATATCCAAGTAAGACCTAATTGAGAATGAATACATTTAAGTGAGAATAATTGAAAAATACAATATGATCTATTAGTATAATTGACGGCAGAATAACATTGAATCACTTTTATAAACGTTAGGGATACAAATAGGACGATTTAAACGTTAGAGACACAAATAAGACTTACCCCAAATGTTAGGGATAAAAATAATACTTTACTCTTATTTTTAATTATCTAAGTTCCAATTAAAGTATCCAGTAACATTAAAATATCGTCCATTTATTATAGAGTTATGCTACACATACATACAAGTCTTTTTGGCTTACAAATCTTACAAATTGAGCCAAGTCTAACAAAAACTACATTCACCCAATGGAGCGTGATAACACGCGCGTCACAACCATTTCCAAAGCGTGCTCTCGCTCACTATTATGGAAGACGCTTCTTCTTCACGTTCCTCCTTCTCCTCCTCCTCTTCCTTTTGCTTCTCCTTTTTCTTTGCGTTTCTCCATCTTTTTCTTCGTGTGTTTCATCTTCATCATTTTTTTATTACTGTTGTTGTTGCTGCATTTTTTTCCTCCTCCTCTTTCTATTGATTTTGCAACATTATGTATTTTTTTCTTCTTTGTTTGATTTTTTCTCCTAAGAAGAATTATAAGAAAACGAAATAAAAAGATGAGGAAGAAGAAGTAGTAGAAGATAAGGAGGAGGAAGATGAAGAGTTTTGAATTATGCAGAACTTAACAAAATAAAAATACACCCAAATATCTTCGTGTTACATGATAAACCACTATTTTATGGTTTATCTTGTGCTCAATTGAGTGATTTTTATCAAATCTTTGCATACTTATTCATACAATTGTATGATTTTACAATTCCTTCCCAATTTTGTTCTATGGTTGAAAACTTGCTTTCTAAGCCTTTAATTGTTCAATTTTAATTCTCCTTTATACCATTCAATGCCGTGATCTGTGTGTTAAGTGTTTTCAGGCTTTATAGGGAAGGAATGGCTTTGAGGATGGAGAGGAAGCTTGCAAAAATGGAAGAAGCACAAGAATTAAAGGAGACAACCAGCAAGAAGTGACGCGCACGCATGGCTCACGCATGCGCGTGAATCGGAGTTCGCAGGGCGACGCGTGCGCGTGCCTGACGCGTACGCGTGACACGCAAAGATGACCAGCGATGCGTACGCATGACTGACGCGTACGCGTGACATGCGCTACCTGCAGAAATTGCAGAAAATGCTGGGGGCAATTTTGGGCCGAGTTTGAACCTAGTTTCCGGCCCAGAAACACAGACTAGAGCCAGGGGACGAGCAGAGACTCAACAGACATCCTCATTCGCATAGTTTTTAGATTTTAGATTTGAATCTTAGAGAGAAATCACACTTCCTCTAGGTTTTCTTCACATTCATAGTTCTAGTTTTTATGCTTTTTATGCTTTTTCTTTAGATATTGAGTAGAGTCACTACCTCCGTTGAAGTTGCCATTATTCTAGTTTGTTTTCTTATTCCTTTACTCTTTTGATTACCTATTAACCCTGTTCAGATAGGTATGTTTATGATTTTGGGATTTATTAATGCAAAGAACTACTTTTACCTTTAATTAATTTTCAGTTATTATTTCTTTTAAATTATCATGTCTTCTTCTTATTCCCTTTACATGCTTGTGAAAGTAGTGTTCATGTCAAAGGAGTAGACTCCCAACTTGACTTGGGGGTTGATTAAAATGAGACCCTTGAGTTGGAATACTCAAGTGTCAATTTCAATTGGAAGTTGTTGGCTAAATCTCTATTTACTAACGCTAATCCTTCCATAGCAGAGGATTAGGACTTGCGAATAAGAGTTAGCTCAATCACTTGACTTTCCTTTATTCGGTAAGGGTTAACTAAGTGAAAACAACAACCTCTTGCTATTACACTTGGGAAAAATCCAACAAGGATAGAACTTCCAATTAATCTTCCCCTGGTCAAGGCTTTTATTTTGATTATACAAATTCTCTTGCTAATTTTCATTGCTTTAATTTATAATTATTTATTTTCCTGTTCTCCAACTCTTAAAATTTCTCGAAAAACTCTTGACTAATAAAATAGCACTCTTTTGTCAACTTGTTGGGGGACGACCTGGGATTTCTACTCCCAGTATTTTTATTCTAATTTTGTGACAACCCTTCTAAATTGATAAGAGGATTTTTTGTCGGTTGGAAACTGTACTCGCAACGTTATTTCTATATTAATTTCTTAATCGGCTAATTTCCGCCACGATCAATTTTTGGCGCCATTGCTGGGGAGTTGCAATAGCATGCTAAATTATTAGTTGGTGTAAATATTTTTAATTTTATATTTTTACATATTTTATTTTATTTTATTACCATGGGCTGTATGTTTCCTTCATTGAATGACACATTCACTGCCTGATCCGAGCTTAGCAGTGTTTGATCCTAAAATTGAAAGAACTATTTCACATATTAGGCGAGCTCGGCGTTGGTTAGCCTCTGAGGGTGGTGAAGTGGTTACTACCAATTCACCAATCTCATCTGAGGGTGAATCTGAAGTGCCATTTGAGGAAGAGACAAGCTCCTCTTCTACTGATTCTGTTAATTTACGTGCAGGTAATATGGCGGAGCCCAGAAGGATTACTCTCTAGGAAGCAGGAGCTCCAGACTTTACACTGCAACCGTATCAAGCGCGTCACCCAAATCTGGCTGCAGATTTTGAACTGAAGACTACGCTAATCAACTTACTGTCCAAGTTTCATGGCTTACCTGCTCAAGAGCCCATAAAGCACCTCAGAGATTTTCAGACAGCCTGTTCAACTACTAGGCATCATGGTGCAGATAAAACTACTATTTGGCTATATGCTTTTACATTTTCTCTTGAGGGAAAGGCAAGGGAGTGGTTCTACACTCAGCCTGAAGCAGTCGTTACCAATTGAGATCTGCTCAGAAGGGAGTTCCTGGAAAAGTACTTTCCAGGTGAAGTTATAGATAGACTGAGGAAAGAAATTTCCTGTATTATTCAAGGCGAGTCAGAGACTCTCTACGAATATTGGGAGCACTTCAGAAATCTCCTAGATTCATGCCCCCACCACAAGATTGACCAGTTGGTGTTGATCAGTTATTTCACACAAGGCATGAAGTCTCAAGACAAGACTACACTAGATGCTGCAAGTAATGGCTCACTGAAGAAATACAAGACGGCGACAGAAGCATGGCAACTGATCATCGATCTAGCTGAGTCTACCCGGAATGTCAGGCACAGGAACAACCATCCCAAGGCTATTGCAGAAGTTTCCTCTAGCAGTGAGACTGCTGCTCTCACACAGACTTTGGGAGAGATGACCAACATACTGAAGCAGCTATAGCCGAATCAACAACAGTCTCAGCCTCCCCCACAACAACAATGTCAACAGTTAGTCCCTCAGAGAGTATGCGGAATTTGCGCCTGCTACACTCATTACACTGATGAGTGTCCGTAACTCCAACAACAAGAAGACAACACCTTGGCAGCTACTCACAATTTCTATGACTGCCCGAATCATCGATACTATCAACAAGGCAGCAATTATAACCAAGGTGGGAACTACAATCAAGGTTGGCAAGATAACTCCAACCAAGGTTGGAGAGACAATTCCAACCAAGGATGGAGGGACAACTATAACCGAGGAGGTAGAGACAATAGTGGGCAACAACAACAACAACAGACAGCAGAACCAAAACTAGCCTTATAGAGCACTGATGAGCGGATAATTTATACACTTTTTGGCATTGTTTTTAGTATGCTTTTAGTAGAATCTGGTTACTTTTAGGGATGTTTTCATTAGTTTTTATGTTAAATTCACATTTCTGGACTTTACTATGAGTTTGTGTGTCTTTCTGTAATTTCAGGTATTTTCTGGCTGAAATTGAGGGACTTGAGCAAAAATCAGATTCAAAGGTTGAAGAAGGACTGCTGATGCTGTTGGATTCTGACCTCCCTGCACTCAAAGTGGATTTTCTGGAGCTACAGAACTCAAAATGGCGCGCTTCTAATTGCGTTGGAAAGTAGACATCCAGGGCTTTCCAGCAATATATAATAGTCCATACTTTGCCCAAGTTTAGATGACGCAAACTGGCGTTCAACGCCAGCTCTCTGCCCAATTCTGGCATCCAGCGCCAGAAACAAGTTGCAAAGTGGAGTTCAACGCCCAAAATGGCACAAAAACTGGCGTTCAACTCCAAGAATGACCTCTCCCCGTGTAGACTTCAAGCTCAGCCCAAGCACACACCAAGTGGGCCCTGGTGATGAGATATTTTGGAGGAAAAATAAATCTCTCCCAAAACACACAAATCTAACCGGCAAGTGCACCGGGTCGCATCAAGTAATAAAAACTCACGGGAGTGAGGTCGATCCCACAGGGATTGAAGGATTGAGCAATTTTAGCTTGATGGTTAATTTAGTCAAGCGAATCAAGATTTGGTTGAGTGATTTGTGATTTGCAGAAATTAAATTGCATTGAAGTAAAGAGAACAAGAAATAAATTGCTGAAACGTAAAGGACAAGAAATTAAATGGCAGAAACTTAGAGTGCAAGAAATGTAAATTGCGGAATCTTAAAGTGCAAGAAATGTAAATGGCTGGAAATGTAAAGGGGATTGGGGATTGGATTTGCAGAATTTAAACAAAGGAAAGTAAATAGCATCAAACAGAAGAGTAAAAGAGAATTGGGATTGAATCGGATATGAAGCAGAAACGTAAATGAACATGGAAAGAAAGAAACAGAATGTAAATTGGGGATTTGGATCTCAGGACCCAGAGACTAGAAATCTGAGTCTAGATCTCAATGCCTTCCTAGATCCAACAAGAACAATTGCAAGGGAATTGTAAATTGCAAGGAAAGTAGATGAGAAGTAAGTAACAGAAACAGAAATTAAATTTCAGTAAATAAAGCAGAGAGATCCAAGGATGAGATTGAAACAGAATTTCTTCAATTCTCCAATCCAAGATCCAAGACAATTGTAATTTAAATTGAAAGCAATAAAACTGAGAGAAAGAGAAGTGAATTCTCCTTCCCCCAAGACAAAGAAATTAAAGTTCACTCAACAAAAGCTCTCCGAAAACTATTATGAAAATTCCAAAAAGAAAGCTCTCCGAAGAACTTGAATTCTATCCTATTTATACACTTTCTTCAAATGATCTTCAAGCCTTGAGTTGGGCCTTTGCTCTTGGTGGAATTGGGTTGAAAGAGGCCTTGGTTGATTGCTCTTGAAATTTGGAGAAGAACCAAAGTGAACCAATTGAACCGGTTTTGAGGTTAGCAAAAGTTGGACCAAAAGTTTGAGCCAAAGTTAGGGGTCTAACTTTGGCTCCAACTTTTCATATCAGCTAGCACATTTTGCTGATATCAACGTTGGTGCCAACGTTAGGGGTCTAACTTTGACCCTAACGTTGGCCTTGCCTAATGTGCTTGTGGCGCCAACGTTAGCCACCAAGTTAGGGGGCTAACGTTGGCGCAAACTTTTGCTCCTCTCCCTTGAATTTTCATGTGCCAACGTTAGCCTCCAAGTTAGGGGTCTAACGTTGGCGCAAACGTTGGTGCCCAGGGGAGAAATTCATGTGCCAACGTTAGCCTCAAAGTTAGGGGGCTAACGTTGGCGCAAACTTTTGAAGCCCAGGGGAGAATTTTCAAGTTCCAACGTTAGCCTCCAAGTTAGGGGGCTAACGTTGGGGCTAACTTTTCAACCAAAAGTTTGTGCAAAAGTTTGATGCTAACTTTAGGTCCAGCTTTTTGCTTCCTGGTTCAATTTCACTTATTCCATTGTCCTCTCTTCACTCCTAGCCATTCCTTCTTGCTTCAACCTTTCTCCAAGCTTTCTTCACCTATCATTAATCAACCAAACACATCAAAGCTATGCTCAAAATCATGAGATATTCATTCTTTCATAATATGCAACAAATATAGCATAAAACCTCATGAAATGGCATGAATTCATACATGGTTGATTCAATCAAGGGAAACATGAAAATCTACTCAATTAGCTTGCTTGTAGCTCAAGAAAGTGCATAATTCTAATGAAAACAAGAGAAAAAGACTAGCTAAAATAGGCTAGGATGACTTGTCATCACAACACCAAACTTAAAGCTTGCTTGTCCTCAAGCAAGAAATGAATTATGCTCAGAGATTCTTTCAATTAAGATGGATTGAGGAACACTTGTAAAGTACAGTGAGTGAAGTGATCAAGTAACAGTGGAGTGAACTCTAAATCATATGTTCATGCAAGGGCTTCAGTGCTCACTAGTCCTCACATATTGGGAGTCGTAGGTCTTAGGATTTTCATCCAAATGGTATCATGGAGATCTCTTTATATGTAATCACCTTGAAGCAGCTTATAGTTTCTGTGCTCTGGCCTCGACTCTAAGTATCATGTCTCAAAGCGGCTCTTTAGATAAGCTTTCAATCAATACTCCTAAACCAGTTGGTTTTAAGGTATTAGGTGTTAAAGCACCCCTAAGGATTTACTTGCTCAAGCCTCTTTCCTTGACACACTTCAACCACAAGCATTTACTAGGATAACAACTCTTTGAGTTTTTGTTTCTTTCTTTCTTTTTCTGCCTAGTAATTGATGCTCAGAGCCTTGGGCCATGTTCTTTTTGTTTTTGTATTTTCTTTACTTTATTTTTGTTTTGTTTGCTGCTTCTTGGATCAATAGATTTTTGAGAATCTCCACAATACTTCTTTGAACTTCATGTCCTGCCTATGAGCTCCCATGCAAGTTTTCACAAGCATGCAACCTCAATACATAATCATACAACTAGAACCACCACTTCTCTTAATCTTTTGCTTGCCTCAAAATTGTTTAATTCCTCAATTCTTCCTTTCAAAGAACTTTCATGTGATGCATTTCTTGAAAATTGAGTGCAAACAAGTTTTGAAGATAAGAATGTTGTGAATGATCAAGCTTCTTGCTTATTGATTTATAAAGAAAGACTATGCTATGCAGACAAGCAGGGCAGATAAGGATACAATCCAACTTTCAATTACAGCAGTATTTGATGCAAAATAATGACTTAACAATACAACCTGTTGAAGTTTACTTGCTTTCCTTCTTCTCATCATCATCATTGCTGGCCTTTAGGTTCATCTTTTGTTTCTTTGGTTGATGATGCTTAATCCTTCCAACAGCTTGTATGGACCTCTGCAATGATATTGAAAGTTGCTTGTTCCCCAAGCACTTGAAAAATGGTTAGCTTGCATGATTTATTTGTGGGCCTTTGTACTTACTTTGGTGTGGGAACACCAAACTTAGTACCTTGCCAATGCATTAGATTAACCATGTGTGAAACTCTTTTTCTTCTTTTTCAAAAGCAATAAAACTGAAAACTAGGAAACAGCAGAGTAGTTAACTAGTTTATCCAACATGCTTGAAGCCAGCATTATGCAGAAGATGAGAATGTGTTTTATAATGGGATTTTGGTGAACACCAAACTTAGAATCCTTCATTCTCCTTTAAATTGTTTTGGCATGTACACCAAACTTAGCTTCTTGCAATATAGATAAAACTAATTAACCTTTTTATTGAAATAGATATGAAAAGACAGTTACCTCCGGTTGGGTTGCCTCCCAACAAGCGCTCTTTTATTGTCACTAGCTTGACATCCTTCACTCTGTGCTCATGGAAGTTGAGGCTTATGTTGCCTTAGGTTTCCTCCTCTTGCTATGGGTTTCCTTCCCTCTGTTTCTCTTTCCATAGCCCTCTTACTTTCCTCCATGACTCCCTTCTCTTTCAACACAACATCCTTTTCATGGCTCTTTGGATTCAGATTCCCCTCCTTCTCACTCAATTCAGCAAGGTTTTGAACAAGTTGTTCCATTTGCCTTTCAAGTCTTCTGAGTGAGGCCTCCTGGTTCTTGCTTATCATCTCTTGATGTTTCTTTATTTCTTCCCGCTCTATTATCATCATTTCTTGAATTTTTATGGACCTCTCCATCAGCATTTCTAGAATATAGATTCTTTGAAAGGTTGGAAGGGGTTGTGGCTGTGTCAATTGTGGTGGTTGACGAAGGTCATTTTGAACGAATGGTGAGGTAGGACGGGGTTGGGAGTGTGTGTGATTATTGTTGTGGGGGTGTGTTTTAAATTGGTTTTTTAAGCTGGGAGTGTTGCAGTTGAAGTCCCTTGGTTTTTGGTTTTGGTTCTCAACCCCCCTCCCATTAGAATGAGTTCTCCAAGGTGGATTGTACACATCATTCTGAGGCCTGTGTTGGAGCATGCTAGAGTGATTGCTTGGAGATTGCAGTTGCTCATAACTCTGTTACTCATGGTTAATGACCCCAAAACTGTGTTCAGCTTGATTACTCCCATGTGAGCTTTGAGTCAGGTTGTATGTATGTATTACAGCATGTCTCAACTTAGTGATTTTCCTAGCCATCATGTCCAGTTGTTGTAGAGTCTGCTGATGTATCTGCTTGTTTTGGCTTATTACTGCACTAGCACCTTCAATTTCTTTAGCTTGTGTGAATGGATGCACTTCTGCCTCTGGCTTAACAATTCTTTGTGATGGGTTCAATTTGACTAGGAGCCCATTCACCAGTTCTTCCCATCCGATAATGCTTCCTTGTGGAAAGGCTTCAAACCACTGGGCAACATCATTCATGGCTATGGATAGTTCTTTCGAACTATGGGTTACATTATCATCCAAGGTGGGGGTATTACTCTCATGATTGCTAGAATTTGTTGAGTTCCCTTCCATGATCTGCACAGTCACAACCAATTCAAGTGAAGATAGAGCATATTCAGGCCAGGATATGATTGAAGGATCAGTTGACACAAAGTATCAAACAGTTGGCAAACTTGAGAGAGTAATGAACGAAAACCACTCCTCTCGTTTGTTTTTCAAGCTATGAAAATCATATTCAGCAGGATGAGCCAAGGAAATTTCACTCTATTGCTAGAATGAGGTTTCTATTAGCTCAGGCAAAACTTCAAACAGTTAGTGTGTCAGTCAAAATTAGAGAAAAATAAAGAAAAAGTGCTTGATCTAGATCACCACCTCGCTTAATCATTGTCAATCTAATCAATCCCCGGCAACGGCGCCAAAAACTTGATGAGATATTTTGGAGGAAAAATAAATCTCTCCCAAAACACACAAATCTAACCGGCAAGTGCACCGGGTCGCATCAAGTAATAAAAACTCACGGGAGTGAGGTCGATCCCACAGGGATTGAAGGATTGAGCAATTTTAGCTTGATGGTTAATTTAGTCAAGCGAATCAAGATTTGGTTGAGTGTTTTGTGATTTGTAGAAATTAAATTGCATTAAAGTAAAGAGAACAAGAAATAAATTGCTGAAACGTAAAGGACAAGAAATTAACTGGCAGAAACTTAGAGTGCAAGAAATGTAAATTGCGGAATCTTAAAGTGCAAGAAATGTAAATGGCTAGAAATGTAAAGGGGATTGGGGATTGGATTTGCAGAATTTAAACAAAGGAAAGTAAATAGCATCAAACAGAAGAGTAAAAGAGAATTGGGATTGAATCGGATATGAAGCAGAAACGTAAATGAACATGGAAAGAAAGAAACAGAATGTAAATTGGGGATTTGGATCTCAGGACCCAGAGACTAGAAATCTGAGTCTAGATCTCAATGCCTTCCTAGATCCAACAAGAACAATTGCAAGGGAATTGTAAATTGCAAGGAAAGTAGATGAGAAGTAAGTAACAGAAACGGAAATTAAATTTCAGTAAATAAAGCAGAGAGATCCAAGGATGAGATTGAAACAGAATTTCTTCAATTCTCCAATCCAAGATCCAAGACAATTGTAATTTAAATTGAAAGCAATAAAACTGAGAGAAAGAGAAGTGAATTCTCCTTCCCCCAAGACAAAGAAATTAAAGTTCACTCAACAAAAGCTCTCCGAAAACTATTATGAAAATTCCAAAAAGAAAGCTCTCCGAAGAACTTGAATTCTATCCTATTTATACACTTTCTTCAAATGATATTCAAGCCTTGAGTTGGGCCTTTGCTCTTGGTGGAATTGGGTTGAAAGAGGCCTTGGTTGATTGCTCTTGAAATTTGGAGAAGAACCAAAGTGAACCAATTGAACCGGTTTTGAGGTTAGCAAAATTTGGACCAAAAGTTTGAGCCAAAGTTTGGGGTCTAACTTTGGCTCCAACTTTTCATATCCGCTAGCACATTTTGCTGATATCAACGTTGGTGCCAACGTTAGGGGTCCAACTTTGACCCTAACGTTGGCCTTGCCTAATGTGCTTGTGGCGCCAACGTTAGCCACCAAGTTAGGGGGCTAACGTTGGCGCAAACTTTTGCTCCTCTCCCTTGAATTTTCATGTGCCAACGTTAGCCTCCAAGTTAGGGGTCTAACGTTGGCGCAAACGTTGGTGCCCAGGGGAGAAATTCATGTGCCAACGTTAGCCTCAAAGTTAGGGGGCTAACGGTGGCGCAAACTTTTGGTGCCCAGGGGAGAAATTCATGTGCCAACGTTAGCCTCAAAGTTAGGGGGCTAACGTTGGCGCAAACTTTTGAAGCCCAGGGGAGAATTTTCAAGTTCCAACGTTAGCCTCCAAGTTAGGGGGCTAACGTTGGGGCTAACTTTTCAACCAAAAGTTTGTGCAAAAGTTTGATGCTAACTTTAGGTCCAGCTTTTTGCTTCCTGGTTCAATTTCACTTATTCCATTGTCCTCTCTTCACTCCTAGCCATTCCTTCTTGCTTCAACCTTTCTCCAAGCTTTCTTCACCTATCATTAATCAACCAAACACATCAAAGCTATGCTCAAAGTCATGAGATATTCATTCTTTCATAATATGCAACAAATATAGCATAAAACCTCATGAAATGGCATGAATTCATACATGGTTGATTCAATCAAGGGAAACATGAAAATCTACTCAATTAGCTTGCTTGTAGCTCAAGAAAGTGCATAATTCTAATGAAAACAAGAGAAAAAGACTAGCTAAAATAGGCTAGGATGACTTGTCATCACCCGGAAGTGGATTTATGCATCAATTACTTACTTCTGTAAACCCTAGTAGCTAGTTTAGTATAAATAGGACTTCTTACTGTTGTATTAGACATCTTTGAATCCGGGATTGTATCTTAGGATCATCTTTGGATGCCTGGTTCTTAGATCAGAGGGGCTAGCCATTCGGCCAAGCCTGGACCTTTCAATTATGTATTTTTAACGGTAGAGTTTCTACACTCCATAGATTAAGGTGTGGAGCTCTGCTGTTCCTCAAAGATTAATGCAAAGTACTATTGTTTTTTATTCAATTCAACTTATTCCGCTTCTAAGATATTCATTCGCACTTCAACCTGAATGTGATGAACGTGACAATCATCATCATTCCCTATGAACGCGTGCCTGACAACCACTTCCGTTCTACCTTAGATTGAATGAGTATCTCTTGGATCTCTTAATCAGAATCTTCGTGGTATAAGCTAGATTGATGGCGGCATTCATGAGAGTCCGGAAAGTCTAAACCTTATCTGTGGTATTCCAAGTAGGACACTGGGATTGAATGATTGTGACGAACTTCAAACTCGCGAGTGCTGGGCGTAGTGACAGACGCAAAAGGATAGTAAATCCTATTCCAGTATGATCGAGAACCTCCAGATGATTAGCCATGCAGTGACAGCGCGTTGGACCATTTTCACAGAGAGGAATAGGGCGCAGCCATTGACAAGGGTGATGCCTCCAGACGATTAGCCGTGCTGTGACAGAGCATTTGGACCATTTTTCAGAGAGGATTAAAAGTAGCCATTGACAACGGTGAAGTCCTTACATAAAGCCAGCCATGGAAAGGAGTAAGACTGATTGGATGAAGGCAGCAGGAAAGCAGAGGTTCAGAGGAACGAAAGCATCTCTGTGCGCTTATCTGAAATTCTCACCAATGATTTACATAAGTATTTCTATCCTTCTTTTATTATTTATTTTCGAAAACTTCATAACTATTTTATATCCGCCTGACTGAGATTTACAAGGTGACCATAGCTTGCTTCAAGCCGACAATCTCCGTGGGATCGACCCTTACTCACGTAAGGTTTATTACTTGGACGACCCAGTGCACTTGCTGGTTAGTTGTATCGAAGTTGTGACAAATTATGAATTGAGATTAGAGCACCAAGTTTTTGGAGCCATTACCAGAGATCACAATTTTGTGCACCAAGTTTTTGGCGCCGTTGCCGGGGATTGTTCGAGTTTGGACAACTGACGGTTCATCTTGTTGCTCAGATTAGGTAATTTTCTTTTTGTGTTATTTTCAAAAAATTTTCAAAATTCTTTCAAAAATTTCTCCTTTGTTTTCGAAAAAAAAATGTTTTCAAAAAAAAAACATATTTTTCTTCAGAATTTTTAAGAATGAATTCTAGAGTTTCATGAAGCCTGGCTGGCTGTAAAGCCATATCTAATTCTTTTGGATAGGGTATGTCAGGCGTGTCATGTCTGAGTTACATACTAAAGCTTGGCTGGCTATTAAGCCATGCCTGACCCTTTGATTGGAGCTTTAGACTAAAGAGCATAAGATTCCTGGAATTCATATTAAAAATTTTGGAATCCTTATTTTTCTTTTTCAATCAATTTTCAAAAAATACAAAAAAAAATTAGAAAATCATAAAAATCAAAAAAAAATATTTTTTTTGTGTTTCTTGTTTGAGTCATGTGTCATGTTATACGTTTGGTATCAATTGCATATTCATCTTGTATTTTTCGAAAATTCATGCATTCATAGTGTTCTTCATGATCTTCAAGTTGTTCTTGGTAAGTCTTCTTGTTTGATCTTGATGCTTTCTTGTTTTGCATCTTTTCTTGTTTTTCATATGCATTCTTGCATCCATAGAGTCTAAACATGAAAGATTTCTAAGTTTGGTGTCTTGCATGTTTTCTTTGCATATAAAAATTTTCAAAAATATGTTCTTGGTGTTCATCTTGACATTCAAAGTGTTCTTGGTGTTCATCTTAACATTCATAGCATTCTTGCATGCATTCATTGTTTTGATCTAAAAATTTTCATGCATTGCACCATTTTGTTGTTTTTCTCTCTCATCATAAAAAATTCAAAAATAAAAAAAATATCTTTCCCTTTTTCACTCATAAATTTCGAAAATTTAAGTTGACTTTTTCAAAGCTTTTTAAAATCTAGTTGTTTTTATGAGTCAAATTAAAATTTTCAATTAAAAAAATCCTATCTTTTTCAAAATCTTTTTGAAAAATCAAATCTTTTTCATTTTTCTTAGTTATTTTCGAAAATTTTAAAAAATATTTTTCAAAAATCTTTTTGTTATCTTTACCTCATAATTTTCGAAAATAACATCATCAATTAATGTTTTGATTCAAAAATTTCAAGTTTGTTACTTGCTTGTTAAGAAAGATTCAAACTTTAAGTTCTAGAATCATATCTTGTGATTTCTTGTGAATCAAGTCATTAATTGTGATTTAAAAAAATCAAATCTTTTTCAAAACTAATTTCAATCATATCTTTTCAAAAATATCTTTCTATCTTATCTTTTTCAAAATCATATCTTTTTAAAAAAAAATTTGATTTTAAAATATCCTTTCTAACTTCTTATCTTCTTATCTTTTCAAAATTGATTTTCAAATTTGTTTCAACTAACTAACTAACTTTTTGTTTGTTTCTTATCTTTTTCAAAACTACCTAACTAACTCTCTATCTCTAATTTTAAAAAATATCTTCCCTCTTTTTCAAAATTTCTTTTTAATTAACTAATTATTTTAACTTTTGATTTTAAAATTTCAAAAATTACTAACCTTTTTCAAAAACTATTTTCGAAAACCACTAACTCTTTTTCAAAAAATTATTTTCGAAAATTCACTTCCCCCTTTCATCTTCTTCTATTTGTTTATTTATTTACTAACATATCTTCCTCACTCACCAAAAATCTGAACCCCCTCTCTCTCTCTCTGAGTTCAGATTTTTTTCTTCTTCTTTTCTTCTACTCACACAGGGACCTCTATACTGTGGTAAAAAGGACCCCTATTATTATTATTTTTCTGTGCCCTCTTCTTTGTCATATGAGCAGGAACAAGGACAAGAATATTCTTGTTAAAGCAGATCCAGAACCTGAAAGGACTCTGAAGAGGAAACTAAGAGAAGCTAAATTACAACAATCCAGAGATAACCTTTCAGAAATTTTCGAACAGGAAGAGGAGATGGCAGCCGAAAATAATAATAATGCAAGGAGGATGCTTGGTGACTTTACTGCACCAAATTCCAATTTACATGGAAGAAGCATCTCCATTCCTACTATTGGAGCAAACAATTTTGAGCTGAAACCTCAGCTAGTTTCTCTGATGCAGCAGAACTGCAAGTTTCATGGACTTCCATCTGAAGATCCTTTTCAGTTCTTAACTGAATTCTTGCAGATCTGTGATACTGTTAAGACTAATGGAGTAGATCCTGAAGTCTACAGGCTCATGCTTTTCCCTTTTGCTGTAAGAGACAGAGCTAGAGTGTGGTTGGACTCTCAACCCAAAGACAGCCTGAACTCTTGGGATAAGCTGGTCACGGCTTTCTTAGCCAAGTTCTTTCCTCCTCAAAAGCTGAGCAAGCTTAGAGTGGATGTTCAAACCTTCAGACAGAAAGAAGGTGAATCCCTCTATGAAGCTTGGGAAAGATACAAGCAGCTGACCAAAAAGTGTCCTTCTGACATGCTTTCAGAATGGACCATCCTGGATATATTCTATGATGGTCTGTCTGAGTTATCTAAGATGTCATTGGATACTTCTGCAGGTGGATCCATTCACTTAAAGAAAACACCTGCAGAAGCTCAAGATCTCATTGACATGGTTGCTAATAACCAGTTCATGTACACTTCTGAGAGGAATCCTGTGAGTAATGGGACGCCTAAGAAGAAGGAAGTTCTTGAAATTGATACTCTGAATGCCATATTGGCTCAGAATAAAATATTGACTCAGCAAGTCAATATGATTTCTCAGAGTCTGAATGGAATGCAAGCTGCATCCAACAATACTCAAGAGGCAGCTTCTGAAGAAGAAGCTTATGATCCTGAAAACCATGCAATAGCAGAGGTAAATTATATGGGTGAACCTTATGGAAACACCTATAACCCATCATGGAGAAATCATCCAAATTTCTCATGGAAGGATCAAAAGCCTCAACAAGGCTTTAATAATGGTGGAAGAAATAGGTTTAACAGTAGTAAACCTTTTCCATCATTCACTCAGCAACAGACAGAGAACTCTGAACAAAATACCTCTAATTTAGCAAACTTAGTCTCTGATCTATCTAAGGCCACTGTGAGTTTCATGAATGAAACAAGGTCCTCCATTAAAAATTTAGAAGCACAAGTTGGCCAGCTGAGTAAAAGGATCACTGAAATCCCTCCTAGTACTCTCCCAAGCAATACAGAAGAAAATCCAAAAGGAGAGTGCAAGGCCATTGAATTAATCACCATGGCCGAACCTGTGAAGGAAGGAGAGGACGTGAATCCCAAGGAGGAAGACCTCCTGGGACGTCCAGTGATCAATAAGGAGCTTCCCTTTGAGGAACCAAAGGAATCTGAGACTCATCTAGAGACCATAGAGATTCCATTAAACCTCCTTATGCCATTCATGAGCTCTGATGAGTATTCCTCTTCTGAAGAGAATGAGGATGTTACTGAAGAGCAAGCTGCCAAGTTTCTTGGTGCAATCATGAAGCTGAATGCCAAATTATTTGGTATTGAGACTTGGGAGGATGAATCTCCCTTGTTCACCAATGAACTAAGTGATCTGGATCAACTAACATTGCCTCAGAAGAAACAGGATCCTGGAAAGTTCTTAATACCTTGTACCATAGGCACCATGATCTTTAAGGCTCTGTGTGACCTTGGTTCAGGGATAAACCTCATGTCCCTCTCTGTAATAGAGAAACTGGGAATCTATGGGGTACAAGCTGCTAAAATCTCATTAGAGATGGCAGACAATTCAAGAAAACAGGCTTATGGACAAGTAGAGGACGTGTTAGTAAAGGTTGAAGGCCTTTACATCCCTGCTAATTTATAGTCCTAGATACTGGGAAGGATGAGGATGAATTCATCATCCTTGGAAGACCCTTCCTAGCCACAACAAGAGTTGTGATTGATGTTGACAGCGGTGAATTAGTCCTTCAATTGAATGGGGACTCCCTTGTGTTTACAACTCAAGGTTATCCTTCTGTAAACATGGAGAGGAAGCATAAAAAGCTTCTCTCAAAACAGAGTCAACCAGAGCCCCCACAGTCAAACTCTAAGTTTGGTGTTGGGAAGTCTCAACAATGCTCTGAACATCTGTGAGGCTCCATGAGAGCCCACTGTGAAGCTATTGACATTAAAGAAGCGCTTGTTGGGAGGCAACCCAATTTTTATTTATCTAATTTTATTTTTCTTGTTCTTTCATGTTTTATTAGGTTCATAATCATGTGGAGTCATAAAATAAATATAAAAATTGAAAACGGAATCAAAAACAGCAGAAGAAAAATCACACCCTGGAGGAAGACCTTACTGGCGTTTAAACGCCAGTAAGAAGCATGTTTTGGGCGTTCAACGCCAGAACAGAGCATGGTTCTGGGGCTGAACGCCAGAAATGGGCAGCATCTGGGCGTTTGAACGCCAGAAATGCACCCTGGAGAAGAGCTGGCACTGAACGCCCAGAACAAGCATGGTTCTGGCGTTCAACGCCAGAAATGGGCAACAAATGGGCGTTCAACGCCCAGAACAAGCACCAATCTGGCGCTGAACGCCCAGAGTTGTGTGCAAGGGCATTTTGCATGCCCAATTTGGTGCAAGGTTGTAAATCCTTGAACACCTCAGGATCTGTGGACCCCACAGGATCCCCACATACCTCCATTCACTTCTTCTCACCCCTCTTTCACACAATCCCATAAACACTCTTCCCCAAAACTCTTCACCAATCACCTCAATCTCTCTTCCCTATCACCACTTCACCACTCACATCCATCCACTCTTCCCCATAAACCTACCTCATAAGCTCCACCTACCTTCAAAATTCAAAATCAATTTCCCACCCAAAATCCACCCTTATGGCTGAACCATACCCCCCTCCCTTCCCTATATATAGCCCTCCATTCTTCCTCATTTTCACATAACACAACCCTTTCTTCTCTTCTTGGCCGAATACACCACCCCCCTCTCCTCCATATTTTCTTCTTCTTCTTCATCTCTTCTTTCTTCTCTTGCTCGAGGGCGAGCAAAAGTCTAAGTTTGGTGTGGTAAAAGCATATGCTTTTTGTTTTTCCATTACCATTGATGGCACCTAAGACCGGAGAATCCTCTAGAAAAGGGAAAGGGAAGACAAAAGCTTCCACCTCCGAGTCATGGGAGATGGAAAGATTCATCTCCAAAGCTCATCAAGACCACTTCTATGATGTTGTGGCCAAGAAGAAGGTGATCCCTGAGGTCCCTTTCAAGCTCAAAAAGAATGAGTATTCGGAGATCCGACATGAAATCCAAAGAAGAGGTTGGGAAGTTCTAACAAAACCCATCCAATAAGTCGGCATCCTAATGGTTCAAGAGTTCTATGCCAATGCATGGATCACTAGGAACCATGATCAAAGTAAGAACCCGGACCCAAAGAATTATCTCACCATGGTTCGGGGGAAATACTTAGATTTTAGTCTGGAAAATGTGAGGTTGGCGTTTAACTTGCATATGATGCAAGGAGATGCACGCCCCTACACTAGAAGGGTCAACTTTAATCAAAGGTTGGACCAAGTCCTCATGGACATATGTGTGGAAGGAGCTCAATGGAAGATTGACTCCAAAGGCAAGCCGGTTCAACTAAGAAGACTGGACCTCAAGCTTGTAGCTAGAGGATGGTTAGAATTCATACAACGCTCCATCATCCCCACTAGCAACCGATCCGAAGTTATTGTGGATCGGGCCATCATGATTCATAGCATCATGATTGGAGAGGAAGTAGAAGTTTATGAAGTCATCTCCCTTGAACTCTACAAAATAGCCGAAAAGTCCTCCCCCATGGCAAGGCTAGTTTTTCCTCATCTTATTTGCCATCTCTGCTACTCAGCTGGAGCTTTCATAGAAGGAGACATTCCCATTGAGGAAGAGAAGCACATCACTAAGAAAAGGATGGAGTAAGCAAGAGAGCCCATTCATGGATCTCAAGAGACGCATGAATCTCATCACCATGAGATCCCGGAGATGCCTCAAATGCATTTTCCTCCACAAAACTATTGGGAGCAATTAAACACCTCCCTAGGAGAATTAAGTTCCAACATGGGACAATTAAGGGTGGAACATCAAGAGCACTCCATCATCCTTCATGAAATAAGAGAAGATCAAAAAGCAACGAGGGAGGAGCAACAAAGACAAGGAAGAGACATAGAAGAGCTCAAGGACATCATTGGTTCCTCAAGAAGGAAACGCCACCATCACTAAGGTGGACTCATTCCTTGTTCTTACTTTCTCTGTTTTTCGTTTTCTCTATGTTAAGTGCTTATCTATGTTTGTATCTTCATTACATGATCATTAGTATTTAGTAACTTTGTCTTAAAGTTATGAATGTCCTATGAATCCATCACCTCTCTTAAATGAAAACTGTTTTAATTCAAAAGAACAAGAAGTACATGAGTTTCGAACTTATCATTGAACTTAGTTTAATTATATTGATGTGGTGACAATGCTTCTTATTTTCTGAATGTATGCTTGAACAGTGCATATGTCTTTTGAAGTTGTTGTTTAAGAATGTTAAATATGTTGGCTCTTGAAAGAATGATGACAAGGAGACATGTTATTTGATAATCTGAAAAATCATAAAAATGATTCTTGAAGCAAGAAAAAGCAGCAAAGAACAAAGCTTGCAGAAAAAAGAGAAAAAAAAATAGGCGAAAAAAATAGAAAGAAAAAGAAAAAGCAAGCAGAAAAAGCAAAAAGCTCTTAAAACCAAGAGGCAAGAGAAAAAAGCCAATAACCCTTAAAACCAAAAGGCAAGGGCAAATAAAAAGGATCCCAAGGCTTTGAGCATCAGTGGATAGGAGGGCCTAAAGGAATAAAATCCTGGTCTAAGCGGCTAAACCAAGCTGTCCCTAACCATGTGCTTGTGGCGTGAAGGTGTCAAGTGAAAACTTGAGACTGAGCGGTTAAAGTCAAGGTCCAAAGCAAAAAAAGAGTGTGCTTAAGAACCCTGGACACCTCTAATTGGGGACTTTAGCATAGCTAAGTCACAATCTGAAAAGGTTCACCCAATTATGTGTCTGTGGCATTTATGTATCCGGTGGTAATACTGGAAAACAAAGTGCTTAAGGCCACGGCCAAGACTCATAAAGTAGCTGTGTTCAAGAATCATCATACTGAACTAGGAGAATCAATAACACTATCTGAACTCTGAGTTCCTATAGATGCCAATCATTCTGAACCTCAATGGATAAAGTGAGATGCTAAAACTATTCAAGAGGCAAAAAAGCTACAAGTCCCGCTCATCTGATTGGAGCTATATTTCATTGATAGTTCGGAATTTATAGTATATTCTCTTTTTTTTATCCTATTTGATTTTCAGTTGCTTGGGGACAAGCAACACTTTAAGTTTGGTTTTGTGATGAGCGGATAATTTATACGCTTTTTGGCATTGTTTTTAGTAGAATCTGGTTACTTTTAGGGATATTTTCATTAGTTTTTATGTTAAATTTACATTTCTGGACTTTACTATGAGTTTGTGTGTTTTTCTGTGATTTCAGGTATTTTCTGGCTGAAATTGAGGGACTTGAGCAAAAATCAGATTCAGAGGTTGAAGAAGGACTGCTGATGCTGTTGGATTCTGACCTCCCTGCACTCAAAGTAGATTTTCTGGAGCTACAAAACTCAAAATGGCGCGCTTCCAATTGCTTTAGAAAGTAGACATCCAGGGCTTTCCAGCAATATATAATAGTCCATACTTTTCCCAAGTTTAGAGGATGAATACTGGCGTTCAACGCCAGCTCTCTGCCCAATTCTGGCGTCCAGCGCCAGAAACAAGTTGCAAAGTGGAGTTCAACGCCCAAAATGGCACAAAAACTGGCGTTCAACTCCAAGAATGACCTCTCCACGTGTAGACTTCAAGCTCAGCCCAAGCACACACCAAGTGGGCCCTGGAAGTAGATTTATGCATCAATTACTTACTTCTGTAAACCCTAGTGGCTAGTTTAGTATAAATAAGACTTCTTACTATTCTATTAGACATCTTTGAATCCGGGATTGTATCTTAGGATCATCTTTGGATGCCTGGTTCTTAGATCAGAGGGGCTGGCCATTCGGCCATGCCTGGACCTTTCACTTATGTATTTTTAACGGTAGAGTTTCTACACTCCATAGATTAAGGTGTGGAGCTCTGCTGTTCCTCAAAGATTAATGCAAAGTACTATTGTTTTTCTATTCAATTCAACTTATTCTGCTTCTAAGATATTCATTCGCACTTCAACCTGAATGTGATGAACGTGACAATCATCATCATTCCCTATGAACGCATGCCTGACAACCACTTCCGTTCTACCTTAGATTGAATGAGTATCTCTTGGATCTCTTAATCAGAATCTTCGTGGTATAAGCTGGATTGATGGCGGCATTCATGAGAGTCCGGAAAGTCTAAACCTTGTCTGTGGTATTCCAAGTAGGACTCTGGGATTGAATGACTGTGACGAATTTCAAACTCGCGAGTGCTGGGCGTAGTGACAGACGCAAAAGGATAGGAAATCCTATTCCAGTATGATCGAGAACCTCCAGATGATTAGCCATACAGTGACAGCGCATTGGACCATTTTCACAGAGAGGAATAGGGCGCAGCCATCGACAAGGGTGATGCCTCCAGACGATTATCCGTGCTGTGACAGAGCATTTGGACCATTTTCTAGAGAGGATTAAAAGTAGCCATTGACAATGGTGAAGTCCTTACATAAAGCCAGCCATGGAAAGGAGTAAGACTGATTGGATGAAGGCAGCAGGAAAGCAGAGGTTCAGAGGAACGAAAGCATCTCTGTGCGCTTATCTGAAATTCTCACCAATGATTTACATAAGTATTTCTATCCTTCTTTTATTATTTATTTTCGAAAACTCCATAACTATTTTATATCCGCCTGACTGAGATTTACAAGGCGACCATAGCTTGCTTCAAGCCGACAATCTTCGTGGGATCGACCCTTACTCACGTAAGGTTTATTACTTGGACGACCCAGTGCACTTGCTGGTTAGTTGTATCGAAGTTGTGACAAATTATGAATTGAGATTAGAGCACCAAGTTTTTGGAGCCATTACCAGAGATCACAATTTCGTGCACCAAGCACCACACCTAAGACAGTCCCAGGCACCTCAGAACAACCAACAGCAGGCCCCTCAAATTACTTAGCCCCCTTCTTCTACTAATGATGATATGCTTCACTCTATTGCACAAGGATAGAAAGACCTTCAGAATACACTTACCTCTAGCATCAATGGTCTTACCTCCACTTTACAAGCTCTCATCTCCCGGATGGAACCGCCTTCCACTCCCAACAATCAACCTTCAAGCTCAAGTGCACTTCCTTCTCAACCTTTACCCAACCCCAAAGGTGGAATCAATGCCATTACTTTGAAGTCCAGAACCACACTGAAAGAGAGGAGTCAGGAGGAGCCAAGCTCAAAGGAAGATATCCAAGCTGAAGACATTGTTGAGGTGGAGGATGTTGAAGAAGAGGAGGAAGTACAAGACATGGTTGAAGAAAAAGCAGCTCAACTAGGGAATGGAACACCCAAAGAAGCTGAAGTCACAAGAGAAGCCATTTCTATTCCATTTCCACACCTTGCTAGGAAGTCCAGGAAGTAGATGGAGCTAGACTCCAAGATGGTGGAGATCTTCAAAAAGTTTGAGGTAACAATTCCCCTTTTTTATGCCATTTGCCAGGTACCTAAATATGCAAAGTTTCTAAAAAATTTATGCATGAATAAAGATAAAATACAAGATTTAGAAACTATCCTTCTAGGTAGCTCTATTTCTGCTTTAATGGGTGATATACCTGAAAATATAGTGATCCAGGTCCATGCATGGTTACTATTACTATAGACGGTGTAAAATTTTCTGACTGCATGTGTGATTTAGGCACGTGTGTTAGTATAATACCATTATCTATATATGATGCTTTGAGGCTCCCTCCCTTAAAAAGGTCGGCAGCATGTTTTGTTTTGGCAGATAAAAGCATTATCTCTGTGGTTAGAATTGCTGAGGATGTGCTGGTGAGCATTAAGGGGCTCACATTTGCTATTGACTTCTATATTTTAGAGATGCCCCCTAATGACTCAGGAAGACCATCATTCATCCTGCTTGGAAGGCCATTTCTGAAGACTTCAAAGTTCAAGTTGGATGCATTCTCAGGAACTTACTCCTTTGAGATAGATGGCAGAGCAGTGAGCTTCAACTTGGATGAAGCCATGAAGCATCCTCCGGAAGATCATTCCATCTTGCAGTGCGACATCATTGATGAAACTGTAGCTGCAGTTCACCAGGAGGAAGTAGAAGAGAGGCACATGGAGCAAGATGCAAGTGTGGGGACGCCCCCTAAACAAGATGAAGACACATTGCCATCTTCACTAGCTCCAGATGATCAAGTGCCTAGCCATGAGTAGAAAATAGAGTTAAAGCCCCTTCCACTCCACCTCAAGTATGATTACTTTGAGGATCATCAGAAGCTCCCAGTTATCATTGCAAGGGAACTCACTTCCCAACAGGAGGATCAGCTGCTTAGTATGCTGAGAAGACACAAGAAAGCAATTGGGTGGAGCTTGGCAGATATAGTAGACATCAGCCCTCAGGTTTGTGAGCACAGAATATTTTTAGAAGAGGGAGCAAGGCCTCTCCGCCAACCTCAAAGGCGGTTGAACCTCACCATCTTAGAAGTTGTCAAGAAGGAAGTGACCAGACTGCTTGAAGCTGATATCATCTACCCCATCTCAGACAGTGAATGGGTCAGTCCAGTACAAGTGGTGCCAAAGAAGTCTGGAGTCACAATAGTAAAGAATGAGCATGGAGAGCTTCTAACAACTAGAGTGCATAATTCCTGGAGGGTATGCATTGATTACAGGTGCCTCAACCAGGCTACTCGCAAGGATCACTATCCCCTGCCATTTATCGATCAGATGCTTGATCGTTTGTCAGGTAAATCACATTACTGCTTTTTAGATGCTTACACAGGATATTTTCAAATTCATATAGCTCCTGAGGATCAGGAAAAAACTACTTTTACGTGTCCCTTTGGAACGTATGCATACAAGAGGATGCCTTTTGGCTTATGTAATGCACCAGCTACTTTCCAAAGATTTATTATGAGTATTTTCTCAGATCTTATTGAGAACTGTATGGAAATTTTCATGGATGACTTTAGTGTGTATGGTGACTCATTTAGCCTTTGCTTGGATAGTTTAGCTAGAGTATTAGACAGGTGTGTTAGTTCAAACCTTGTATTAAATTTTGAAAAATGTCATTTTATGGTAAAATAAGGTATTGTTCTAGGACATGTTATTTCTAATACTGGTATTTCTGTAGATCCAGCAAAGGTAGATGTGATTTCTAGTTTACCTTACCCCTCCTCCGTGAGGGAAGTCCGTTCGTTCCTTGGTCATGGAGGTTTCTACCGGAGATTTATCAAGAACTTCAGTAAGGTAGCATTGCCTTTATCTAGACTGTTGCAGAAAGATGTTGAGTTCGAGCTGAGTGAGGACTGCATGAAAGCGTTTGATAAGCTAAAGATCGCCTTGACTCAAGCTCCGATTATGAGAGGACCAGACTGGAGCCAGCCTTTTGAGATTATGTGTGATGCCTCCAACCATGCAGTAGGAGCAGCACTGGCTCAGCGCGAAGGTAAGGACCCTTTTATAATTGCTTATGCCTCTAAGACCTTAGACGCTGCTCAGTCTAATTATACTACCACTGAAAAAGAGCTTCTGGCTATTGTTTTTGCTCTGGATAAATTCTGAACCTATTTACTTGGTACTAAAGTGGTAGTATACTCAGACCACGCAGCTCTAAAATATTTATTAGCTAAAAAAGGGTCCAAACCAAGGTTAATACGTTGGATATTGTTGCTGCAAGAATTTGATTTAGAAATTAAGGATAGGAGTGGTTCCCAAAATTTAGTGGCGGACCACTTGAGTCGCCTAGAGCACATTAAGAATGACTCCATGCCTATCAATGATGCTTTTCCATTTGATAGGTTGCACGCAATATCTGAAGTAGTTCCTTAGTATGCACCTGTAGCTAATTATCTAGTTAGTCATACTTTCCCTCCTAATTTTACTAAGCATCAAAGAGACAAGCTGAAAAGCGAGTCTAAATATTATATATGGGATGACCCATATATATGGAGGTATGGTGCTGACCAGGTAATTAGAAGGTGTGTGCCTCAATCAAAATTTCAGTCAATTTTAGAGGCCTGCCACTCTTCTGAGAGTGGTGGACATTTTGGCCCTCAAAGAACAGCTAGAAGAATTTTAGACTGTGGATTCTGGTGGCCCACTTTTTTTAAGGATAATGCTGCCTTCTGTAAATCTTGTCCCCATGCCAAAGATTTGGTAATATATGCAAGAGGGATGAGATGCCCCAACAGCTTATGCTATTCTGTGAGATTTTTTTATGTTTGGGGCATTGTCTTCATGGGCCCATTCCCAAACTCTAGTGGTTTCTTATATATATTGTTAGCTGTAGATTATGTTTCTAAATGGGTGGAAGCAATTCCTACCCGTACTGATGATGCTAAAGTTGTTGTCTCCTTTGTTAGAAGTCATATTATCTGTCACTTTGGATCACCACGAGCAATCGTGAGTGATCAAAGCACTCACTTTTGTAACAGGAGATTAGTAGGTCTACTGAAGAAGCATGGGATTGTTCACAAGGTAGCAACAGCTTATCATCCTCAGACCAATGGACAAGCCGAGGTGTCTAACCGAGAGATAAAGTGCATACTGGAGAAGATAGTCAAGCCTCATAGGAAGGACTGGAGCACCAGGCTTGTAGATGCGCTCTGGGCTTATCGGACAGCGTATAAGACACCCATAGGAATGAGTCCCTTCCGCCTAGTCTATGGCAAAGCTTGTCACCTCCCAGTGGAGGTGGAACACAAGGCTTTCTGGGCGGTAAGGGAGTGTAACATGGGATTTGAGAAGGCTGGTGCTGAAAGGAAGCTGCAACTAGCAGAATTGGAGACCCTTCGACTCAAAGCATATGACAACTCCAGACTATATAAAGAGAAGGTGAAGGTTGTGCA
Organism: Arachis hypogaea; assembly: GCF_003086295.3. Lineage (NCBI taxonomy): Eukaryota > Viridiplantae > Streptophyta > Magnoliopsida > Fabales > Fabaceae > Arachis > Arachis hypogaea. Next base: position 111,859,288 of record NC_092054.1, on the reverse strand, counting down.
TGACAAGCACATCAAGAGAAGACATTTCAGACTTGGGGAGCTAGTTCTCCTCTACAACTCAAGGCTAAGGCTCATGCCAGGCAAGCTAAGATCAAGATGGGAAGGCCCCTACAGGGTAGAAAAGGCTGAGCCATATGGAGTCTTTCACTTGAGTCATCCATCAAGTTCCAAATTCATCAAGGTCAATGGACATCGCTTAAAGCTGTATCATGGTGAGAAGATGAAGGACAATAAAGAGCTGGAGGTCTTCCTCTTGGAGGACCCACCAACAGAAGCAGATTGAGCTTGGGAACCGTCCAACTTAAGGACGTAAAAGCAAAGTGCTAGGTGGGAGACAACCCACCATGGTATGATCGTTCTTTTTCATTCCTAGTTTTATTTTATTTTGTTTTTCACAGTATTCATTCATAATTTCTGCATATTCATCTGCATTCTGTATTTTGCATTCTGCATATAAAAAATAATATCAATGCATTAAAAAAATTGGCACTCGACGCGCAAGCATCGCTGACGCGCACGCTTCATATGTGAGTGCGAAAATAAGAAGAATTGAACAGAGAGTTAGGCAAGAGTGGTGATAGAAGTGTGCTTTGCACACAAGCAAGACCACGCGTACGCGTCCCTCATGCGTGTGCGTCGCTTGCGATTTCACCAGATCACGCGTGCGCGTCCCTCACGCGTACGCGTGACCCTGCAAATCGGCGTAAATGGGTGTTTGGCCAGAGAGTTATGATGGTGTGGGGTTGGAACTGTGTTGGGAGCACAACCCCCATCACGCGTACGCGTCCCTGATGCGTGCGTGTCGTTTTTTCAATAATGGCCATCCACGCGTGCGCGTCCCTGACGCGCACGTGTCATGTGCATTTTTGGCTCTCGTGCGTATCTAACAGAGAGTTGTGAATGCGCGGGGCTGCCTTCGCGCCAATCGCACAACCCATATCACGCGTACGTGTCCCTGACGCTTACGCATCACTTGGAAATCGCGCGACCCACGTGTACGCGTGCCTTACGTGTACGCGTCGTATGCGACGCACAATTAAACCACCTCACCGCCTGATTTCAATTCTCCCATCCCCCAATCCTAATTCTTTTCAATCCTAATTATTTCTTCTTTCTTCTTTCTTTCTTCTTCCTTATTCTTTCTTCATATCTATTACTTCCTTCTTCCCTTCTTCATCTTCACAATCAGGTTTCTTTTCTTCTTCCCATCCACTCTTTCATGATTGCATTTATTTATTTTTCTTTCTTCTAAATTTTTCCTTTAGCTTAATTTTCTATGGTTTCTTTTTCTTTTCTTTTTCTTGCATTCTTATGTTGGTGTTGGAATTTTATTTGGACATTACCTTATTATAATGAAGCTTGTAGATATTATGAGGAGTGATTTGACAATTGATATTTTAATTTGGCTCTCATGTACATTTGGATTATATTATTTTCATTCCTACTTTGACTTGCTCACCAAGTGTTTGTGAAAAAAGCACCAATGGCATCTTGAACTCTATTTTGTTTTACTCTTTTACTTGAATGCCCCTTTTTCACAGTACTTGTACTCCACATGTATTTGGGATTATCATTCACAATTGTCATCACACAAGTATTCTCTAAATTGGCACATTTATTAGTTGATGCTTGAGTTATGCTTCTCATGCCTATTCCTTGCATGCTTTTACCTCTTGCATCTATTTAATTATGAATTGCCTTCTTGCTCTTAATTGATGTCTTACCTACATGTTGTAGCTACCATGTATTTAAGCTATGATCTTTTCTTTGGCATTCATTATCACTTAGTATTTTCTTCCCTCCGATTTTAGTTATATATATATATATTTCACCTTCCTCCTCTTTCTTTCTTCCTTAGGCATGGGTACCAAGAAAGGAAAAGAGAAGGCCACTGACAAGACACCAGCAAGGAGAGGAACCAAAAGAACACCAGCTAAGGCACTTCCATCTTCAAGCGTAAAGCCACCAACAAAGCGGGTGAAAAGGATCATTAAAGTTGATGAATCTGAAAAAGCCTTTCCCGCACGAGACTCCACACGGTTCACTAACAGTTATTGCCAACAGATGTTCCCCATCCTAGCTGAGAGAAACTACAACAATGAGCATCTACTCATTGTCCCAACATACTTTGTTGATTTTGTGGAGTCCCGCATAGAGAGAAAACAGTGGAGATTTTTGAGGAGGCAGCCGCGAGAGGCCAACTTATCATGAGTAGTTGAATTCTACTCCAACTTCTACTCGCCTACTCTGTAGACTCTCTACGTCCGTCAGCAGCAAGCTCCTGTCTCTGAGAGTGCCATATAGAGAGCACTGAACCTTCCACCTAGTCCAGATGGATGGGATGCATATCAAGAAGCATCTCGTAAGCGCCGGATGTATCAGTTCGATTGGAATAGTGTCCTTGGAGTTATAGCCCAACATGGCAGCAAATGGATCTACTGGCAGCATCGTTCAAAACCCAAGAACATCTCAGCCCAGTCATTCACCCTGGAGGCTCACGTGTGGGCACAGATTATGTCCCACTATATCTTTCTGAGAACTCACGAGTCGACCTTCACAGCCGACATGGCTATTCTCATCTGGTGCATCCTGACAGAACAACCCCTCAACCTGCCCCGACACATCTGGCAAGCAATGGGACACGTACAGATTGCGAGTAACCTGCCGTTCCCCGTCTTGGTTTTAGATTTAGTCTCTGCAGCTGGTGTATCCTATCGGGTTGAAGACACGAAGGTCATGATCCCTAGGACCGACCGGTATGTCTCGAATGGGAAGTATATTAGGCCACATGTTCCCTCTGCGAGCTGGCCTGCAGGCCCATCTTTGGATACCCCTCCTTCCTCTACTCTACCATCATCCACACCACAAGCACCATCTACCCATCAGATGTTCCTTCAGATCCTTGAGAGGTTCGACCGGCAAGACCGGTGGATGGAGCAAATGGAGCGCCGTAACAAGTGCCGATTGATGAGCGGATAATTTATACGCTTTTTGGTATTCTTTTTAGTATGTTTTTAGTAGGATCTAGTTACTTTTAGGGATGTTTTTATTAGTTTTTATGTTAAATTCACATTTCTGGACTTTACTATGAGTTTTTGTGTTTTTCTGTGATTTCAGGTATTTTCTGGCTGAAATTGAGGGACTTGAGCAAAAATCAGATTCAGAGGTTGAAGAAGGACTGCTGATGATGTTGGATTCTGACCTCCCTGCACTCAAAGTGGATTTTCTAGAGCTACAGAACTCAAAATGGCACGCTTCTAATTGCGTTCGAAAGTAGACATCCAGGGCTTTCCAGCAATATATAATAGTTCATACTTTGGCCGAGTTTAAATGATGCAAAAGGGCGTTGAACGCCAGTTTTACGCTGCAGTCTGGAGTTAAACGCCAGAAACACGTCACGAACCAGAGTTGAACGCCAGAAACACGTTACAACCTGGCGTTCAACTCTAGAAAGAGCCTCTGCACGTGTAACATTCAAGCTCAGCCCAAGCACACACCAAGTGGGCCCCAGAAGTGGATTTATGCATCAATTACTTACTTCTGTAAACCCTAGTAGCTAGTTTAGTATAAATAGGACTTTTTACTATTGTATTTGACATCTTCGGATCATCTTTTGATCATTTTTAGATCTCTAGACCTCCATGGGAGGCTGGCCACTCGGCCATGCTTACCCTATGTTCACTTATGTATTTTTCAACGGTATAGTTTCTGTACTCCATAGATTAAGGTGTGGAGCTCTGCTGTTCCTCATGAATTAATGCAAAGTACTACTATTTCTCTATTCAATTCAACTTATTCCGCTTCTAAGATATTCATTCGCACTTCCATATGAATGTGATGAACGTGACAATCATCATCATTCCCCCACGAACGCGTGCCTGACAACCACTTCCGTTCCACCTTAGATTGAATGAGTATCTCTTGGATCTCTTAGTTAGAATCTTCGTGGTATAAGCTAGATTGATGGCGGCATTCATGAGAGTCCGGAAAGTCTAAACCTTGTCTGTGGTATTCCGAGTAGGACTCTGGGATTGAATGACTGTGACGAACTTCAAATTCGCGAGTGCTGGGCGTAGTGGCAAACGCAAAAGGATGGTGAATCCTATTCCAGTATGATCGAGAACCTCAGATGATTAGCCGTGCTGTGACAGAGCATTTGGACCATTTTCACAAGAGGATGGGACGCAGCCATTGATCATGGTGATGCCTCCAGATGATTAGCCATGCAGTGACAGCGCATCGGACCATTTTCACAGAGAGGATGAAAAGTAGCCATTGACAACAGTGATGTCCTTACAAAAAGCCAGCCATGGAAAGGAGTAAGACTGATTGGATGAAGACAGCAGGAAAGCAGAGGTTCAGAGGAACGAAAGCATCTCTATACGCTTATCTGAAATTCTCACTAATGATTTACATAAGTATTTCTATCTTTATTTTATGTTTAATTATTATTAATATTCGAAAACTCCATAACTATTTGATATCCGCCTGACTGAGATTTACAAGGTGACCATAGCTTGCTTCATACCGACAATCTCCGTGGGATCGACCCTTACTCACGAAAGGTTTTATTACTTGGACGACCCAGTGCACTTGCTGGTTAGTTGTGCGAAGTTGTGAAGTTATGTTTAGACTATGGTATTGTGCACCAGTTAGTGGCGCCATTGCCAGGGAGAGAGCGAACAACAAATTTTACAACCTCAGAGTAACAATTTCACATACCAAGTTTTTGGCGCCGTTGCCGGGGATTGTTTGAGTTTGGACAACTGACGGTTCATCGTGTAGCTCAGATTAGGTAATTTTCTCCTTATTTTGTTTTCAAAAATTTTTCAAAAATCTTTCAAAAAAAAAAATATTTCCCCTTTGTTTTCGAAAATTATTTCAGAATTTTTAAGAGTAAATTTTAGTGTTTCATGAAGCATGTTGAAGCCTAGCTGGCTGTAAAGCCATGTCTAAATTTATTTGGACTGGGGCTTCCAAACCAACATTATCAAGAGCAAGCTAGTTGTTGCTAATCCACCTGCTGCTGTTCCAGATCCACCTGATTTACATGCTAAAGCTTGACTGGCTATTAAGCCATGTCTAACCCTCAGATTGGAGCTTTAGACTAAAGAGCACAAGATTCCTGGAATTCATATTAAAAATTTTGGAATCCTTATTTTTTCTTTTTCATATAATTTTCGAAAAATCCAAAAAAATCATAAAATCATAAAAATCAAAAATATTTTGTGTTTCTTGTTTGAGTCTTGAGTCAATTTCAAGTTTGGTGTCAATTGCATTTTTTTCTAAAATTTTTATGCATTTTTCAAAAATTCATGCATTCATAGTGTTCTTCATGATCTTCAAGTTGTTCTTGGTAAGTCTTCTTATTTGATCTTGATGTTTTCTTGTTTTGCATCTTTTCTTGTTTTTCATATGCATTTTTGCATTCATAGTGTCTGAACATGAAAGACTTCTAAGTTTGGTGTCTTGCATGTTTTCTTTGCATATAAAAATTTTCAAAAATATGTTCTTGATGTTTATCATGATCTTCAAAGTGTTCTTGGTGTTCATCTTGACATTCATAGCATTCTTGCATGCATTCATTGTTTTGATCTAAAAATTTTCATGCATTGCATCATTTTCATATTTTTCTCTCTCATCATAAAAATTCAAAAAAATAAAAAAAAATATCTTTCCCTTTTTCCTCTCATAAAATTCGAAAATTTGAGTTGACTTTTTCAAAAATTTTTAAAATCTAGTTGTTTTCTATGAGTCAAATCAAATTTTCAAATTTTATCTTTTTCAAAATCTTTTTCAAAAAATCATATCTTTTTCACTTATCTTATTTATTTTCAAAAATTTTTAAAATATTTTTCAAAAATCTTTTTCTTATCTTTATCTCCTAATTTTCGAAAATAACATCATCAATTAATGTTTTGATTCAAAAATTTCAAGTTTGTTACTTGCTTGCTAAGAAAGATTCAAACTTTAAGTTCTAGAACCATATCTTGTGATTTCTTGTGGATCAAGTCATTAATTGTGATTCTAAAAATCAAATCTTTTTCAAAAACTAATTTCTATCATATCTTTTCAAAATATCTTCTTATCTTATCTTTTTCAAAAATTTGATCTTAAAATATCATTTCTAACTTCTTATCTTCTTATCTTTTCAAAAATTGATTTTCAAAATTTGTTTTAACTAACTAACTAACTTTTTGTTTGTTTCTTATCTTTTTCAAAACTACCTAACTAACTCTCTCTCTCTAATTTTCGAAAATATCTCCCTCTTTTTCAAAAAATTTTTTAATTAACTAATTGTTTCAAAATTCAATTTTAATTTATTTCTTCTTTTAATTTTTGAAAATCACTAACCATTTTTCAAAAATAATTTTCGAAAATCCTTCTCTCTCATCTCCTTCTGTTTATTTATTCATCTACTAACATCTCTCCCTCACTCACCAAAAATCCGAACCCTCTCTCTCTCTGAGTTCAGATTTTCTCTTCTTCTTTTCTTCTACTCACATAAGGGAACCTCTATACCTGGGTAAAAAGGATCCCTATTATTATTATTTTTCTGTTCCCTCTTTTTCATATGAGCAGGAGCAAGGACAAGAATATTCTTGTTGAAGCAGATCCAGAACCTGAAAGGACTCTGAAGAGGAAACTAAGAGAAGCTAAATTACAACAATCCAGCAAGCACCTTTCAGAAATTTTTGAACAGGAAGAGGAGATGGCAGCCGAAAATAATAACGATACAAGGAGAATGCTTGGTGACTTTACTGCACTTAATTCCAATTTACATGGAAGAAGCATCTCCATCCCTACCATTGGAGCAAACAATTTTGAGCTGAAACCTCAATTAGTTTCTCTGATGCAGCAGAACTGCAAGTTCCATGGACTTCCATCTGAAGATCCTTTTCAGTTCTTAACTGAATTCTTGCAGATCTGTGATACTGTTAAGACTAATGGAGTAGATCCTGAAGTCTACAGGCTCATGCTTTTCCCGTTTGCTGTAAGAGACAGAGCTAGAATATGGTTGGATTCTCAACCCAAAGATAGCCTGAACTCTTGGGATAAGCTGGTCAAGGCTTTCTTAGCCAAGTTCTTTCCTCCTCAAAAGCTGAGTAAGCTTAGAGTGGATGTTCAAACCTTCAGACAGAAAGAAGGTGAATCCCTCTATGAAGCTTGGGAGAGATACAAGGAACTGACCAAAAAGTGTCCTTCTGACATGCTTTTAGAATGGACCATCCTGGATATATTCTATGATGGTCTGTCTGAATTAGCTAAGATGTCATTGGATACTTCTGCAGGTGGATCCATTCACCTAAAGAAAATGCCTGCAGAAGCTCAAGAACTCATTGACATGGTTGCTAACAACCAGTTCATGTACACTTCTGAGAGGAATCCTGTGAGTAATGGGACGCCTCAGAAGAAGGGAGTTCTTGAAATTGATACTCTGAATGCCATATTGGCTCAGAATAAAATATTGACTCAGCAAGTCAATATGATTTCTCAGAGTCTGAATGGAATGCAAGCTGCATCCAACAGTACTCAAGAGGCATCTTCTGAAGAAGAAGCTTATGATCCTGAGAACCCTGCAATAGTAGAGGTAAATTATATGGGTGAACCTTATGGAAACACCTATAATCCCTCATGGAGAAATCACCCAAATCTCTCATGGAAGGATCAACAAAAGCCTCAACAAGGCTTTAATAATGGTGGAAGAAATAGGTTTAACAATAATAAACCTTTTCCATCATCCACTTAGCAACAGACAGAGAACTCTGAACAAAATACCTCTAATTTAGCAAACTTAGTCTCTGATCTATCTAAGGCCACTGTGAGTTTCATGAATGAAACAAGGTCCTCCATTAGAAATTTGGATGCACAAGTGGGCCAGCTGAGTAAAAGGATCACTGAAATCTCTCCTAGTACTCTCCCAAGCAATACAGAAGAAAATCCAAAAGGAGAGTGCAAGGTCATTGATATAACCATCATGGCCGAATCCAAAGAGGAAGGGGAGGATGTGAATCCCAAGGAGGAAGACCTCCTGGGACTTCCAGTGATCAATAAGGAGTTTCCCTCTGAGGAACCAAAGGAATCTGAGACTCATCTAGAGACCATAGAGATTCCATTGAACCTCCTTATGCCATTCATGAGCTCTGAAGAGTACTCTTCTTCTGAAGAGAATGAAGATGTTACTGAAGAGCAAGTTGCCAAGTTCCTTGGTGCAATTATGAAGCTGAATGCCAATTTATTTGGTAATGAGACTTGGGGAGATGAACCTCCCCTGTTCACCAATGAACTAAATGCATTGGATCAACTGAGATTGCCTCAGAAGAAACAGGATCCTGAAAAGTTCCTAATACCTTGTACTATAGGCACCATGACCTTTGAGAAGACTCTATGTGACCTTGGGTCACGAATAAACCTCATGCCACTCTCTGTAATGGAAAAACTGGGAATCTTTGAGGTATAAGCTGCTAAAATCTCATTAGAGATGGCAGACAATTCCAGAAAACAGGCTTATGGACAAGTAGAGGACATGCCCTGCTCATTTCATAATCCTAGATACTGAGAAGGATGAGGATAAATCCATCATCCTTGGAAGACCCTTCCTAGCCACAGCAAGAGCTGTGATAGATGTTAACAGAGGTGAATTAGTCCTTCAATTGAATGGAGACTCCCTTGTGTTTACAACTCAAGGTTATCCTTCTGTAAACATGGAAAAGAGACACAGTAAGCTTCTCCCACTACAGAGTCAACCATAGCCCCCACAGTCAAACTCTAAGTTTGGTGTTGGGAGGCCACAACCAACTCCTATATCCAAACTCTAAGTTTGGTGTTGGGAAGTCTCAACAATGCTCTGAACATCTGTGAGGCTCCATGAGAGCCCACTGTCAAGCTATTGACATTAAAGAAGTGCTTGTTGGGAGGTGGTGCACGAAATTGTGATGTCCAGGCTCGAACAATCCCTGGCAACGTGAGCAACTTGGTACACGTAATCGTGATTACACTTTAATTATGTAAAATTCCTGGCTCTTTCTTTCCCTGGCAATGGCGCCAAGAACATGGTGCCAATACCCTGGTTCACAACTTCGATACAACTAACCAGCAAGTGCACTGGGTCGTCCAAGTAATACCTTACGTGAGTAAGGGTCGAATCCAACGGAGATTGTTGGTATGAAGCAAGCTATGGTCACCTTGCAAATCTCAGTTAGGCAGATATAAATTGATAATGGTGTTTTCGAATAATAAATAATAGAATAGGGATAGAGGTACTTATGTAAATCATTGGTAGGAATTTCAGATAAGCGAATGGAGATGCTTTTCGTTCCTCTGAACCTCTGCTTTCCTGCTATCTTCATCCAATCAATCTTACTCCTTTCCATGGCTGGCTTTATGTGATACATCACCACTGTCAATGGCTACTTTCGGTCATCTCTCGGGAAAATGATCCAATGCCCTGTCACGGCACGGCTAATCGTCTGGAGGCATCACCCTTGTCAATGGCTTCATCTTATCCTCTCAGTGAATAATATGCTCACGCACCCTGTCACGGCACGGCTATTCATCTGTCGTTTCTCGATCATGCTAGAATAGGATTTACTATCCTTTTGCGTCTGTCACTAACGCCCAGCACTCGCGAGTTTGAAGCTTGTCACAGTCATTCATTCATTGAATCCTACTCGGAATACCACAGACAAGGTTTAGACTTTCCGGATTCTCTTGAATGCCGCCATCATTCTAGCTTACGCCACGAAGATTCTAATTAAGAGATCTAAGAGATATTCATTCTAGCTTATTTCATGTAGAACGGAAGTGTTTGTCAGGAACGTGTTCATAGGGGAGAATGGTGATGAGCGTCACACATAATCATTACCTTCATCACGTTCTTGGGTGCGAATGGATATCTTAGAAGCGAAATAAGATGAATTGAATAGAAAACAGTAATACTTTGCATTAATCTTTGAGGAACAGCAGAGCTCCACACCTTAATCTATGGAGTGTAGAAATTCTACCGTTAAAAATACATAAGTGAAAGGTCCAGGCATGGCCGAATGGCCAGCCCCTCTGATCTAAGAACCAGGCGTTCAAAGATGGTCAAAAAGACTCGTAAAAGGTCCTATTTATAATAAACTAGCTACTAGGGTTTACATGAGTAAGTAATTGATGCATAAATCCACTTCCGGGGCCCACTTGGTGTGTTCTTGGGCTGAGCTTGAGTGTTGCACGTGTAGAGGTCCTTTCTGGAGTTGAACGCCAGCTTTTGTGCCAGTTTGGGCGTTCAACTCTGGTTTTGGCTCCTTTTCTGGCGCTGGACGCCAGATTTGGGCAGAAAGCTGGCGTTGAACGCCAGTTTACGTCGTCTATTCTTGGCCAAAGTATGGACTATTATACATTGCTGGAAAGCCCTGGATGTCTACTTTCCAACGCAATTTGAAGCGCGCCATTTCGAGTTCTGTACCAGAAAATCCACTTTGAGTGCAGGGAGGTCAGAATCCAACAACATCAGCAGTCCTTCTTCAACCTCTGAATCTGATTTTTGCTCAAGTCCCTCAATTTCAGCCAGAAAATACCTGAAATCACAGAAAAACACACAAACTCATAGTAAAGTCCAGAAATGTGAATTTAACATAAAAACTAATGAAAACATCCCTAAAAGTAACTAGATCCTACTAAAAATATACTAAAAACAATGTCAAAAAGCGTATAAATTATCCGCTCATCAGGAGGCAACCCAATTTTTATTTAATTATATTTTTATTAGTTATATGTCTTCATAGGTTCATGATCATGTGGAGTCATAAAAATAACTGAAAAAATTGAAGAAAAATAAAAAACAGCATTAAAAACAGCACACCCTGGAGGAGTAGTTCACTGGCGTTCAAACGCCAGTAAGGAGCATCTGGCTGGTGTTCAATGCCAGAACAGAGCATGGAACTGGCGCTGAACGCCAGAAACAAGCATGAAGCTGGCATTCAACGCCAGTAATATGCTGCATCTGGGTGTTGAACGCCCAGAACAAGCATCAGTTCGGCATTTAAACGCCAGAATTGCATGCAAAGGCATTTTACATGCCTAATTAGTGCAGGGATATAAATCCTTGACACCTCAAGATCTGTGAACCTCACAGGATCATCTCAAGATCTGTAGATCCCACAGGATCCCCACCTTCCCTCCTCATAATCCTAGTTTCTTCCACATCTTCTTCTTCATCTATTCTTTCTTCTCCTGCTCGAGGGCGAGCAACATTCTAAGTTTGGTGTGGTAAAAGCATTGCTTATTTTGCTTTTCCATAACCATTGATGGCACCTAAGGCCAGAGAAACCTCAAAAAAAAAAAAGAGAGAGAGAAGAGAAAAGGGAAGACAAAAGCTTCCACCTCCAAGTCATGGGAGATTGAGAGATTCATGTAAAGGATCTATAGCTCAGTGGTAGAACATTTGACTGCAAATCAAGAGATCCCTGAGATACATCAGGGGATACATTTTCCCCCACACAATTATTGGGAGAAATTAAGGATAGGAGCACCAAAATCACTAGGGATCAAGCAACAGAGACAAGGAAGAGACATAGAAGAGCTCAAGGACATCATTGATTCCTCAAGGAGAAAATGCCACCATCACTAAGGTGGACTCATTCCTTGTTCTTAAACTTTCTGTTTTTCGTTTTCTTATGTTAAATGTTTATCTATGTTTGTGTTCTTATTACATGATCATTAGTATTTAGTAACTTTGTCTTAAAGTTATGAATGTCCTATGAATCCATCACCTCTCTTAAATGAAAAATGTTTTAATTCAAAAGAACAATAAGTACATGAGTTTTGAATTTATCCTTGAACTTAGTTTAATTATATTGATGTGGTGACAATGCTTCTTGTTTTCTAAACGAATGCTTGAATAGTGCATATGTCTTTTGAAGTTGTTGTTTAAGAATGTTAAATATGTTGGCTCTTGAAAGAATGATGACAAGGAGACATGTTATTTGATAATCTGAAAAATCATAAAAATGATTCTTGAAGCAAGAAAAAGCAGTGAATACAAAAAGCTTGCAGAAAAAAAAAGAAAAAAAATGGCAAAAAAAAAAATAGAAAGAAAAAGAAAAAGCAAGCAGAAAAAGCCAAAAGCTCTTAAAACCAAAAGGCAAGAGCAAAAAGCCAATAACCCTTAAAACCAAAAGGCAAGGGTAAATAAAAAGGATCCCAAGGCTTTGAGCATCAGTGGATAGGAGGGCCTAAAGGAATAAAATCCTGGCCTAAGCGGCTAAACCAAGCTGTCCCTAACCATGTGCTTGTGGCGTGAAGGTGTCAAGTGAAAACTTGAGACTGAGCGGTTAAAGTCAAGGTCCAAAGCAAAAGAAGAGTGTGCTTAAGAACCCTGGACACCTCTAATTGGGGACTTTAGCAAAGCTGAGTCACAATCTGAAAAGGTTCACCCAATTATGTGTCTGTGGCATTTATGTATCCGGTGGTAATACTGGAAAACAAAGTGCTTAGGGCCACGACCAAGACTCATAAAGCAGCTGTGTTCAAGAATTAACATACTAAACTAGGAGAATCAATAACACTATCTGAACTCTGAGTTCCTATAGATGCCAATCATTCTGAACTTCAATGGATAAAGTGAGATGCCAAAACTATTCAAGAGGCAAAAAGCTACAAGTCCCGCTCATCTGATTGGAGCTATGTTTCATTGATAGTTTGGAATTTATAGTATATTCTCTTCTTTTTATCCTATTTGATTTTCAGTTGCTTGGGGACAAGCAACAATTTAAGTTTGGTGTTATGATGAGCGGATAATTTATACCCTTTTTGGCATTATTTTTAGTATGTTTTTAGTAGGATCTAGTTACTTTTAGGGATGTTTTTATTAGTTTTTATGTTAAATTCACATTTCTAGACTTTACTATGAGTTTGTGTGTTTTTCTGTGATTTCAGGTATTTTCTGGCTGAAATTGAGGGACTTGAGCAAAAATCAGATTCAGAGGTTGAAGAAGGACTGCTGATGCTGTTGGATTCTGACCTCCTTACACTCAAAGTTGATTTTCTGGAGCTACAAAAATCCAAAAGGTACGCTTCCAATTGCATTGGAAAGTAGACATCCAGGGCTTTCCAGCAATATATAATAGTCCATACTTTATTCGAGTTTAGATGATGCAAAAGGGCGTTAAACGCCAGTTTTACGCTGCAGTCTGGAGTTAAACGCCAGAAACACGTCACGAACCAGAGTTGAACGCCAGAAACACGTTACAACCTGGCGTTCAACTCTAGAAAGAGCCTCTGCACGTGTAACATTCAAGCTCAGCCCAAGCACACACCAAGTGGGCCCCGAAAGTGGATTTATGCATCAATTACTTACTTCTGTAAACCCTAGTAGCTAGTTTAGTATAAATAGGACTTTTTACTATTGTATTTGACATCTTCGGATCATCTTTTGATCATTTTTTGATCTCTAGACCTCCATGGGAGGCTGGCCACTCGGCCATGCTTACCCTATGTTCACTTATGTATTTTTCAACGGTAGAGTTTCTGCACTCCATAGATTAAGGTGTGGAGCTCTGCTGTTCCTCATGAATTAATGCAAAGTACTACTGTTTCTCTATTCAATTCAACTTATTCCGCTTCTAAGATATTCATTCGCACTTCAATATGAATGTGATGAACGTGACAATCATCATCATTCCCCCACAAACGCGTGCCTGACAACCACTTCCGTTCCACCTTATATTGAATGAGTATCTCTTGGATCTCTTAGTCAGAATCTTCGTGGTATAAGCTAGATTGATGGCGGCATTCATGAGAGTCCGAAAAGTCTAAACCTTGTCTGTGGTATTCTGAGTAGGACTCTGGGATTGAATGATTGTGACGAACTTCAAACTCGCGAGTGCTGGGCGTAGTGACAGACGCAAAAGGAAGGTGAATCCTATTCCAGTATGATCGAGAACCTCAGATGATTAGCCGTGCTGTGACAGAGCATTTGGACCATTTTCACAAGAGGATGGGACGCAGCCATTGACCACGGTGATGCCTCTACATGATTAGCCATGCAGTGACAGCGCATCGGACCATTTTCACAGAGAGGATGAAAAGTAGCCATTGACAACGGTGATGTCCTTACAAAAAGCCAGCCATAGAAAGGAGTAAGACTGATTGGATGAAGACAGCAGGAAAGCAGGGGTTCAGAGGAATGAAAGCATCTCTATACGCTTATCTGAAATTCTCACCAATGATTTACATAAGTATTTTTATCTTTATTTTATGTTTAATTATTATTAATATTCGAAAACTCCATAACTATTTGATATTCGCTTGACTGAGATTTACAAGGTGACCATAGCTTGCTTCATACCGACAATCTCCGTGGGATCGACCCTTACTCACGTAAGGTTTTATTACTTGGACGACCCATTGCACTTGCTGGTTAGTTGTGCGAAGTTGTGAAGTTATGTTTAGACCATGGTATTGTGCACCAGTTATTGGTGCCATTGCCAGGGAGAGAACGAACAACAAATTTTACAACCTCAGAGTAACAATTTTGCATACCACCGATACACCTACCTGAAGGAACTCATAGTTGGTACACACCCACCTCCAGAACCAAAGGACACCCCGGACTCCCCTTCATACTGTAGCACAGGGAACCATGGCAAACTAGACAGCAAAGGCGATGCTTCCAGCCCTACCTTGCTCCTTACTGATGGCACGGAGGACCGTGCCAAGCCTTAAGTGTGGAAAGATCAGTCTTTGACTTCTGGAGGTAAGTTCTCTCTCTTAACACCAACATTTGACTTTTTCTTTTGTTAGATAGGATAGATTACATGATAATAATTGTTTGCATGTATGTTTTGCTTGGTTAGAGTAATGACTCTCTTTTCAAGACCCTTTTTTTATAGCATTTCACTAATTTAAATTAAAACTTTTAGTTGTTAAACTTGTTTGAAAACTGTAATTTGGAACATGAATTATAGCTAAGAACACACAACCTGTGAGATTTGAGCTTAATTACATGGTTACATTATTTAACCAAAATATTCTATTCTTGTGTGTTCCCTTCTCTATGATTGCAATCTATATTTTGTTCCATTCTATATGTCTATTGTTTACTATATTTGCATGCATACATATGATTGAGGCCATCATTTGTTATTATCTCACTTATCCTAAATAGCCTACCATTCCAATTACCTTTGTTTGCCACTTTGAGCCTTTTTATCCCCATTTGTTCTATATTTTACCACATCACTAGCCTTAAGCGGAAAAACAATTAATTATCCCAATTGAATCTTTGGTTAGCTTAAGATAGAGATTATGTATTAATTAAGTGTGGGGAACTGTGGGAACCTGGGTTAATGGGAATGTATTGTATTTCTACTTTATTTGAATATTGAGAATTTGGGTACCTACTCATGTGAATAAGGGGACAAAATTACCCCAATACTAAGTTTAATAAAAGATCAATGCCTAGGTGGTGAAATTGAAGAAAAATTTGGTACATGAGTATGTGAAATATAGAAAAGTGGGAATTACGGGTAGCCAGGCATGAATTTAGAGTTACATAGTGTGTGTGTGTTAGGTGAGAGCTTAGGTTAGTCAAAGATTCATATTATAGCTCACTTGGCCATACATATATCCTCACCCCTACCTTAACCCCATTACAACCTTGAAAAGACCTCATGATGTTGCATTGGTATACTAAATATTTGTTGATTGGTTAGATGAAGAACAAAGTTTAGAAAGCATGACTAGAGAAGAGTAGAGCGATTAACCCTAGTCACTTGAGTGATTAGAGTGCACATACACTACCAGTGAGGGTTCAATGCTTGATTCTATGTTCCCTGCTTTCATGAGCTATCTCCTTACAACTTTACTTGTCTTTTATTGTGTGATTTGAATTAGTGGAATCTGATTTATGTTTGTCTTGAAGGACTTATTTACCTTTAACCAAGTAAACAGAATCATCTCAGCATATAGTTGCATTCATAGGTTGCATCTCATGAGTCTTACTTTCCCCCATTCATTCCTTTTGTCTCCTTGAGCTTAGCATGAGGACATGCTAATGTTTAAGTGTGGGGAGTTTGATAAACCACTATTTTATGGTTTATCTTGTGCTCAATTGAGTGGTTTTTATCAAATCTTTGCACACTTATTCATACAGTTGCATGATTTTACAATTCCTTCCCAATTTTGTTCTATGGTTGAAAACTTGCTTCCTAAGCCTTTAATAGTTCAATTTTAACTCCCCTTTATACCATTCGATGCCGTGATCTGTGTGTTAAGTGTTTTCAGGCTTTATAGGGCAGGAATGGCTTAGAGGATGGAGAAGAATCTTGCAAAAATAGAAGAAGCACAAGAATTAAAGGAGACAACCAGCGAGAAGTGACGCGCACGCATGGCTCACGCGTGTGCGTGAATCGGTGTTTGCACGGCGACCGTGCGTGTGCCTGACGTGTACGCGTGACACGCGAAGATGATCAGCGACGCGTACGCGTGACTGACGCGTACGCGTAACATGCGCTACCTGCAAAAATCGCAGAAAATACTGGAGGCAATTTTAGGCCGAGTTTGGACCCAATTTTCGGCCCAGAAACACAGACTAGAGCCAGGGGATGAGCAGAGACTCAACAGACATCCTCATTCGCATAGTTTTTAGATTTTAGATTTGAATCTTAGAGAGAAATCACACTTCCTCTAGGTTTTCTTCACATTCATAGTTCTAGTTTTTATGCTTTTTATGCTTTTTCTTTAGATATTGAGTAGAGTCACTACCTCCGTTGAAGTTGCCATTATTCTAGTTTGTTTTCTTATTCCTTTACTCTTTTGATTACCTATTAACCCTGTTCAGATAGGTATGTTTATGATTTTGGGATTTATTAATGCAAAGAACTACTTTTACCTTTAATTAATTTTCAGTTATTATTTCCTTTAAATTATCATGTCTTCTTCTTATTCCATTTACATGCCTGTGAAAGTAGTGTTCATGTCAATGGAGTAGACTTCCAACTTGACTTGGGGGTTGATAAAAAGGAGACCCTTGAGTTGGAATACTCAAGTGTCAATTTCAATTGGAAGTTGTTGGCTAACTCTCTATTTACTAATGCTAATCCCTCCGTAGGAGAAGATTAGGACTTGCGAATAAGAGTTAGCTCAATCACTTGACTTTCCTTTATTCGGTAAGGGTTAACTAAGTGAAAACAACAACCTCTTGCTATTACACTTGGGAAAAATCCAACAAGGATAGAACTTCCAATTAATCTTCCCCCGGTCAAGGCTTTTATTTTGATTATACAAATTCTCTTGCTAATTTTCATTGCTTTAATTTATAATTATTTATTTTCCTGTTCTCCAACTCTTAAAATTTTTTGGAAAACTCTTGACTAATAAAATAGCACTCTTTTGTCAACTCGTTGGGAGTCAACCTGGGATTTCTACTCCCAGTATTTTTATTCTAATTTTGTGACAACCCTTCTAAATTGATAAGCAGATTTTTTGTCGGTTGGGAACTGTACTCGCAACATTATTTCTATATTAATTTCTTAATCGGCTAATTTTTGCCACGATCATTACACCCAAATTTGCTGCAAATACAGAAAAATATTTTCTCTAATGCTGTATTTTTTTTTCTTTTTCTTTTTTTCCTTATTTCTTTCTTTTTTTTAGTTAAATGAATGTAAGTTCTTCCTCTTCTAAGTAATTTTGCAGCATTATGTGTTTTTTCTTCTTCTTTGTTTTGATTTTTTTTGTTTTTATTCTTGTTAAGAGAGTAAAACAAGAAGAAACTTGAGAAGGTAAAATAAAAAGGAAAAGATGAATAAGAAAAAAAGAAGATGGTAATGATGATTAAAAAAACAGAAAGCAATAGAAGATGAGGAGAAGGAAGAGGAAGAGTTTTAAATTATGCAGAACTTATCAGAATAAAAATACACCCAAAAATTATTAAAATACACCCAAATATCTTCGTGTTACAGCCAAATATCTTCGTGCTACACCCAAATTTGCTGCAGAAAAATATTTCCTCTAATGCTATATTTTTTCTTCTGAATTGAACCATACCTTAGCCACTTGATTGGATTCAAAATAATAATCAATTTCGTTTTGATTCAATTGACAATCTGAACCTGAATTATTTGTTATCTTCAATAACAAGATAACTGATGATGGAGGAGAAAGAGAAAATGAAAAGAGAAGAAGAAATTCCAATGAAAAAAGAAGGAAGAAGAGAAGAAGGAGAAAGAGGTGGTGTTGATGATGACGATGACAATAATGAGAGAAAAAATTACGAAAAAGAAGAAGAAAAGGCACAGAGAAAGAAGAGGCACGAAGAAAGAATAAAAAGAAAAAGAGGCACCAAAAAAATGTAAAAGCGCGTGAATATAAATGATTTGTATGAAAAATGCTTGTATGTGGATAATAACTCTTCATTATAATAATAGTAGATCAAGTTCACACCACTTAATTAACGAATCTAGTAAAATAACTACTAGATTACATTGTGGTTTCGGTAATTAAGTTTAATCGCACATATAGCTATAACAATTGAATTAATAGAACTTTGCATTTGCAAAAGGTTAATAAAAGTACTTATGACTCGTGTATTCACCAAAAGTTATAATCTATAATGAAATAAAGTAATGTAGGTAGCTCCCAGCCTCCCATCGTAAATGAATGAATGATTCTTTTTATTCGGCTGTGAATATTTTTTAACTCAATAAGATAAGTAAGTTTTAGAAAAATTTTGTGATAGTCTTATAAATTATAAATCTCTAAAAAAAGTCACGTAAGATTTTGAATATTTTTTTAAATAAATCTACAGTTTTATTGGAAAAAATATAGAATGAAATTTTGAAACTTTTAATCTTCTAGCATTGTAATTGTTTCGGCCCAGCCCAATAAGGGATAGGGTCCATGTCACAGGCTATCGACTCGATGGATTCTTGACCTGTACGCACAAAAGTGACATGTGCATCACTTTATCTCTCAACGAAGACCTGAACAACTGGTAGAAGCTCCCAGGCAGACGGGTCCAAATCAGAGGCCCCACTCGAGTACAAGGTATAAATAGGGAGGGACCTACACCTCCCCCAAGGTACGTCATCTTTACCCTAATTAAGTGCTTCTTCGTATGGACATTTATTTTGGCATCGGAGCGTCCTTGCAGGTCCGTGCGTTCAAGTTCGGATACGTTCTCCTTTCTACTTGTTGCTCCCGACCCGACATCTAATTGACCCCAAATCTTTACGAGCAACCGAACATTGATGCCGTCTGTGAGGACCTGATGTGACCATAGAGCTTATCTCTCGTACTGAGGAGGATTGAGCAGAGGGAGGAGCCCGTCTACATAGCAGGGTAAGCTCGGCAACCTCTCAGGAACGTCAAAGATCCCCGTCTCACCAAGGCAACTCCCACGCACGATCTCCTGAAAAGCACTCATTCGGCGGTGCTGGCAATGATAGCTGTCGAATCATGCAAGAGCTCAGACATAGGATACAGAACTTGGAGAGAAAACTGGCAGCGAGGGACTACTACCTCCCCGAGCGTAGCCAGGACTCCCATCCGGGCCTTTCACGGACTTGATCTCCACCACGGAGATCGGAAGAGCAGTAATAAAGCCCTAAAAGGGACGACAGGTATAACCGAACCGATGCTCACTCCCTCACCTACACCCACGACAAATCGAAAGCTCGCGAGGAGCAAAGGAGAGATCGAGGGAAGAAACAACGAGATGGGAGCCACTCATTTCCACCCGTCCATCCTCAAGGTCCGACTGCCAAAGAACTTCTACAAGCCAATAGACATGAGGTATGACAGAACCAAGGACTCGCAAGAGCACTTAACGTCCTTTGAGGCCAGGATGAATTTAGAAGGCATGGGAGACGTTGTTAGATGCCGAGTTTTTTTCGTAACCTTGGTGGGGCTGGCGATTCACTGGTTCAACTCCCTCCCACAGGGGGTCCATTACGGCCTTTGCAAACATCATGCAAAGGTTCTTGGCACAATTCACCATTGGCACAATTCGCCACCCATATCACCAAGGCCAAGCACCCGATTAACTTGCTAGGAGTGACTTAACATGCTGGCGAACTGACGAGGAAATTTCTTGACCGATTTAATGATAAATATCTGGAGATTGATGGCCTGACAGACTTAGGGGCAGGTCTATGTCTGACCAATGGTCTGCTGAACAAGGATTTCAGGAAACACCACACTACTAAAGCTTCTAGAGGATGCAGGAGATCCAGAATGTTGCGAGGGAATACATCAATGACGAAGAGGTTAGCTAAGTGGTGGCAGCCAATAAACGGCAACCATCCAACCAACCAGCTCATCAGACCAGTTACACAGAAAGGCCAAAAGAGGCGCCAAAATAAGGGACATCCGGGAAACCATTTAGACCATTTTCTTCTGTGGGTAAGTTCACCAACTACACCCTTTTAACCGCACCCATCGTTGAGGTCTACCAACAGATCATGGAGAAGAGTATATTGGCCAAGCCAAGGCAGCTTAAGGACAGGATAAGGGAAATAAAAGCCTTTACTGTGATTACCATAAAGGTTTTGGCCACAAGACGCAAGACTATTTTGATTTGAAGGACGCATTGGGACAAGCTATTCAGGAGGAAACGCTAGCGGAGTTCTCACAGTTCATCCGAGAACCAAGGAGAAGAGAGAGCGAGCGATCTGAGGAAGATCAGAATTGAATTGTGAAGCCGAGGCAAGGACTCCTCGAGAATACAGACACCGCTCCAACGGTGGTGATAAATGTAGTGGTTGGAAGAGATGCACCACCTAATTCAAAGTCAGCGGCAAAAAAGGACGCTAAAGTATTAGCCGTGTCTTCGGAAAGCTCCAAGGTCTATTCATGGGAACTTCCCGAGATATCCTTTTGCCCAGGTGACCGTTGGTGCCATGACCTTCTCGAGGACGCGCATATGGTAATCACAATGAGGATTGGGACAGGCCTTGTCAAACAAATCTTAGTGGACACAGGGGTTGACTCGAGCATCATGTTTTGAAATGTGTTCGACACCTTAGGCTCAAGGAGAGTGACCTCAAGGGCCACTTTCATGGAGTCGTAGGATTGGGATCAATTATATCAAGCCTGACAAATCTATCACGCTCCCGATATGTGTGGGTTCCGGGGAGAGCCGAAAGTCGGCAATAGCGGAATTTGTGGTCATGAGGGATTCCACGGCGTACAACGTCTTCCTGGGCAGGAGAACTATTAACGAACTGTTGGCTATCATTTGCATGAAGCTCCTTACGATAAAATTCATGGCGGACAACGGATCCGTGGGATTAATCCGGGGAGACCTGGAGACAGCGGTTGCTTGTGACAACGCCAGCTAACACTCAGAAAGAAATCAAAAGAGGCAGTCGGTGTGTTCCTGGCGGACTTGGATGCCAAGGTTGACGAAAAACTGAGGCCAGAACCACATGAAGACTTAGAGAAATTCCAGGTAAAGGATACAGAGGACAAGTTTACATTTGTAAATTGAAACCTCCCCCCATGAAATGAAGGAGCCCCTCATGGCAGCCGTCAAAGCAAATGGAGACCTTTTTCCCTGGATTCCAACTGACATGCCGGGGATAGACCCCGACTTCGTGTCGCACCGCTTGGCCGTGAAGACGAAAACCCAATCAGTCACACAACGAAGGAGAAAAATGTCGCCAGAAAGAGTCGATGAGGTAGCCAGGTAGACGTCTAACTTGTTAGAAGCCAGGTTCATCAGGGAACTCAACTACTTCACATGGCTTTCGAATGTGCTGCTCATAAAGAAAGCGAATGGGAAGTCGAGGATGTATGTTGATTACTCGGATCTTAACAAGGCGTGTCCCAGGGATTCATTCTCTCTTTCCAATATTGATGCCCTAGTAGACGCAGCAGTGGGATACAGATTTTTAAACTTTATGGATGCATACTCGGGATACAAACAGATCCCAATGCACTGACCTGACGAAGATAAAATGGCGTTTATAACGCTAGTAGGGACTTACTGCCACAAGGTCATGCCATTTGGGTTGAAAAACGTAGGGACAACATACTAGAGACTGATGAACAAAGACTTCAAGGATCACATTGGTAAGTCGGTAGAGGTATATGTGGATGACATACTAGTAAAGACTACCGAAGCGAGTAGCCTAGTAACCGACCTGAGAGTCGTTTTTGACTCACTTCGAAAATGCAATATGAGGCTGAACACCCTAAAGTGTGCGTTTGCTATGGATCGCCAACCCAGATAAGTGTGAAGTCATTCTCCGCATGACAAGTCCTAGTTATGTGAAGGATGTGCAAAGGCTGGCAGGCAGACTGATAGCCTTGTCACGTTTTCTCAGTGCATCGGCAGAAAAAGCCCTATCCTTCTTCAACCTAATGAAGAAGGAGATGGCCTTTAGTGGACCCCTGCATGTGAAGAAGCTTTCAATCACTTCAAGAGGATTTTGTTGGAACTACTAGTCCTCAAAAAATCAAAAGAGAGGGAGACCCTATACCTTTACCTCGCAGTCATGGAAGAGGCCATGGCAGCTGCCTTGGTTCGGGAGGACGACAAGTTGCAATAGCTTGTGTACTTCATAAGCATGGTGCTCCAAGGTGCGGAGTTGAGATACACTAGGCTAGAAAAACTAGCCTATGCCTTGTAATCTCCTCTCGGACGTTAAGGCAGTATTTTCAAGGACACCCGATCACCTTGAGAACCGACTAGGCGATCAAATAGATTCTGCAGAAACCTGACCTGGCGGGACGAATGATGACTTGGGCAACAGAATTATCTCAGTATGACATCCGGTATGAACTCCGACATACAGTCAAAGCCCAAGTGATGGTTGATTTCTTGGTTGAGGTGACCAAAGATGTTCCCGAAAACTCGAGCGCACAGTGGAGACTCCATGTTGATGGAGCTTCCAACCAAGCGTTCGGGGAGCTGGGATCATTTTAAAAAGCTCAAAAGGAATAATGATGAGTCCATATTTTACGATATATTTTTGTTTGATTTGAGTGGATTTAATCACATAAACCCACATTTATTCATCTAAATAGCATGCTTTTGTGATTTCTTCCTAAATTGTGCTTAATTGTGAAAACATGCTATTTTATGCTTAATTTAGTCAATTCTAATTCATTTTAATCCCATTTGGTGCCTTGATGTATTTGTTAAGTAATTTTAGGTTTCTGAGGCAAGTATGGGTTGAAGAAGTGAAGGAAATAGCATGCAAAAGGGAAGAAACCATGAAGAAATAGAGTTTGGAAGTTCCAGCACCCGTGCGTACGCACCAGTACACGTGCATACTGATGACATGTCATCATGTCATGTTTTTCTATGCCTTTTTCCTTTGTTTTCAATAGGTTTTATGCACTTTCTTGAGCCATAAGCAAGCCAAGTGGGTAGATTTTCATGCTTCCTTTGATTTAATCAACCATG
This sequence comes from Arachis hypogaea, assembly GCF_003086295.3. NCBI lineage: Eukaryota > Viridiplantae > Streptophyta > Magnoliopsida > Fabales > Fabaceae > Arachis > Arachis hypogaea. The sequence goes on along the minus strand of NC_092054.1, from coordinate 111,835,890 downwards.
TATGAATTCATGCTATTTCATGAGGTTTTATGCTAAAATTGACACATATTATGATAGAATGAATATCTCATGATTATGAGCATAGCTTTGATGTGTTTGGTTGATTAATGATAGGTGAAGAAAGCTTGGAGAAAGGTTGAAGCAAAGAGGAATGGCTAGAAGTGAAGAATGGAAGTTGATCCTGGAGGCATGAAGTTAGCCCCAACGTTAGCCCCCTAACTTGGAGGCTAACGTTGGGCATGAAGATCACTCCCTGGACTCCCCACGTTTGAGCCAACGTTAGCCCCCTAACTTGGAGGCTAACGTTGGCAAGAGAAACTTGAAACTCATCCCTGGGCCAGCCAACGTTTGCGCCAACGTTAGCCCCCTAACTTGGAGGCTAACGTTGGCACATGAGTTATAAAGGGGGAGAAGGCCAACGTTTGCGCCAACGTTAGCCCCCTAACTTGGAGGCTAACGTTGGCACATGAATCACAAAGGGAGAGGGGCCAACGTTTGCGCCAACGTTAGCCCCCTAACTTGGAGGCTAACGTTGGCGCCACACACCACAAGGCATACAAGGGGTATACTTCCAACAAGAATAACTTGAGCTACAGAGCTCCAAATGAGGTGATTCAAGAAGCATTGGAAAGTAGGAATCAAGAGCTTTCCAAGCATATATGGCACTGCATGGTGGACACTAAAATTGAGGGAGAAAACTGCCCCGCAATGTGCATAAACGAACATGGTGGCAACCTGCAGTGAGGCCAACTGACCTCTGCACCTTAAAAGGAGTATAACTCGAGCTGTAGAGCTCCAAATAATGTGCTCCCAACGGCATTGGAAAGTAGACATCCAGGGCTTTCCAACAATGTATAATAGTATGGGGTGGACAATACATTTGAGCCTCCAGAACTGGCGTTTTCGCCAACGTTTGAGGGCTAACGTTACCTCAAACGCTGCACACCAAAGCCAGCGACCATGCCCTCTTCAAATGATCATAACTTGAGTTGTAGATGTCCAATTGAAGTGATTCCAAGTGGGTTAGAAAGCTGACATTCAGAGCTTTCCAACCATATATGATAGTCTATATTGGGCATAAAATTGGCAACATGACAAGAGGACAAAGTTGGTGCCATAAATGTGCATAAGGGAGGCCAATGTTAGGGTCAAAGTTAGACCCCTAACGTTGGCACCAACGTCCAAACCAGAGAATATTGCTTGCTGCTATGAAAAGTTGGGGTCAAAGTTAGACCCCTAACTTTGGCCCTAACGTTGGGACCAACTATGGCTAACTTCAAAACCGGTTCAATTGGTTCACTTCGGTTCTTCTTCAAACTCCAAGAGCAATCAACCAAGGCCTCTTTCAACCCAATTCCACCAAGAGCAAAGGCCCATGATCATCACTCAAAGGCACAAGAAATAGATAAAATAGGAATTTCATTTAGTTGTAATTTGTTTTTAATTTCATTTTCATTTCCATTTTGTAAAGCCTATATAAGGCATCATTTTCATATTTGTAAGGAGGCTGGCTCCACTAGGGAGCATTAGGATTAGAGAGCTCTCTCTTAGTTTACATTCTTGTCTTGAATCTTGAGTGGAGAATTGAAGAAATTCTGTTTCATTCTCCCTTTGAGATTTCTCTTTGTTTTGCTTGTCTGCATAATTTCAGAAATTGGGATTTGAATCAAAGTTTTCATTTACTGCTTCCATCTTCATTTCTTCTTCAATCTGTCTGCTGTTGAATCAAGGAAGGGCTTGAGATCTAGACTCGTTTTCTAGTCTCTTTGATTCCCTGAGATCTTCAATTTTATTTTGCAATTAAGCTGAGAATCTGAGCGTTCCTTACTTCACTGCACTTCACAATTTAAATTCTGTTTTAATTCCTAGCATCCACTTTCCTTTATTCTTCCTGCAATTTACATTTCCAGTTGCTTGATCTATTGCTCTCTTTAATTTCCCTGCACCCACTCCCCTTTACATTTAATGAAATTTATCTTTCTTGCAATTTAAGATTCTTGCAATTTACATTTCTTGCTCTTTAAGTTACTTGCCAATTTACATTCTGCAACTTTAAATTCATTGTCATTTACTTTCTGTTGGCTACAATTTCACACAATTCACATCAATGTTAGCTTGACTAAACTAATCACCCACTAAAGTTGCTTGATCCATCAATCCCTGTGGGATCGACCTCACTCCCGTGAGTTATTATTACTTGAGGCGACCCGGTGCACTTGCCGGTTAGATTTGTGTGTTTTGGGAGAAATTTATTTTTCACCAAAATACTCATCACATACGCACAACAAGGATTTGCAAGCGACGCGTACGCGTGACACACGCGTACGCGAGGGAGTGAATTTTGTGCAATGACGCGTACGCGTAACCCACGTGTACGCATGACCCGAATTATGTTAGCTCATTAATTGCAAATCACTGGGGGCAATTTTTGGGCCTCCAGAACCCAATCCAACTCATTTTTGAAGCTATATGAGGCCAAAGTGAAGTTGAATGAAGGGGGGACAATTAGGGTTAACTTTTATCATGTTTTAGTGTAGTTCTCTAGAGAGAGAAGCTCTCTCCTCTCTCTAGAATTAGGGTTTTTAGCTTAGTTTCCTTTTAATTTCAGCACTTTAATTCTTGATTTAGTGTAATTTTATTTATGTTTTTATGCTTTCTTGTCTTTATCTTCTTCATCTCTTTTGTTATTTTTTCTTTTATGTCAATTTCCATTTTATGAACACTCTTGTATTTCTTTAATTTCAATTAATGCAATTTATGTTTCATGTTCATTTGTTGCTTTCCTTAGTTGTTATTGCTATTTTCTTGCTTTCGGTAGCTTTAGAATTTATTTTAATGCATTTTAATATTATTTTATCTTCATGCACATCAAGTGTTTGATAAAATGCTTGGCTTAGTTTTTACATAGTTTTCTCCACTCTTGGCTTGGTATTGATGACTTTGGTGATCATTGAGTTACTGATGTCCATTCTTGTTTGATATATTAGAGTAGTTAGTTGATTTCGTTTTCCTTGACTTTATGTGACCCCTTAGTGTTGACATAGGACTTATGGATTAGAATTAACTATGCCTATTTGACTTATCTTCGATGTAAGGTTGACTAAGTAGGATTAACTCTTCATAATCATCATGTGTTTATGGTCAATGGCTAGGATAGGTAGCCTTAGCTCTCAATTGCTTGCCAAGAGATTTTTTTGCATTTTAGGTTTCCTTTCCTTGCATTTTATTGCTTTGACTTTTAATTCCTTGCATGTTTATTTAATTGCTTTGATGTTTAATTCCTTGCATGTTTATTTAATTGTTTTGATGTTTAATTTCTTGCATGTTTAATTTTCACACTCTTGGTTGAGGAATTGGGTGTTTGGGTGAACTTGAATGGTGGATGTCCATTCTGCATTATGTGAGAATGGTTAATTGGTTTGGTTTCCATTGACGCTAGTCTTTCGCTAAGTAATTAGTGAGTTGACTAGGACTTATGGATTGAGATCAATTACGCCTTTTGACTAATTTTCAAGGAGAATTAACTGATTTAGATTGATTCCACACAATTTCCATGTGTGTGGTCCACAACTAGGATAGGAAACCTAGATTATTCACTTCTTGCCAATAGTCCTTTAATTGCTTTCTTTTCAATTCCTTTCATGCTTGTTTCAATTCTTTCTATTTACATCTCTTGCTCTCTTGCTTTAATTCCCAATCCCCCATGCTCTCATAGCCGATGATTATACACTTAATCGTAACTCCTAAGGAAGAACGGCCCGGGAGCTAAATACTCTCGGTTAATATATTGTGCTTTGATTGTGATATCCTTTAGATTGACATTTGATTTGGGAATTAATTGTTGATTTAGACTATACTTTCAACGACGAAATTTTATATTTTGAAATTCTAGATCAACGATAAATTCTCATTGTCAAATTTGGCGCCGTTGACGGGGAGTTGCAATGGTGTTGTTTTTGGCTATTGTAAATATGTTAAAATGTAAATAGCTTGCTTTTTGGTTGTCTTTTGTTAGGATTGGGATCCCGGAGGACATTGGAGATTCAAGCATTTGGTGGAAAAGTTAAGCACAAGCCACCATAGCAAGGGCTCTCCCAATTGTCTAACTTAAAGACATTAAATAAAAGTGCTTGTTTACATTGTTCTAACTCTTCTCCTTTTGTACATATTTTGACTTATTTGCTTTTTGTTATGCTTGGTTAGCTTAGAATTAGCTTAATTTTGAGTTAGTTATGTTAATTTTGGTTTGAATCATGAATTTATGGGTTTTTGCATGTGTTGATGTTGAGCTTTTGTTGAGTTAAGGCTTAGAGCCTTAGATTTTGAAAGAAAAATTTTTGAAAAATAGGGCATCTGTGTGCACGCACAGGTGTATGCGTGTGCACACAACTTCTATTTTCTGCTTCCTGTGCGTGTGCACCAACCTGTGCGTGCGCACCAACCTGTGCGCATGCACACGCATGATTTTGCCCTCTGTTCGCAGCGCCAGCACGCCTTGTGCACGCGCATTCCCCTGTTTTCTGTGACCTGTGCGTGCGCACGTACCTGTGCGTACGCACACATGCCCTTTTTCGCACTATTTGTGCGAGCGCACAAGCTCATGTGCCCGCATGCTAACTTGCTTCCCTTCTGGTGGGAGCGTTGGCATAGCCTGTGCGTACAAACCCCTGCCCCCTTATGCTTCTGTGCGAACGCATAGTGCGAACGTACAACCCATTTGAGTTTTCTCATCAACGCGTACGCGTCTGGTGGCAGCGTTTGCACGCATAGTGCGAACGCACAACCCATTTGAGTTTTCTCATCAACGCATATGCGTCTCTCACGCGTACGCGTCACTGCACATTTTCTCCACCTCACGCGTGCGCGTCCTTTCCGCGTACGCGTCGATATCCTTTCTTCACTGAACCACGCGCATGCATCCATCATGCATACGCGTGACACCTTGTGCGTGTGCACATCCTTCTGTGCGTACGCACGCCCCTGTTTTCTCACCACTACATTTCTTTTCTTCTCTTCTCTCCTTCTTTCTTCCACCCCTCTCTTCTCTTGCTTTATCCCTCTTCTCTACTTGTTCCACTTTGTTTTGTTTGTATTTCATTCTATTTTGGTAATTATATTAGTTTTAGTTTAGTTGTTTATCAATTAAATAAATTGCAAGTGTTTGCTTGATGATTATTGGGTTGCTTCTTGCTTGAATTTTGATCTAATGAATATGTGCACATCATGTCTTTATTTAATTGCCTAGATGAATTATGAGTTTGATTCATATGTTGTCGCGACCATATGTGTTAGACTTTATCCTTGTTTGGCATCTTGAATTGTGCACTTTTACTTTAGTGAATTGAGTTGAGCTACTTAGTCATCATGATTCTTAAGTGAATATAATCACATAACAAGGTATTTGTTCCTTGTTAATGCTTTGTATTTTTTTGAGTTGACTTGAATTGATTCTTATCAAGACTTGTCACTCTTTGTAACAAGCACCTTATACATGTGATTATTTTATTATTCCTAAGAATGAATAAGTAGTCTCTTTTCATCATGGAATTAGTTGTTGTTGATTGTGCCATTTTCTATTCACTTTGCGCTTTCTCACTTCCAATATATTTCATACTCAATTCACTTTAGTTGTGGTTACCTAGTTTGTGTGTGCCTTAAGTTTCGCTTATTTATTGCTTTCAACCTAGACCACTTAATTGAGGAACATGCTATTTCTTTTGCTTTTGTAGTTATTGTTTTACCCGATCAATGTGTTGTGTTCTAAATTGTGCGCGCAATTAGAATACACACATTGCCTTTTATCATACCACACATATCTTACCTTTCCTCAATTGTTGTTTCTTTGTCTACAAAGCAACCGGAACCCCCGGAGCCCACCAGCTGAAGGTGGAGCCTCACAGTCCTCCATCCCCCGGATCATGTGTATGCACGGAGGACCGTGCATTATTTAAGTGTGGGGAGGATCGCCAACTTCAAGGGGGTAAAACTTCTTTTCTTAGACACTTGGCAATACTCTTTTTGTTCTTTTTCTTCAATTTTTGCAGTTTTTGTTCTTGTTTGCATTTTTGTTTTGTTTGTTTATATGTATCTCTTTAATGTTTATAGTTATATGATATTAAATACCTGTATGATGCATGTTAGATTGAATAAGTTTTGGTAAAACAACAAAGAATTTTCAAGAAATCTCTTTTAGGGCGTTCCATTGATTAGATTTGAAAAATTATTTTTGAGCTTGCTTGAAGTATTTTTAAGGAACATAGAAAAGAGCTTGAGCAAATTACCTAGTGAGATTTGAGCTTCAATTGGGTGGTTGCACATTATCAACCACAAAATTTTGTTCTTGTATGATAAACTCCTTTTATGATTGTGATCTTTGATTTGTTTTAATCTTTATATCCTATATTTGTTGTTTTGAATGCATTTAGTATGATTGAGGCCATCTTTGATTAAACTCACTAACCCATATGGCCAACCCGTACATCTACCTTTGTAACCAATTTTGAGCCTTGGTAATTCCCCTTTGTTCTAATTTTAAACACATCATTTGCCCTAAGTAAAAAACCATTGTGTCCATTGATTGTATCTTTGATTAGCTTGGGTTTGAGTGTGTGTGTTAATCAAGCGTGGGGAGAATTTGTGGAAAAACTTTGGTAGTAAGTGTTTTGGGTTCTCATATTGAAAATTTGAAAAAAAAAATGGGTAATCACTCATGCATTCATCATTTAAAACATATGCATCTTCTTTGTGATAAAAAAAAAAAAGAAATGATAATAAGAATGTAAATAAAGGATGCATATGTGTGTGAATTAAAAAAAGAAAGATGCATGAGTGGACATGAAAAATGGATAAATGGGTAGTTAGGTTGTTTTGTTATGCATATAGGATGATATAGGATTAGGTGGGATACTTGAGCTAATCAAATATCCAATCTATTAGTCCACTTAACCATATTGATCCTACCCTTACCTAACCCCCATTACAACCCTCAAAAGTCCTCATGATATTTGCATTCATTCATCAAGTATTAGTAGATTGTTAGATGACTTGAAAATCTTTAAGAAACATGATTAAAGGAGGATTGAGTGATTAAGCCCTAAACACTGAGCGATTAGAGTGTAAACACATCCGGTGAGGGGTTCAATCACTGAATTCTATGATTCTATCTCTCATATTGTACCTTCTTGCAAGTTGTTGAAATTAATTTAAAAATTTCAAATCAAATCCTTGAACATTAATTATATTGCTATATTTTCTTGTCTTAGCCCTAAGCTTTGATTTAGATTGACTGAGATTTTTTTGTTTGTTTTTGCCAAACTCTGTAGGTAGTTGCATTAAATAAAATGTTTACCCCTTCATTCATCTCCTTTGGTTATGTTTAGCATGAGAACATGCTATTGTTTAAGTGTGGGGGAATTGATGAGTCCATATTTTACGATATATTTTAGTTTGATTTGAGTGGATTTCATCACATATACCCACATTTATTCATCTAAATAGTATGCTTTTGTGATTTCTTCCTAAATTGTGCTTAATTGTGAAAACATGCTATTTTGTGCTTAATTTAGTCAATTCTAATTCACTTTAATCACATTTCGTGCCTTGATGTATTTGTTAAGTGATTTCAGGTTTCCGAGGCAAGTATGGGTTGAAGAAGTGAAGGAAAGAGCATGCAAAAGGGAAGACACCATGAAGAAATGGAGTTTGGAAGTTCCAGCACCCGTGCGTACACACAAGTACGCGTGCATACGCACAACGAGGATTTGTGAGCGACGCGTACGCATGACCCATGCGTACGCGTGGGAGTGAATTTTGCACAGTGACGCATACGCGTGACCCAAATTATGTCAGCTCATTAATTGCAAATCGTTGGGAGCGATTTTTGGGCCTCCAAAACCCAGTCCAACTCATTTCTAAAGCTATATGAGGCCTAAGTGAAGCTGAATGAGGGGGGCAATTAGGGTTAGCTTTTATCATGTTTTAGTGTAGTTCTCTAGAGAGAGAAGCTCTCTCCTCTCTCTAGAATTAGGGTTTTTAGCTTAGTTTCCTTTTAATTTCAGCACTTTAGTTCTTATTTTAGTGTAGTTTCACTTATGTTTCTATGCTTTATTGTCTTTATATTCTTCATCTCTTTTGTTATTTTCTCTTTTATGTCAATTTTCATTTTATGAACACCCTTGTATTTCTTTAATTTCAATTAATGCAATTTATGTTTCATGTTCATTTATTTCTTTTCTTAGTTGTTATTGCTTATTTCTTGCTTTTGGTTGCTTTAGAATTTATTTTAATGTATTTTAATATTATTTTATCTTCATACACACCAAGTGTTTGATAAAATGCTTGGCTTAGTTTTTACATAGTTTTTCTCCACTCTTGGCTTGGTATTGATGACTTTGGTGATCCTTGAGTTATTAATGTCCATTCTTGTTTGATATATTAGAGTAGTTACCTGATTTGGTTTTCCTTAACTCTATGTGACCCCTTAGTGTTGACATAGGACTTAGGGATTGGAATTAACTATGCCTATTTGAGTTATCTTCGATGTAAGGTTGACTAAGTAGGATTAACTCCTCATAATCATCATGTGTTTATGGTCAATGGCTAGGATAGGTAGCCTTAGCTCTCAATTGCTTGCCAAGAGGTTTTCTTGCATTTTAAGTTTCCTTTCCTTGAATTTTATTGCTTTAAATTTTATTGCTTTGATGTTTAATTCCTTGCATGTTTATTTAATTGCTTTGATGTTTAATTCCTTGCATGTTTATTTAATTGTTTCGATGTTTAATTTCTTGCATGTTTAATTTTCACACTCTTGGTTGAGGAATTGGGTGTTTGGGTAAACTTGAGTGGTGAATGTCCATTCCGCATTGTGTGAGAATGGTTAATTGGTTTGGTTTCCATTAACGCTAGTCTTTCACTAAATAATTAGTGAGTTGACTAGGACTTATGGATTGAGATCAATTACGCCTTTTGACTAATTCTCAAGGAGGATTAACTGATTTAGATTGATTCCACACAATTGCCATGTTTGTGATCCACAACTAGGATAGGAAACCTAGATTACCCACTTCTTGCCAAGAGTCCTTTAATTGCTTTCTTTTCAATTCCTTGCATGCTTGTTTCAATTCTTGCTATTTACATCTCTTGCTCTCTTGCTTTAATTCCTGATCCCCCATGCTTTCTCATAGCCGATGATTATACACTTAATCGCAACTCCTAGGGAAGAACGACCCGGGAGCTAAATACTCTCGGTTAATATATTGTGTTTTGATTGTGATATCCTTTGGATTGACATTTTATTTGGGAATTAATTGTTGATCTAGACTATACTTTCAGCGATGGAATTTTATATTTTGACATTCTAGATCAACGATAAATTCTCATTGTCGAATAACCTATGAGCAATCTATCAAGTTTGAATTCTCGATTTCGAACAACCAAGCCGAGTACGAAGCCATGATAGGCAGCTTAACTTTAGCCAAGGAGGTTGGAGTTACAAAGCTTGAAGTCAACAGCGACTCCCAGGTCGTGACGTCACAAGTAAACAGGACCTACCAAGCCAGGGACCCACTTTTTCAAAGGTATTTAGAGTGAACAAAGTAGTTGTGTAAGGAGTTTGAGGAAGTAGTGGTCCATCATGTGCCCAAGGAGAGAAATGCTAGGGCAGACCTTTTGTCAAAACTGGTGAGCACCAAGCCCAGAACCCCTCTCTTAGATCAGCTCAATCCGGCATTTTCTTGAAGAAGGCTTGCTCCCAGAAAATGAAAAAGAAGCCAAAGCCATAAGAATGGAGGCTGCTAAGTATGTAGTAATACAGGGACATCTTTACAAGAGACAGCTTAATCAACCCCTACTAAAGTGTCTACAACCCGACCTGACGGAGTTTGTCTTAAGCGAAGTGCATGAAGAATGTTGTGGCCACCACATTAGGGGAAAAGCTCTGGCTCAGAAGCTTGTCAAAGTCGGGTACTATTAGCCCTCCATGATGACAGATGCTCGCGAGTTCGTGAAGAAGTGCAAGAAATGCCAAGAAAACACAAATTTTCACAAAGCACCGGTAGAAGAGCTAAGCTCCAAAAGTTTTCCTTTGTGGAGCATCCCCAGAGTAATGGGCAAGCTGAAGCGGCGAACAAGGTCATCCTCAGCGGGCTAAAGAAGCGCCTGGACCAGAAGAAGGGATCCTGATCATATGAGTTAGCTTCTGTCTTATGGTCCTACAGGACAATGCCGCAATCCTCTACTGGAGAGACGCCCTTCCGGCTTACCTACAGCATTGACGCGGTGATTCCTGTAGAGATTGGAAAACCAAGCCCGAGGTTGCTCCTAAGCAGAGGCAGTGAAGCAATTGAAAGTACTTGATAGATGAAACAATGGAGATGACCCACTTGTCGGAGGTAGCGTTAAAGTAGAGGTTAGCGTTGCATTACAATTTTAGGGTGCAAAGTAGGAGTTTTGGAGAAGGCGACCTGAGCTTGCGACGTAATGATTTAGGTCCACCTCTTGGAGAAGGCAAGCTCTTACCAAATTGGAAAGGACCTTACAGGGTAAAAGAAGTGCATGAAAAAGGCGCCTACAAATTGGAACAGCTAGGCGGAAAGGAGGTCTTGAGGACTTGGAATGCAGCAAACCTTAGGAGGTTTTCCTCCTGAGGCTTAACAACCTCCCGACCAACCGGTTATTTTGCTTTTGTTCACTTTCATTTTCATTTACTCTCTTCATTATACTTTGTTAAAATGGGAGTACTCTTTTCCCTTGTCCTCAGAACGAGACAACGACAAGGGTTTTAACAAGGCCCATTATTAAAAAGTGGTTGCATGTTAATTTTTAACTTTATTCTTACTTTGATTCATTTATCTATATGTTATCAAGTTACAACAACGGCTACCCAAGACTAATCACCCCGGGTACCATAATACCACGATAGGCAGATATCCACTGGACGATAACCTTGTGGCCAAACAAAGAAAAAATAACAATGCTACCAAAACGTAAAGATTCTAATTCCAAATTAGAAATAGTAAAATGATAGCTTAAAAAGGTACCATGTCGGCTCGATAACAAAACAAGATATTGTTCAAATCATACAAAGGGCACTGACAAACCCCAATTTGACGGTTTGTTTTGCCTTGGATTTAGAACATTTTGATAACCTTTTGTCACATTTAGCCTAAGAATTAGCATGGCTTTGTTATCTCTTCCATGATTGTGCTTAAGTGTAGAAACATGCTTTTTAAGCCTTATTTTGGTGAATTCTAATTTCTGTTTGATTCCATACGATGCCTTGATGTGTTTGCTAGTAATTTCAGGGTTGAAATAGGCTAGGCATGGATCAAAGGAAGCAAGGAAGGAAGCATACAAGTGGAGAGAAGCATAAAAAGTCAAAGAAGCAAAGTCAGCCATGCACGCGCACGCGCACAAGGCGCTCGCGCGCACATTGCAGAATCGACCAGGGACGCGCACGCGTACCATATGCGCACGCGCCGATGCTGGCACATGACCTCATTAATGCAACACGTGCCTGGCGATTTGAGAGGGTTTCTGAACCCATTTTTGGTGCCAAATTGCCAAGGGAAAGGAATAAAAGGATGAAGGATTAAGGAGGAGGCATATGAATCATTCATTCACTTAGGATCATAGAGCAATTTTTAGAAGTTAGTTACCAATTAGCTTTTTAGTTAGTTTCTAGAGAGAGAAGCTCTCCCTTCTCTCTAGGATTAGGATTAGGTTTAGGTTAATCTCTCTTCTTAGATCTAGGTTTAACTCATGCTTTGATTCACTTTTCATTTACCAATTCTTAATCTTCTCCTCTTCCTCTTTCTAGATGTGTGCTTTAATAATTGTAATCCTCCATTTTGTTTTGGATATATTGTTGTTCCTTGGTTTTCTTTCAATAATGCAATTTGAGGTAATTCATGATAATTGTGATTTCCTTGATTGTTGTTGTTAATTCCTTTCAATAATTGTTGATTAGACTTCATTCTTGTTGTTGATTTACTATACTTTTCTTTTGTGCCTTCCAAGTGTTTGATGAAATGCTTGGTTGGATTTTAGTGTAGATTTTGTTCCTCTTGGCCTAGGTAGAGTAATTAGTGACACTTGAGTTATCTAATTCCTTTGTTGATTGATAATTGGAGAGATTGCTAATTGATTTGAAAGCCTCCAAAGCTAGTCATTCCTTTAGGAGTTGATTAGGACTTGAGAAATCAAATTGATTCACCCACTTGACTTTCCTTTAATTAGTAAGGGTTAACTAAGTGGTAGCAATGAACAAATCTCATCACAATTGAAAAGGATAACTAGGATAGGACTTCTAATTTTCACACCTTACCAAGAGCCTTTTATAGTTGTTAGTTTATTTTCATTGCCATTTACTTTTCATGCTTTTTATCCAAAACCCCAAAATAACTCATAACCAATAACAAGACACTTTATTGTAATTCCTAGGGAGACTATACTTGTGACAAACAACTTTTTGCATGAAAGGATCATTGTTGGTTTGGAGACTATACTTCAACGAGATTTCATTTGTGAAATTCTAAACCATCAAAAATCCAATCGTCAAAATGGCGCCGTTGCCGGGGATGAGCAATGGTGTTATGTTATTGGTTATTGTACATATGTGAATAGTGTAAATAGCTTGTCTTTTGCTTGTTTACTAGATTTTGTTAGCTTTATTTTTGTTTTTCCATAATGAATTCTCACTTTGGCTTTGAGTTTGGTTCTAAGTGTATTGTAGGAAATGTGGACTTTAATGGCAACATGTACCAAGGATGGAACACTCCAAGATGGGAGGAGCCTCAAGGAATTGATCACTCCTATTGGCATCAACCTTCGGACACTTATAGGTATAACCCTCATCCTAATGCATGTCAATTCAATGGCTATGGTGAATCACCTTGTGACTTCCAAGCACCACCATCATATGCCTATGAATCTCATCCTCAACATGAACCTCAACCATTCTCACAAGCCTTTCATCACCAAGCACCACCCTATGATCCATATCCATCATATAACCAATCATCCATACCATACTTTTATGGCCATAATGAGCAAGAACCTCTAGAATCACCACAACCATATCAAGACTACTCCCAAGAACCACCTCAATACTCATCATTTCCATACCCTTACCAAGAAGAACCACCTTCCTACTATGAACCCTCTCTCCAAAATAATGAACCTTCCTATTCACCCCAAGCCCCAATAGACGATCCTCTCACTTTGTTACTCCAAGGACAAGAAGCCATGAAGCGGGATACACTTGAGTTTGTGAACAATTTGACCAAGGTGGTGCACACTTTAGCCCACCAATGCTTGAATACTCAAGGTACTTCCGTGACCACATGTGAAAAGTCAAAAGAAGAGCAAAGTATGAAGGTGAAATTGGAAAATTCGGTGGAGAAGGAGGAGTCAAATTTTGTGTTGGAACGATTGGAGGAGCCTATGATCATTGAAGAAAAGGAAGAGGTGGTCGAAGATTTAGGAGATGTTGAAAGTCCAAGGGAATGTAGCATCATGGAGCACTCTTCCAAGAAGCTTGATATTGATGTTGAAGAGGGTGCGCAACCTCCAAGGCATATCATCGTTGGAGACTTGGAAGAGGCTTATCAAGAGATGGATTCAATCATGGATGAATTTCTCTCTACAATGGAATCCTCTCCCATTGGACGTGGAGTTGAAAGTATAAAAGAGTGTGCACAACCTCCCATACCCTTGGTGAGCAATGAGAAAGAGAGCTACCAAGAGCAATAACGAGACACTTCATTGTAAGTCCTAGGGAGAACGACCCGAGGTTTAAATACTTCGGTTTATAAATTTTAGGGGTTTGTACTTGTGACAAACAACTTTTTGCATGAAAGGATCATTGTTGGTTTGGAGACTATACTTCAACGAGATTTCATTTGTGAAATTCTAAACCATCAAAAATCCAATCGTCAGGCACCGTGTTGACCCAACAACAAGCAAAAAATGAGAAATTGTTCAAAGTTACAGAACGGGGCATCACATTGGCCCAATAGTTAAAAGAGTACAAAGAGTTTAAAAGATACAAAAGATTACAAGTGACAAAGATCCTCACTTCCTCGGGATGTCCACCACCTTCCCGTGTTGAATCATCTTAAAAGCGCCAATTGCCGAATTGTTGAAGTTAGGAGCAAGGAGGAAGACCTGAGCCTTGATTGCCTCCTCGGTAGCAGTGATGGCTTCCCGGGCATCCTTAATGGGTAAAATAGAGTTTTGTGGATATTGTGTTACAGAAGGTGGGATTTGATTGGAGGTGGAGGGAATGGGTGAAGAACTGTGTTGGTATTGCTTCTATGTCGATTTTGATAAATGGCTCACCATCTAAACTTTTTAAGATAGAGAGGGGTTTGAGACAAGATGATCCACTGTTCCCTTTTTTGTTTGTTCTTGTTGTCGATGTTCTACATTGGATGCTAGGGGAGGTAGTCAAGAACAGACATATTTCGCCTTTGCTAGTTAGCAAAGATAATATAAAATTGTCACATCTCCAGTTTTCATATGACACTATATTGTTCTGTCTACCGGAGGAGGAGACTATCAGAAACTATGCCAGGTTGCTTAGGTGTTTTGAGGTGATGTCGGGGTTAAGTATCAACTTCGATAAATCAAGTTTAGTCCCAATCAATTGTGATCAATAGTGGACTTACAATATATGCAACTTTTTGGGATGTAAGGAGGCTAACCTTTCAGTCAGATATCTTGGCATTTCTTTAGGAGCAAACCCAAGGTTGGTCAAGACTTGAAAACTGATAATTGATAAATTAGAAGAGAAGCTTAGCATGTGGAAGGCACAAGTGCTTAATAAAGTGGGTAAGTTAGTCCTTATTAAATCTGTGTTGAATAGCTTACCGATGTACTATTTGAGCCTGTATAAGATGCTGAAGCCAGTGGCTAAAAAGTTAATTTTGTTGCAGCAAAAGTTCCTATGGAGCAAGGAGGAAGGTAGAAATGGTTTGGCACTAGTTAAGTGGGAAGTGGTTCAAGTTCCTAAAAAGGTGGGTGGGTTAGAGGTGGGGGATGCCATGGTTAGGAACACAACACTCCACTTCAAGTGGTGGTGGCATTTTTCCAAAGAGGAGTGTCCATTATGGAAGAAGGTTGTATGCTCTTGTTATGACTTGAACCTCAATGTGATGTTATTAGCTCAGACTTTGCCTAGTAGAGGGGGTCCATGGAAGGATATCTGTTAGCTGCAGTTCAAGGATAGTAATGTGAGAGATAAGATGATTACTGATTGTCTATGGAGGTGGGTGATGGAAGGAGGACTCGTTTTTGAGAAGATGTCTGTTTACAAAGTGGTTCGCTAAAGATGAGTTTTCCGAAGCTCTTATCTTTTTCAAACCAAAGAGGATCTATCATAGGAGATTGTGGGTTTTGGGATGGGTTAAAGTGGATTTGGAACTTTCAATGGAGGCGAGAGTTATATCAATGGGAGTTGGATTTAGTGAATCAATTGCATGAGACTTTAAGGCTTGTAAAGCTGGCATATGATACATAAGATAGAGTTGTATGAAAGTTTAACAAGGAAGGTATTTTTTCAACTAACTCTTTTATGCAGGTGATGCAGTCAGAAACAATTACGAAGGATATCACCAGCTTTAGTTTCACCAAAACCATATGGAAAGGTTTGGTTCCACCACGAGTGGGAGTTATTTTGTTTGGTTTGCTTTAATAAGAAGAGTTAATACTAAAGAAAGATTGTATAGGTTGGAAATTAACATTTCTAGACTTTACTATGAGTTTATGTGTTTTTCTATGATTTCAGGTATTTTCTGGCTAAAATTGAGGGACCTGAGCAAAAATCTGATTCAGATGCTAAAAAAGGACTACAGATGCTATTGGATTCTGACCTCCCTGCACTCGAAGTGGATTTTCTGGAGCTACAGAAGCCCAATTGGTGCGCTCTTGATGAGCGGATAATTTATACGCTTTTTGGCATTATTTTTAGTATGTTTTTAGTATATTTTAATTAGTTTTTATTATATTTTTATTAGTTTTTAAATAAAAATCATTCTTCTGGACTTTACTATGAGTTTGTGTGTTTTTCTATGATTTCAGGTATTTTCTGGCTGAAATTGAGGGACTTGAGCAAAAATCTGATTTAGAGGCTGAAAAAGGACTGCAGATGCTGTTGGATTCTGACCTCTCTGCACTCAAAGTGGATTTTCTGGAGCTACAGAAGCCCAATTGGCGCGCTCTCAATTGCGTTGGAAAGTAGACATCCTGCGATTTCCAAAAATATATAATAGTCCATATTTTGCTCGAGATTTGATGGCCGAAACAGGCGTTCCAAGTCAGCTCAAAAATTCTGGCGTTTAACTCCGGAACTGGCACAAAAGTTAGAGTTAAACGCCCAAACTGGCACAAAAGCTGGCGTTTAACTCCAAGAAAAGTCTCTACACAAAAATGCTTCAATGCTCAGCCCAAGCACATACCAAGTGGGCCCGGAAGAAGATTTCTGCATTAATTACTGATTTCTGTAACCCTAGGCTACTAGTTTTCTATAAATAGGGCCCTTTGCTATTGTATTTTCATCTTTTACATACTTTTGATACACTTGATCACGTTTTGGGGGGCTGGCCTCACGGCCATGCCTGACCCTTTTTCTTATGTATTTTAAATGGTGGAGTTTCTACACACCATAGATTAAGGTGTGGAGCTCTGCTGTTCCTCATGAATTAATGCAATTACTACTGTTTTTCAATTCAATTCACGCCTACTTCTTCTCTAAGATATCACTTGTTCTTCAACTTGATGAATGTGATGATCCGTGACACTCATCATCATTCTCACCTATGAACGTGTGCCTGACAACCACCTCCGTTCTACCTTCGATTGAGTGTGTATCTCTTGGGTTTCTAATCTAAGATTGGAACCTTCGTGGTATAGACTAGAATTAATGGCAGCCATTCCTGAGATCCGGAAAGTCTAAACCTTGTCTGTGGTATTCTGAGTAGGATCTGGGAAGGGATGACTGTGACGAGCTTCAAACTCGCGATTGTGGGGCGTGTGACAGACGCAAAAGGATCAATGGATCCTATTCCGACATGATCGAGAACCGACAACTGATTAGCCAACGTTGTGACAGAGCATCAGGACCATTTTCACTGAGAGGACGGGATGTAGCCATTGACAACAGTGATGCCCAACATAAAGCTTACCATGGAAAGAAGTATGAATGATTGGAAGAAGGCAATAAGAAAGCAGAGGTTCAAGGGGAACAAAGCATCTTCATACGCTTATCTGAAATCCACCAATGAATTACATAAGTATCTCTATCTTTATTTTATGTTTATTTTCATCACCTTAAACTCCATAACCATTTGAATCCGCCTGACTGAGATTTACAAGATGATCATAGCTTGCTTCAAGCCGACAATCTCCGTGGGATCGACCCTTACTCACGTAAGGTTTATTACTTGGACGACCCAGTGCACTTGCTGGTTAGTTGTGCGGAATTGTGACAAAGTGTGATTCATGTTTAAGAGCACCAAGTCCTTTGGTGCCATTGTTGATGATCACAATTTCGTGCACCAAGTTTTTGGCGCCGTTGCCAAGGAAGGAACGAATGAACGAACAATAATTTCACATTTGTTTCCAGCAACAACACCAAGTTTTTGGCGCCGTTGCCGGGGATTGTTCGAGTTTGGACAACTGACGGTTCATCTTGTTGCTTAGATTAGGTACTTTTCAGAATTTTTAAGAATGAATTCTAGAGTTTCAAGGTGATGTTGTTACCATTACAAAAGCTGATTGATTCCCATCAATTTAGCTATTGAATGTAATGTCCTGCTGAAGCTTGGCCAAACATGTCTAATCTTTTTAGACTGAAGCTTTAGAATAACATTGCATGATTCCTGGAATTCTCATTAAAAGTTTTGATTCTCTTTATTTTCTTTTCCATATAAGTTTCGAAAATCACAAAAAAATTTTAAATCATAAAACCAAAAATATTTTATGTTTCTTGTTTGAGTCTAGTATTAATTTTTAAGTTTGGTGTCAATTGCATGTTTCTGTTCTTCTTGCATTTTTCGAATTCATGCATGTTCTTCATTGATCTTCAAGTTGTTCTTGATGATTTCAGTGCTCTGATCTTTAAATTCTCTTGTTTTGTGTGTTTTGTTGTTTCTCATATGCATTCTCAATTTGTTAGTGTCTTTTTTATGAAAATTTTTAAGTTTGGTGTCCTGCATGCATTGTTTATTTTATCTTAGCTGCATTCCTATTGTTTCTCATCATTAAAAATTCAAAAAATTTTCAAAATTGTGTCTTTTTAAGTCAATAATACAGAGAATTGAAGATTCAGAACATTCAGCAGAGGAATCAAACAGAAAAAGCTGGGCGTTCAAAACGCCCAGTGAAGAAGGAAAACAGCCAGGGTACCTGGCTGGGCGTTTAACGCCCAAAAAGGTAGAGATTTGGGCATTAAACGCCAGAATGGGCACCATTTTGGGTGTTTAACGCCAGGATGACACTAGAGGGAAGATTTTGTTTTTAATTCATATTTTTTTCAAGTTTTCATAATTTTTCAAAATCAAATCTTTTTCAAATCATATCTTTTCAATCATATCTCTTTCAAAATCAATTTCTTTCCATTTTATATTTATTTTTTCTATTTTCAAAAATCCTTGCTTCAATTAAAGATTTACTTCAAAATTTTCAAGTTGTTACTTGCCTATTAAGAAAGGATCAAACTTTAAATTTTAAAATCATATCTTTTAATTTTTTGATAGTCAATTAATCAACTTTAATTTTAAAAATTTTCTTTTTCTAAATTGATTTTCAATCATATCTTTTCAAACATATCTTTTCAATCACATGTTTTTCAAAATTAATTTTTTCAATCATATCTTTTTTTCTAATTTCAAAATCTTTTTCAAAAATCACTTTATTTCTTTCCCAATCTTAGTTTTCGAAAATCTCAATCAAATTTTCAAATTTCTTTTTAAAATCTTTTAATTTATTTTCGAAAATTCTTCCCCTCTTTTCACATCCTTATATTTAAAGGACTAAGACTCTTCATCAAGGTGCAATTCGAACTCTGTCCCTCTTGATAAGTTCGAATTCCCTCTTCTCCTCCTCCTCCTTCTATTCTTCTTTTTCTCTGACACCTCAAGGAATCTCTATACTGTGACATAGAGGATTCCCTACTTTCTTGTTCTCTTCTCTTTCATATGAGCAGGAACAAAGATAAAGGCATACTTGTTCAAGCTGATCCTGAACCTAAAAGGACCTTGAAGAGAAAGCTAAGAGAAGCTAAAGAACAATTCTCTTTAGAGGGCCTAACAGAACTCTTCAAAGAAGAAGAAACCATGGCAGCCGAAAACAACAACAATGCCAACAATGCAAGGAAGGTGCTTGGTGACTTCACTGCACCTACTCCTGATTTCTATGGGAGAAGCATCTCTATCCCTGCCATTGGAGCAAACAACTTTGAGCTTAAGCCTCAATTAGTTTCTCTAATGTAACAGAATTGCAAGTTTCATGGACTTCCATTGGAAGATCCTCATCAGTTCTTAGCTGAATTCTTGCAAATCTGTGACACTGTCAAGACCAATGGGGTTGACCCTGAAGTCTACAGACTTATGCTTTTTCCTTTTGCTGTAAGAGACAGAGCTAGAACATGGTTGGATTCACAACCTAAGGAAAGCCTGAACTCTTGGAAAAAGCTAGTCAATGCCTTCTTGGCAAAGTTCTTTCCACCTCAAAAATTGAGTAAGCTTAGAGTGGAAGTCCAAACCTTTAGATAGAAGGATGGTGAATCCCTCTATGAAGCTTGGGAGAGATACAAGCAATTGATCAGAAGGTGCCCTTCTGATATGCTTTCAGAATGGAGCATCATAGGAATCTTCTATGATGGTCTGTCTGAACTATCCAAGATGTCATTGGATAGCTCTGCTGGAGGATCTCTTCATCTGAAGAAGACGCCTGCAGAAGCTCAAGAACTCATTGAAATGGTTGTAAATAACCAATTCATGTACACCTCTGAAAGGAATCCTGTGAATAATGGGACAACTCAGAAGAAAGGAGTTCTTGAGATTGATACTCTGAATGCCATACTAGCTCAGAATAAAATATTGACCCAACAAGTCAATATGATTTCTCATAGTCTGTCTGAAATGCAAGCAGCAACAGGAAGTACTAAGGAAGCTTCCTCTGAAGAAGAAGCTTATGATCCTAAGAACCCAGCAATGGAAGAGGTGAATTACATGGGAGAACCCTATGGAAACACCTATAATCCTTCATGGAGAAATCACCCAAATCTCTCATGGAAGGATCAACAGAGACCTCAACAAGGTTTCAACAACAATAATGGTGGAAGAAACAGGTTTAGCAATAGCAAGCCTTTTCCATCATCTTCTCAGCAACAGACAGAGAATGCTAAGCAAAGCCACTCTGACTTAGCAACCATTGTCTCTGATCTAATCAAAACCACTCAAAGTTTCATGACTGAAACAAGGTCCTCTATTAGAAATTTAGAGGCACAATTGGGTCAGCTGAGTAATAAAATTACTGAACTCCCTCCTAGCACTCTCCCTAGCAAAACAGAAGAAAATCCAAAAAGAGAGTGCAAGGCCATAACCACAACCCACACAGCCGAACCTGGAGAGGAGGAAGAGGCAGTGATTTCCACTGAAGAAGACCTCAATGGACGTCCACTGACCTCCATGGAATTCCCTAATGAGGAACCATGGGAATCTGAGGCTCATACTGAGACCATAGAGATTCCATTAAATTTACTTTTGCCATTCATGAGCTGTGATGAATATTCTTCCTCTGAAGAGGATGAAGATGTTACTGAAGAGCAAATTGCTAAGTACCTTAGAGCAATCATAAAGCTAAATGCCAAGTTATTTGGTAATGAGACTTGGGAGGATGAACCTCCATTGCTCATCAAAGAACTGGATGACTTGACTAGGCAGAAATTACCTCTAAAGAGACAGAACCCTGGAAAGTTCTCAATCCCTTGTACCATAGGCACCATAACCTTTGAGAAGGCTCTGTGTGACCTAAGGTCAAGTATAAACCTCATGCCTCTCTTTGTAATGGAGAAGCTAGGGATCATTGAGGTACAAGCTGCAAGAATCTCACTAGAGATGGCAGACAATTCAAAGAAACAGGCTTATGGACTTGTAGAGGATGTCTTGGTAAAGGTTGAAGACCATTACATCCCTGCTGATTTCATAGTCCTAGAGACTGGGAAGTGTATGGATGAATCCATCATCCTTGGCAGACCCTTCCTAGCCACAGCAAAAGCTGTGATTGATGTTGACAGAGGAGAATTGATCATTCAAGTGAATGAAGACTCCCTTGTGTTTAAAGCTCAAGGATATCCCTCTGTCACCATGGAGAGGAAGCATGAAGAGCTTCTCTCAATACAGAGTCAAACAGAGCCCCCATAGTCAAACTCTAAGTTTGGTGTTGGGAGGCCACAACCAAACTTTAAGTTTGGTATTGAACCCCCACATTCAAACTCTAAGTTTGGTGTTGGGAGGTTCCAACATTGCTCTGAACATCTGTGAGGCTCGATGAGAGCCACTGTCAAGCTATTGACATTAAAGAAGCGCTTGTTGGGAGGCAACCCAATTTTTACTTATCTATGTTAAATTTCTATTTTCTGTTGTTATTTTATGTTTTCTGTAGGTTGATGATCACGTGAAGTCACAAAAACAATTGAAAAAGCAAAAGCAAAGTGAAAAACAGAATGAAAAATAGAACACCCTGGAGGAGATAATTACTGGCGTTTAAACGCCAGTAAAGGTAGCAGAATGGGCGTTAAACGCCCAGTCTGGCACCATTCTGGGCGTTTAACGCCAGAAAAGGGCACCAGACTGGCGTTTAACGCCAGGAATGGGCAAGAAGCTGGCATTAAATGCCAGAAATGGGCAGCAGCCTGGCGTTTAACACCAGGATTGGCAGCAAGGGGCGTTTTGCACGCTACTTGGTGCAGGGATGAGATATCCTTGACACCTCAGGATCTGTGGACCCCACAGGATCCCTACCTACCCCACCACTCTCTCTCTTCTTCACCCATTCACCAATCACCTCAATACCTCTTCCCCAAAAACCCCTCACCTATCAAATCCCACCATTCTCTTCACCACTCACATCCATCCTTCAAAAAACCCCACCTACCTCACCATTCAAATTCAAACCACTTTCCCTTCCAAACCCACCCTCTATGGCCGAACCATACACACTCCTCTCACTCCTATATAAACCCATCTTCACTCCTTCATTTTCACACAACCTAAACACCAATTCTCCCCCTTGGCCGAAACACAAAGCCCATTCCATCTCCTCTATTTCTTCTTCGTCTACTCTCTTCTTTCTTCTTTTGCTCGAGGACGAGCAACCTTCTAAGTTTGGTGTGGTAAAAGCTAAAGCTTTTTGTTCTTCCATAACCATTTATGGCACCAAAGGCTGGAGAAACCTCTAGAAAGAGGAAAGGGAAGGCAAAAGCTTCCACCTTCGAGTCATGGGAGATGGAGAGATTCCTCTCAAGGGTGCATCAACACCACTTCTATGAAGTTGTGGCCAAGAAGAAGGTGATCCCCGAGGTCCCTTTTAAGCTCAAAAAGGGTGAATATCCGGAGATCCGACATGAGATCCAAAGAAGAGGTTGGGAAGTTCTCACCAACCCCATTCAACAAGTCGGAATCTTAATGGTTCAAGAGTTCTATGCCAATGCATGGATCACCAAGAACCATGATCAAAGTGTGAACCCGAACCCTAAGAATTGGCTTACAATGGTCCGAGGGAAATACTTAGATTTTAGTCCGGAAAATGTAAGGTTGGCATTCAACTTGCCCATGATGTAAGGAGATGCACACCCCTACACTAGAAGGGTCCACTTTGATCAAAGGTTGGACCAAGTCCTCATGGACATCTGTGAAGAGGGCGCTCAATGGAAGAGAGATTCAAGAGGGAAGCCGGTTCAACTAAGAAGGCATGACCTCAAGCCCGTGGCTAGGGGATGGTTGGAGTTCATCCAACGCTCAATCATTCCCACTAGAAATCGGTCCGAAGCTACTATAGACCGGGCTATCATGATACATAGCATCATGATTGGAGAAGAAGTAGAAGTTCATGAGGTTATATCCCAAGAACTCTACAAGGTGGCGGACAAGTTCTCCACTATGGCAAGGTTAGCCTTCCCTCATCTCATTTGTCACCTCTGCAATTCGGCTGGAATTGACATAGAGGAAGACATCCTCATTGATGAGGACAAGCCCATCACTAAGAAAAGGATGGAGCAAACAAGAGATCCCACTCATGGATAAGAGCATGAGGAATTTCCTCATCATGAAACCCCTGAGATGCCTCAAGGGATGCATTTTCCTCCACAAAACTATTGGGAGCAAATCAACACCTCCCTAGGAGAATTAAGTTCCAACATGGGACAACTAAGGGTGGAGCACCAAGAGCATTCCATCCTCCTCCATGAAATTAGAGAAGATCAAAGAACCATGAGAGAGGAGCAACAAAGGCAAGGAAGAGACATTGAGGAGCTCAAGCACTCCATAAGATCTTCAAGAGGAAGAACAAGCCGCCATCACTAAGGTGGACCCGTTCTTTAATTTCCTTGTTCTTTATTTTCTATTTTTCGAAAATTGTGCTCTATGTTTATTTATGTTTGTGCCTTTATTACATGATCATTAGCGTCTAAGTGTCTATGCCTTAAAGCTATGAAAATAAATCCATCACCTTTCTTAAATGAAAAATGTTTTTAATTGAAAAAGAAAAAGAAGTACATGAATTTTGAATTTTAAAACAGTTTAATTATTTTGATGTGGTGGCAATGCTATTATTTTTCTGAATGAATGCTTGAACAGTGCATATTTTTGAATTTGATTGTTTATGAATGTTAAAATTGTTGGCTCTTGAAAGAATGAAAGGAAAAGGAGAAATGTTATCTGATGATCTGAAAAATCATAAAATTGATTCTTGAAGCAAGAAAAAGCAGTGAAAAGCTTGCAAAAAAAAAAGCAAGCAGAAAAAGCCAATACCCCTTTAAACCAAAAGGCAAGGGTGATAAAAAGGATCCAAGGCTTTGAGCATCAGTGGATAGGAGGGCCCACAGGAATAAAATCCTGGCCTAAGCGGCTAAACCAAGCTGTCCCTAACCATGTGCTTGTGGCGTGAAGGTGTCAAGTGAAAACTTGAGACTGAGCGGTTAAAGTCGAGGTCCAAAGCAAAAAGAAGAGTGTGCTTAAGAACCCTGGACACCTCTAAATAGGGACTCTAGCAAAGATGAGTCACAATCTGAAAAGGTTCACCCAGTTATGTGTCTGTGGCATTTATGTATCCGGTGGTAATACTGAAAAACAAAGTGCTTAGGGCCACGGCCAAGACTCATAAAGTAGCTGTGTTCAAGAATCAACATACTTAACTAGGAGAATCAATAACACTATTTGGATTCTGAGTTCCTATAGATGTCAATCATTCTGAACTTTAAGGGATAAAGTGAGATGCCAAAACTGTTCAGAAGCAAAAAGCTAAAAGCCCCGCTCATCTAATTAATACTGATCTTCATAGATGTTTTTGGAATTCAATGTATATTCTCTTCTATTTTATCTTATTTGATTTTCAGTTGCTTGGAGACAAGCAACAATTTAAGTTTGGTGTTGTGATGAGCGGATAATTTATACGCTTTTTGGCATTATTTTTAGTATATTTTAATTAGTTTTTATTATATTTTTATTAGTTTTTAAATAAAAATCACTCTTCTGGACTTTACTATTAGTTTGTGTATTTTTCTATGATTTCAGGTATTTTCTGGCTGAAATTGAGGGACTTGAGCAAAAATCTGATTTAGAGGCTGAAAAAGGACTGCAGATGTTGTTGGATTCTAACCTCCCTGCACTCAGAGTGGATTTTCTGGAGCTACAGAAGCCCAATTGGCGGCTCTCAAGTGCTTTGGAAAGTAGACATCCTGGGCATTCCAGCAATATATAATAGTCCATATTTGCCCGAGATTTGATGGCCCAAACAGGTGTTCTAAGTCAGCTCAAAAATTCTGGCGTTTAACTCCGGAACTGGCACAAAATTTGGAGTTAAACGCCCAAACTGGCACAAAAGCTGGCGTTTAACTCCAAGAAAAGTCTCTACACGAAAATGCTTCAATTCTCAGCCCAAGCACACACCAAGTGGGCCCGGAAGAAGATTTCTGCATTAATTACTGATTTCTGTAACCCTAGGCTACAAGTTTTCTATAAATAGGGCCCTTTGCTATTGTATTTTCATCTTTTACATACTTTTGATACACTTGATCACGTTTTGGGGGGCTGGCCTCACGGCCATGCCTGACCCTTGTTCTTATGTATTTTCAACAGTGGAGTTTCTACACACCATAGATTAAGGTGTGGAGCTCTGCTGTTCCTCATGAATTAATGCAATTACTACTGTTTTTCTATTCAATTTACACCTACTTCTTCTCTAAGATATCACTTGTTCTTCAACTTGATGAATGTGATGATCCATGACACTCATCATCATTCTCACCTATGAACGTGTGCCTGACAACCACCTCCGTTCTACCTTCGATTGAGTGTGTATCTCTTGGGTTTCTAATCTAAGATTGGAATCTTCATGGTATAGGCTAGAATTAATGGCAGCCATTCCTGAGATCCGGAAAGTCTAAACCTTGTCTGTGGTATTCTGAGTAGGATCTGGGAAGGGATGACTGTGACGAGCTTCAAACTCGCGATTGTGGGGCGTGTGACAGATGCAAAAGGATCAATGGATCCTATTCCGACATGATCGAGAACCGACAGCTGATTAGCCGATGTTGTGACAGAGCATCAGGACCATTTTCACTGAGAGGACGGGATGTAGCCATTAACAATGGTGATGCCCAACATAAAGCTTGCCATGGAAAGGAGTATGAATGATTGGAAGAAGGCAATAGGAAAGCAGAGGTTCAAGGGGAACAAAGCATCTTCATACGCTTATCTGAAATCTACCAATGAATTACATAACTATCTCTATCTTTATTTTATGTTTATTTTCATCACCTTAAACTCCACAACTATTTGAATTCGCCTTACTGAGATTTACAAGATGACCATAGCTTTCTTCAAGCTGACAATCTCTGTGGGATCAACCCTTACTCACGTTAGGTTTATTACTTGGACGACCCAGTGCACTTGCTGGTTAATTGTGTGGAATTGTGACAAAGTGTGATTCACGTTTAAGAGCACCAAGTCCTTTGGCGCCATTGTTGATGATCACAATTTCGTGCACCAGCTCTCAATTGCATTGGAAAGTAGACATCTTGGGCTTTCCAGCAATAAATAATAGTCCATACTTTGCCCGAGTTTTGATAACGCAAATTGGCATTTGAACGCCCACTTTCTACCCTATTCTAGCGTTAAATGCCAGAACTGGCATAAAAGCGGGAGTTAAACACCCAAACTAGCACCAAAGCTGGCGTTTAACTCCAAGAAGAGTCTCTACACGTGAAAGCTTCAATGCTCAGCCCAAGCACACACCAAGTGGGCCCTGGAAGTGGATTTCAGCACTATCTGCACTTAGTTACTCATTTTCTATAAACCCTAGTGACTAGTTTAGTATAAAAACTACTTTTAGTGATTTATTTCACAGGAATCTTCAGATCATTTTGGAATTTATCTTTTCATCTTTGATCACGTTTTGGGGGCTGGCCATTCGGCCATGCCTGGATCATTATCACTTACGTATTTTCAACGGTGGAGTTTCTACACCCCATAGATTAAGGTGTGGAGCTCTGCTGTTCCTCATGAATTAATGTAAAGTACTATTGTTTTTTTTTTTCAACTCAAGCTTATTCTTATTCTAAGATATTCATTCGCACACAAGAACATGATGAATGTGATGATCAAGTGACACTCATCACCATTCTCACTTATGAACGCGTGCTTGACAAACACTTCCGTTCTACATGAAAACAAGCTTGAATGCATATCTCTTGGATTCCTAGTCCATGCGTTTGATTGTCTCTCCTGACAACAGAGCCTTCAATTCCTTGATATTAGAGTCTTCATGGTATAAGCTAAAATCAATTGGAAGCATTCTTGAGATCCGGAAAGTCTAAACCTTGTCTGTGGTATTCCGAGTAGGATCTGGGAAGGGATGAATGTCACGAGCTTCAAATTCGCGAATGTTGGGCTTAGTGACAGACGCAAAAGGATCAATTGATCCTATTCCAACATGATCGAGAACCGACAGATGATTAGCCGTGCGGTGACAGCGCATTTGGACCATTTTCACTGAGAGGACGGACGGTAGCCATTGACAACGGTGATCCCCCAACATAAAGCTTGCCATGGAAAGGAGTATGAATGATTGAATGAAGACAGTAGGAAAGCAGAGATTCAGAAGCAACAAGCATCTCCATATGCTTATCTGAAATCCCACCAATGAATTACATAAGTATTTCTATCTTATTTTATATTTTATTTTAATTATCAAAACCTCATAACCATTTGAATCTGCCGGACTGAGATTTACAAGGATGACCATAGCTTGCTTCAAGCCGACAATCTCCGTGGGATCGACCCTTACTCACGTAAGGTTTATTACTTGGACGACCCAGTGCACTTGCTGGTTAGTTGTGCGGAGTTGTGAAAAAGAATTGAGATTATAAAAGTGCGTACCAAGTATTTGGCGCCGTTGAGATCACAATTTCATGCACCAAGTTTTTGGCGCCGTTGCCAGGGATTGTTCGAGTTTGGACAACTGACGGTTCATCTTGTTGCTCAGATTAGGTAATTTTATTTTTATTTTTAGCTTTTTGTTTTTATTATTTTTATTTTCGAAAAATTTTCAAAAAAATAAATTATTCTATGACTTCAGAATTTTTAAGAAGGAATTCTAGAGTTTCATGAGATATGTTGAATCCTGGCTGGCTGTTAAGCCATGTCTAATCTTTTGGACCGAGGTTTCACTTATCCTTAGAAGAGCTTCTATGTCTTTCTCATCAATCTAGCTGTTGTATGTAATGTTCTGCTGAAGCTTGGCTGGCCATTGGCCATGTCTAGTATTTTGGATCGGAGCTTTCACTGAAAGCTTGGCTGGCTAGTAAGCCATGTCTAATTCCTGGACCGAAATTTTAGGCTGACATTGCATGATTCCTTGAATTCTCATTAAAAATTTTGAAATCATTATTTTTCTTTTTCCAAATAATTTTCAAAAAATACAAAAAAAAATTAATAAAATCATAATACCAAAAATAATTTGTGTTTCTTGTTTGAGTCTTGTGTCAAATTGTAAGTTTGGTGTCAATTGCATATTTTTAATTTCACTAAAATTTTCGAAAACACATGCATTGAATTTTGTTCTTCATGATCTTCAAGTGTTCTTGATGATCTTCTTTGTTTGATCTTTGCAATTTCATGTTATGTGTCTTTTCTTGTTTTTCATATGCATTTTCAATTTGTTAGTGTCTAAACATTGAAAATTTCTAAGTTTGGTGTCTTGCATGTGTGTCTTTTCTTAAAAATTTTCAAATATAAGTTCTTGGTGTTCATCTTGACATTCAAAGTGTTCTTGGTGTTCATCTTGACATTCAAAGTGTTCTTGCATATTTTTCTTGTTGTGATTCATAATTTCTATGTTTTGTTTCAATTTGGTATTTTTCTCTCTCCTCATTAAAAATAAAAAAATCAAAAAAATATCTTTTCCTTATTTTACTCATAATTTTCGAAAATTTGATTTGATTTGGTCAAAAGTTTTAAAAATCTAGTTGTTTCTTATGAGTCAAGTCAAATTCTCAATTTAAAAATTCTATCTTTTTCAAATCCTTTTCAAAAATCAAATCTTTTTTATTTTTTTCATATTTTTGAAAACTTTATAAATTTGGTTTTCAAAATCTTTTTCTTATTTTATTTCATAATTTTCGAAAATAATGCTAGCATTTAATATTTTGATTCAAAAATTTTCATGTTGTTACTTACTTATCAAGAAAGGTTCAATCTTTAAACTCTAGAATCATATCTTTTTAGTTTCTTGTTTGTCAAGTAATCAACTTTAATTTAAAAAAATCAAATCTTTTTAATCTCCTTTTCAAATCTTTTTCAAAATGATTTTCAATCATATCTTCTGCAAAAATCAGTTTCAAAATCTTTTCTATCTTGTTATCTTTTCAAATTTGATTTTTCAAATCTTTTTCAATTAACTACTTGACTTTTTGTTTGATTTTAAAAGTTTTCTATTTCAATCATATCTTTTTCAAAACCACCTAACTATTTATCTCTCTCCAATTTTCAAAAATCACTAACACTTTTTCAAAATTCTTTTTAATTAACTAATTATTTCAAATTTTAATTTGATTTTATTTTTCTTTTTAATTTTTGAATTCTAACTAATATTTAAAATAAAAATAAAAATATTTTTATTTTATTTTATTTAATTTCGAATTTAATCTCCCTTTCTCATCTCCTTTTATTTATTTAATTATCTACTAACACTTATCTTCTACTCATAATTCGAACCACCTCTTCTTCACTGTGTTCAAATTTTTTCCCTTCTCCTTCTTCTATTCTTCTCTTCTTCTACTCACATAAAGGAATCTCTATACTGTGACATAGAGGATTTTTCTTCTTTTCTGTTCTCTTCTTTTTCATATGAGCAGGAACAGGGACAAAGACATTCTTATTGAAGCTGATCCTGAACCTGAAAGGACTCTTAAGAAGAAACTAAGAGAAGCTAAAGCACAACCCTCTTGAGAGGACCTAACAGAAATTTTCGAAAAAGAAGGAGACATGGCCGAACCAAATAACAACAATGCCAACAATACAAGGAAGATGCTTGGTGACTTCATTGCACCTTCTTCTGACTTCTGTGGAATAAGCATCTCAATTCCTGCCATTGGAGCAAACAACTTTGAGCTTAAGCCTCAATTAGTTTCTCTGATGCAGCAGAATTGCAAGTTTCATGGACTTCCATTGGAAGATCCTCATCAGTTCTTAGCTGAATTCTTGTAAATCTATGACACTGTCAAGACCAATGGAGTTGATCTCGAGGTCTACAAGCTTATGATTTTCCCTTTTGCTGTATGAGACAGAGCTAGAACATGGTTGGATTCACAACCTAAGGAAAGCCTGAACTCTTGGGTAAAGCTGGTCAGTGCTTTCCTGGCCAAATTCTTTCCACCTCAAAAGATGAACAAGCTTAGAGTGGAAATCCAAACCTTCAGACAGAAGGAAGGTGAGTCCCTCTATGAAGCTTAGGAAAGATATAAGCAATTGATCAAAAGGTGTCCTACTGACATGCTTCCAGAATGGAGCATCATATGTATATTCTATGATGGTTTGTCTGAGTTGTCAAAAATGTCATTAGACAATTCTGCAGGAGGATCTCTTTATCTAAAAACCCCTGCAGAAGCTCCAGAACTAATTGAAATGGTTGCAAATAACCAGTTCATGTATACCTCTGAGAGGAATCCTGTGAACAATGGGATACCTCAGAAGAAGGGAGTTCTTGAAATTGATACTCTGAATGCCATATTGGCTCAGAACAAAATATTGACTCAGCAAGTCAATATGATTTCTCAGAGTCTGAATGGATTGCAAGCTGCATCCAACAGTACTAAAGAAGCATCTTCTGAAGAAGAAGCTTATGATCCTAAGAATCCTGCAATGGCAGAGGTGAATTACATGGGAGAACCCTATGGAAACACCTATAATCCTTCATGGAGAAATCATCCAAATTTCTCATGGAAGGACCAACAGAAGCCTCAACAAGGCTTCAATAATAATGGTGGAAGAAATAGGTTTAGCAATAGCAAGCCTTTTCCATCATCTTCTCAGCAACAGACAGAGAATTCTGAACAGAGCCATTCTGGCCTGGCAACCATAGTCTCTAATCTATCTAAGACCACACTAAGTTTCATGAATAAAACAAGGTCCTCTATTAGAAATTTGGAGGCACAGGTGGGTCAGCTGAGTAAGAAGATTACTGAAACTCCTCCCAGTACTCTCCCAAGCAATACAGAAGAAAATCCCAAGAGAGAGTGCAAGGCCATAACCATAACCAACATGGCCGAACCTAGAGAGAGTGAGGAGGACGTGAGTCCCAGTGAGAAAAGCCTCATGGGACGTCCTCTGGACAGAAAAGAGTTTCACTTTGAGGAACCAAAGGAATCTGAGGCTCATACAGAGACCATAGAGATTCCATTGAACTTTCTTCTGCCATTCATGATCTCTGATGAATATTCTTCCTCTGAAGAGGATGAAGACATCACTGAAAGAACAAGTTGCTAAATATCTAGGAGCAATCATGAAGCTGAATGCCAAGTTATTTGGTACTGAGACTTGGGAGGATGAACCCCCTTGTTCACCAATGAACTGAATGCATTAATGAGGCAGACATTACCTCAGAAGAAATCGGATCCCGGAAAATTCTTCATACCTTGTACCATAGGCACCATGACCTTTGAGAAGGCTTTGTGTGACCTGGGGTCAGGGATCAACCTGATGCTACTCTCTGTAATGGAGAAACTGGGAATCTTTGAGGTACAAGCTGCAAGAATCTCACTAGAGATGGCAGACAAATCAATGAAACAGGCTTATGGACTAGTAGAGGACGTGCTAGTGAAGGTTGAAGGCCTTTACATCCCTACTGATTTCATAATCCTAGAAGGAGGAGGATGAATCCATCATCCTTGGCAGACCCTTCCTAGCCACAGCAAAAGCTGTGATTGATGTTGACAAAGGAGAGTTGGTCCTTAAGTTGAATGAGGACTACCTTGTATTCAAGACTCAAGGTTCTCCTTCTGTAACCATGGAGAGGAAGCATGAAAAGCTTCTCTCAATACAGAGTCAAACAAAACCCCACATTCAAACTCTAAGTTTGGTGTTGGGAGGCCACAACCAAACTCTAAGTTTGGTGTTGAGAGGCCCCAACCCTGCTCTGATTATCTGTGAGGCTCCATGAGAGCTCACTGTTAAGCTATTGACATTAAAGAAGTGCTTATTGGGAGGCAACCCAATGTTATTTAATTATATCTATTTATTTTCTATTGCTATTTTATGTTTTCTTTAGGTTGATGATCATGTGAAGTCACAAAAACAGCTAAAAAATAAAAAACAGAATGAAAAACAGCATTAAAAATAGCTCACCTTGGAGGAAGAGCTTACTGGTGTTTAATGCCAGAACAGGGCACCAAGTTGGCGTTAAACGCCAAGAAAGGGAGAAAAGCTGACGTTAAAGGCCAGAAACAAGCAACAATCTGGCGTTTAACGCCAGAATTGCACTCTAAGGGCGTCTTGCACGCCTAAATGGAGCAGGGATGTTAAAGTCCTTGACCCCTCAGGATCTGTGGACCCCACAGGATCCCCACCTACCCCACCTCTTCTTCTCTCCTCTTCACACCTTTCCATAACGCTCTTCCCCAAATACCCTTCACCTATCAAATCTTACCCTCTTCCCCAAATACCCTTCACCAATCACCTCATTCACTTTTTCCAAAAACACCACCTACCTTAAAATTCAAAACTCTTTTTCCCTCCCAAACCCAACCCCAAATACACGAACCAAGCCTCCCCCCCACTCCTATATATACTTCTCATCACTCCTTCAATTTCACACATCACAAACACCTTATACCGCCTTGGCTGAACTCACCCTCACCCTCTATCTCCTCCATTTTCTTCTTCTTCTCTTTTATTCTTTCTTCTTTGCTCGAGGACGAGAAAACACTTTAAGTTTGGTGTGGTTAAAACATTGCTTTTTGTTTTTCCATAACCATTTATGGCACCTAAGGCCGGAGAAACCTCTAGAAAGAGGAAAGGGAAGGCAAAAGCTTCTACCTCCAAGCCATGGGTGATGGAGAGATTCATCTCAAAGGTCCATCAAGACCACTTCTATGAAGCTGTGGCCAAGAAGAAGGTGATCCCTGAGGTCCCTTTCAAGCTCAAAAGGAGTGAGTATCCGGAGATCCGACATGAGATTAGAAGAAGAGGATGGGAAGTTCTCTCCAATTCTATTCAACAAGTTGGAATCTTAATGGTTTAAGAGTTCTATAAAAACGCATGGATCACTAGGAACCATGATCAAAGTATGAACCCGAATCCAAAGAATTGGCTTACAATGGTTTGGGAAAATACTTAGATTTCAGTCCGGAAAATGTAAGGTTGGCGTTCAACTTGCCAATGATGCAAGAAAATGCATGCCCCTACACTAGAAGGGTCAACTTTGATCAAAGGTTGGACCAAGTCCTCATGGACATATGTGTGGAAGGAGCTCAATGGAAAAGTGACTCAAGAGGCAAACCGGTTCACTTGAGAAGACCGGACTTTAAGCCTGTAGCTAGATGATGGTTGGAGTTCATCCAACGCTCTATCATTCCTAGTAGCAACCGATCCAAAGTAACTGTGGATCGGGCCATAATGATACATAGTATCATGATTGGGGAGGAAGTGGAAGTTCATGAGATTATACCTCAAGAACTCTACAAGCTGGCTGACAAGTCCTCCACTTTGGCAAGGTTAGCCTTTCCTCACCTCATTTGTCACCTCTTCAATTTGGTTGGTATTGTCATAGAGGGAGACATCCTCATTGAAGAGGACAAGCCCATCACTAAAAAGAGGATGGAGCAAACAAGAGAGCCCACTCATGGACCTCAACAAGAGCATGAGGAAATTCCTCATCATAAAATCCCTGAGATGCCTCAAGGGATGCACTTTCCTCCACAAAACTACTGGGAGAAAATTAACACCTCCCTAGGAGAATTAAGTTCCAACATGGGACAACTAAGGGTGGAGCACCAAGAGCACTCCATCATTCTCCATGAGATTAGAGAAGATCAAAGAGCTATGAGGGAGGAGCAACAAAGGCAAGGAAGGGACATAGAGGAGCTCAAGAGCACCATTGGTTCTTTGAGAGGAAGAAGACGCCACCCTCACTAAGGTGGACCCGTTCCTT
The DNA here is from genome assembly GCF_003086295.3 of Arachis hypogaea. Lineage (NCBI taxonomy): Eukaryota > Viridiplantae > Streptophyta > Magnoliopsida > Fabales > Fabaceae > Arachis > Arachis hypogaea. The sequence continues at coordinate 111,801,966 of NC_092054.1, read as the reverse complement.
ATTCTCCTTGTCTATTTATCTTATTTTTCTATTTTTCGTTCCCTATGCTTTATGTTCTATCTATGTTTGTATCTTTATTACATGATCATTAGTGTCTAGTGTCTATGCCTTAAAGCTATGAATGTCCTATGAATTCATCACCTTAAATAAAAAAAGTTCTAAATGCAAAAGAATAAGAAGTACATGAATTTTGAATTCATCCTTGAGATTAGTTTAATTATTTTGATGTGGTGACATTACTTTCTGCTTTCTGAATGAATGCTTGAACAGTGCATATTTTTGATAGTGAAGTTTATGAATGTTAAAATTGTTGGCTCTTGAAAGAATAATGAAAAGGAGAAATGTTATTGATAATTTGAAAAATCATAAAATTGATTCTTAAAGCAAGAAAAAGCAGTGAAAAACAAGGCTTGCAAAAAAAAGAAAGAAAAAGAAAAAGCAAGCAGAAAAAGCCAAGAGCTCTTTAAACCAAAAGGCAAGAGCAAAAAGCCAGTAACCCTTTAAACTAAAAGGCAAGGGTAAAAAGGATCTAAGGTTTTGAGCATTAATGGATAGGAGGGCCCAAGGGAATAAAATCCTGGCCTAAGCGGCTAAATCAAGCTGTCCCTAACCATGTGCTTGTGGCGTGAAGGTGTCAAGTGAAAAGCTTGAGACTGAGCAGTTAAAGTCGTGATCCAAAGCAAAAAGAGTGTGCTTAAGAACCCTGGACACCTCTAATTGGGGACTCTAGCAAAGCTGAGTCACAATCTGAAAAGGTTCACCCAGTTATGTGTCTGTGGCATTTATGTATCCGGTGGTAATACTGGAAAACAAAGTGCTTAGGGCCACGGCCAAGACTCATAAAGTAGCTGTGTTCAAGAATCAACATACTGAACTAGGAGAATAAATAACACTATCTAAATTCTGAGTTTCTATAGATGCCAATCATTCTGAACTTCAAAGGATAAAGTGAGATGCCAAAACTATTCAGAGGGAAAAAGCTACGAGTCCCGCTCATCTAATTGGAGCTAAGTTTCATTGATATTTTGGAATTTATAGTATATTCTATTCTTTTTATCCTATTTGATTTTCAGTTGCTTGGGGACAAGAAACAATTTAAGTTTGGTGTTGTGATGAGTAGATAATTTATACGCTTTTTGGCATTGTTTTTAGGTAGTTTTTAGTATATTTTAGTTAGTTTTTAGTATATTTTTATTACTTTTTATGCAAAATTAACATTTCTGGACTTTACTATGAGTTTGTGTATTTTTCTATGATTTCAGATATTTTCCGACTGAAATTGAGGGACCTAAGCAAAAATCTTATTCAGAGGCTGAAAAAGGACTGCAGATGCTGTTGGATTCTGACCTCCCTGCACTCGAAGTGGATTTTCTAGAGCTACAGAAGTCCAATTGGTGTGCTCTCAATTGCGTTGGAAAGTAGACATCCTGAGCTTTCCAGCAATATTTAATAGTCCATACTTTGTCCGAGTTTTGATAACGCAAACTGGCGTTTGAACGCCCACTTTCTACCCTATTCTAGCGTTAAATGCCAGAACTGGCATAAAAGCTGGAGTTAAACGCCCAAACTGGCACCAAAGCTGGTGTTTAACTACAAGAAGAGTCTCTACATATGAAAGCTTCAATGCTCAGCCCAAGCACACACCAAGTGGGCCCCGGAAGTGGATTTCTGCACTATCTGCACTTAGTTACTCATTTTCTGTAAACCCTAGTGACTAGTTTAGTATAAAAACTACTTTTAGTGATTTATTTCACAGGAATCTTCAGATCATTTTTGAATTTATCTTTTCATCTTTGATCACGTTTTGGGGGCTGGCCATTCGGCCATGCCTGGACCATTATCACTTATGTATTTTCAACGGTGGAGTTTCTACACCCCATAGATTAAGGTGTGGAGTTCTGATGTTCCTCATGAATTAATGCAAAGTACTATTGTTTTTCTATTCAACTCAAGCTTATTCTTATTCTAAGATATTCATTCGTACACAAGAACATGATGAATGTGATGATCAAGTGACACTCATCATCATTCTCACTTATGAACGCGTGCTTGATAAACACTTCTGTTCTACATGAAAACAAGCTTGAATGCATATCTCTTGGATTCCTGGTCCATGAATTTGATTGTCTCTCCTGACAACAGAGCCTTCAATTCCTTGAGATCAGAGTCTTCGTGGTATAAGCAAAAATCAATTGGCACCATTTTTGAGATCCGAAAAGTCTAAACCTTGTCTGTGGTATTCCGAGTAGGATCTGGGAAGGGATGACTATGACGAGCTTCAAACTCGCGAGTGTTGGGCATAGTGACAGACTCAAAAGGATCAATGGATCCTATTCCAACATGATCGAGAACCGACAAATGATTAGCCGTGCGGTGACAACGCATTTGGGCCATTTTCACTGAGAGGACGGACGGTAGCCATTGACAACGGTGATCCCCCAACATAAAGCTTGCCATGGAAAAGAGTATGAATGATTGAATGAGGACAGTAGGAAAGCAGAGATTCAGAAGCAACAAGCATCTCCATACGCTTATCTGAAATCCCACCAATAAATTACATAAGTATTTCTATCTTATTTTATATTTTATTTTAATTATCAAAACCTCATAACCATTTGAATCTGCCTGACTGAGATTTACAAGGATGACCATAGCTTGCTTCAAGCTGACAATCTCCGTGGGATCGACCCTTACTCACGTAAGGTTTATTACTTGGACGACCCAGTGCACTTGCTGGTTAGTTGTGCGGAGTTGTGAAAAAGAATTGAGATTATGAAAGTGCGTACCAAATTTTTGGCGCCGTTGAGATCACAATTTCATGCACCAAAGAGCTTTTTCAGAAATCTTTGACCAGCTATAAAGAGTGGAGTAGGTTGGATCCTTTTGGTTGTTGATGGCTGATAAACTGCAATTTTGTGGTTTATCTTGTGTAGAATTTGGGGGGGGGGTTTTGTCAATATTTTCCGCACTTATTCATATAAATTGCATGGTTTTGTTTTTCCTTCCCAATTTTGCTTCATGGTTGAAAACATGCTTCTTTGACCTTAAAAATTCTATAGTTTAATCCTCTTCTATTACCATTCGATGCCGTGATGTGTTGTTGAGTGAACCCAGGATCTATAGGGCAAGGATGGCCTAGAAGATAGAAAGGAAGTATGCAAAAGTGGAAGGAACATGAAGAATGGAGCTTTGGAAGATTGGCCGCGACGCGCACGCGTGACTGACTTGATTCTGCATGGAAAAGACCCAGGAATTGAAGGGGAAAAGGGGGGATCAATCATTTTACACTTTACACACAATTTTAGCTAGTTTTTCGTTCTGATGTTCTAGGGAGAGAAACTCTTACTTCTCTCTAGATCTAATTTGTTTTGATTCTCCCTTGTTGAAATTCTGAATTTTTTATGTTAATTTTAGTTTCAATTACTTAATTTGAATTCTCTAGTATAATTTTGTTTAGATCTTGTGTTGAATTTGAATTTTCTTGTTATTTCCCATTTTCTTCTCATTTTATAAACTTTGTGGATCTAGAATTTCTATTAGTACATTGATGTTTTCTATGATTAATAGTGTTATTTGAGTTGTTTTCTATTGATAATTGTTAGTGGGTACTTATAGTTTCCAATTAATTTGCAATTTGAATATGTCCTTTATTAATGCATACAATGTTTTGATGAAATGTTTCCTTTGATTATGGAGTAGTTTTCTTTACTCTTGGCCTAGGCTAAGGGAATTGGATAAACTTGAGTCATTGGGTCTAATTGATTTGGTGATTTGAGAGCCCTAGTGGTCAAATTGATACCCATTGACACCAATCTACTACTAAGTCAATTAGTAGTTGGATTGGGACTTATGAGTTGAGATTGATCAAGCCATTTAACGTACTTCAAGCTTGGAAGTAGACATTATATGTACTTCAAGTATAGAGGTAGACTTAATGAGCTTGGTTCCTCATAATTGTCAAGGTATGGTTATTAGACAAGGATGGTGATCCCAATTCCTATGCCTAGCCAAGAGTGCCTTTTATTATTCATATTTGAAACCTAAAAATCCCAATTGTTTAGTTCTTGTTGTAGCTAGTTTAGTTGTTTACTTAGTCTTAGAATAGAAGTAGCTTATATGTTCTCTTGCTAGATTGAAATTGCTCATACCTTGCCTTAGTTACTTGATTTAGTTTCTTACACTTTAAGATTTCTTGCATGTTAAGTTTAGTAGTTTAAATTCTCGTTTATGACTCCCAACCCCGGAATTCTAATCAATATTGATGCACATGTTTGCCCATTCTCTTAAGGACGACCCGAGACCAATACTCTCGGTTACTTTATATTGGGGTTGACTTTGTGAAACCAAATTCTAAAATTTGATTAGTAGGATTACATGTTGGTCTAGGACTATACTATGACAATGACATTGCTTTTCTATTGATGAAATTCTAGATCAACGATAATCTTGTCCATCAATGGCTATGCTAGAGATGATACTAGAAATAATTTTCTGTTTATTTATTTTTGTTGGATGTTGATTTTTGAGACTTGGTTCTGTTGTCGCTCCACTTTATTGTGTTGATCTCATTTGTTCAAAAAAATATATTTTAATTACTGAAATAAATAATTATAAAAATTATTACCGAAATTTGTCTCTTAGTCTTATCTCGTTTACAGTGTAAATGAGATAAGCTTACACGTATCTATATATAGGCATCTCCTAGTCTTAAGCTTATCTCATTTACACGTAAACAAGATAAGGCTAAAGAACAAATTTCGATAATAATTTTTATAATTATTTATTTCAGTAATTAAAACATTTATCTACTTAATATATTAAAATTGGGTTTTCTCCCAACTAATGAAGGTGAGATGTTGATTCCTCGTGACTCTGTTTTCCCTCTAAAATGAATGCACTATTCTCTATAGTAAATTATTTTATAAAAAATATGTTTATTATAATTATATTATAATTAATATTTAATACATTATTAAATTACTTATCACTTATCAATTGAAAATATTTTTAATCATTTTAATAATAATAATAATAATAATAATAATAATAATAATAATAACTTGAAAAACCCGTATATAAACTATTTCAATTAACCGTATATTATTATTAAAATTCTATAGGTTCCTAAATATAAGTCTTGAAAAATATGATATGGCACGGGCTATTAGTGTAGAGTTGTTTAGATTTGTTTAGGAAGTTATGACAGAATTTATATTTCTAAATTTTAAGACATATATTTCCATTTCAATCTGTGTATATCAAATTCTTATTCACTGTCTGGAATTTCTCTGATTATGATAGAAGATAATGATTCTAATCATGATATGGCAAAATTATATAATTTTAACAAAATTAATATATGATGTGTAATTAATTTGTATAATAAAAAATTATCTTAATAATAAGTAATTTACATATTTATTTTTTTTTTACTAAAGTCTATATATAGTGTTTTTCTGTGGTACATAAATCTAAATTTGAGAGTCATTTTATATTCATTATTTTTCTTTTACTACTTCATAGAATAATAAGAATGTATTTTTCATTTTTCATCAAAATTGATCCTTTTAAGGTACAATTTATAATTTTTATAGTATTTTTTATATACTCATTCTATTATATTATTCTTTTGATAATTTATTAATTGTTGTTACTCTAAGTTATTCTTATCGTCTAATGTTCCAGTTCGATTGTCTTTTGCCACAATCGTTTACAATGCATCACATCCATGAAATACCTCATCGAGTTGTCTTCACTGATTCGGGTTCCAACTACATGGATGTAAGCATCCAAAGAAGGAACAATAAACTCTACTTTACCGAAAGATGGTTGGATCTGCTCATGTATTATGACCAACCTAATGGAATGTAGTTAAAGTTAGTTTTCTCGGGAGGAGCTCAATTTTTTATTGAGGAATTGTTTCCACGGAGCTTTGTAGGCCAAGTTCAAGTTCTATCCCATCCATGCTTTTTATGTCTGCCCGAAAATCTTCGAAGTGGAGCACATAATGAGATTGAATTCTCTTAGTTTAAGTTCAGTTTTGGTAAATTCGTGACAAACTCCGAGATGCAATTTCAACGATTGGTAATATATTTAAATTTTCTTATTTTAAGCTTTTCGTTATTCGAATAATTTTATAACATATTGTAATTTTTTTTCAGAAATTATCGGCTTTCTTTTACATGCATGCAATGCTATTGAGGGGAATAAGGGTTAGTTTGGTTTCTCGGTGTGACAATTCAATACCTTGCCGCATTGCATGGATAGCGGATGATGAAGCTTATTTAACAAGAGGATGGTCTGAATTTGCATGAATTCTAAATGTTCAAACTTACGATGTTGTTTCAGTTGGTTGTCGTTACGAGAATGACTCTATTCTATACGTGTCTAAGGACTATAATAGATTCAATATTATTTAAGTAATTTAGTTTTAGTATTAGTATTTGATTAAATTAGTATTAGAGAATTTTAAATTGTTGCCTCAATTTATATATTACGACTATTTTTCCTGGAGATGCTATTTTTAAATGTTTTAATATAAATTTTTTTGTATCCGATATATTTAAGTTTATTTTTTTCTTTGGATATATGTATCACCTTTATTTCTTTATTTGTATTTTCATTATATTCGAAGAAAATCTCGACCTAAACATAGGAAATTGTTTACCTAAACACAATTTCTTTGACGATAAAAACAGATTTTATATAGAAAAAAAAAATGAAATATACATCTTTTGATGATATACACAAAGTGTAACAGAAATATAGTAAGTAGATATTATTTTATAAAAATATCTTTAATTGCATTATAATTAGCTTATGAATAGTGTATGATTATATTATTTTAGGAAAATATTTTTATTATAATTATATCAAATCAATATTCAATATATTATTAAACTAATTATCAATTAATTATATTTTTCTTCATTTTAATAATAATAATAATAATAGCCTATCATTTTATTAAAACACTCATCTAACTGAATTAATCTAAATATTTAATGAAAATAAAGGATGAATTTTTGGCTTGAATGATAATACAACTGTATATTCTTGAAGATTTTAAGGCTGTGAGTAAATAAGTGATATAATAGAGAAATGCTTCTGAATATATATTCTTCCTATATTAATATACGCATGCATGTCACCTCAGTATTTACTTTTTAAATCGCTCAATTTTCATTAAGCGTAATAGAAACCATAAAAACCAATAAATAATTACTTGAGTTTTTCGTTATTCCTATATATAGGCTTTATTTTTTCGAAAAAGCTCTACATCCATGTAAAAATTACATGGATGGTATCCAAGTACTTTCCACTCCACGTGTTTTTTCCCACCCACACACTTGTTTGTTTTACACACGCCTCATATAACGTATATAACGTAATCCTTCTTTTGCGTGATCCAAGTACCTTCTTCTTCTTCTTCTCTGTTCGTGTTCTTCTTCTTGTTCTTCTTCTTCTTCTTCTTCTTCTTCTTTTTCTTCTTCTTCTTCTTCTTCTTCTTCTTCTTCTTCCTGTTCTCCTTCTTCTTCTTCAACCTAATTAAATTTGTTGTTCTCCTCTATTCACGTTTTTCTTCTCTGCATTATGGATCTGGATTGACTTCAACGTAATTAGCTTCGTCATTCATCTTCTTCTTCGATCTGCACTTCTGAATTGAAACAATGAATGAATCAACTTCAAATCAATTGAACGAGTACGATTTGGATAATTCTTCTAAAACGTATCAATTTGATGAGGTTTGAATTATTGAATTTTGAATCTAATTGAATGGAATGAAATTGCTAATTTTATTTGAAGTGAATTGAATGGACTGAGGTGATCTATATCTGAATTGAATTGATAATATGTAACTGTGAGTAACTGTGAATGTGAATAACTGTGAGTAACTTTTCGGTTTGGTAAGTACTAAAGAGTTGATTCACCATGTGCATGTGTTCGGTTTGGTATGCAGAAAGGAGTAAAAAAAATTATACGAATATATTATATTTTGTTCCTTAAGTACTATATAATTCTTTCAAAGTAATTAATATTTTGGTTCACCATAATTAAGATTTTGGTTCACCGTGCAGACCAGCTGTGTTGTGGATGAAAAATTTGTCCCAAAGGTGAGAATGATTTTCAAGACACTAAAAGAAGCTGGAAAGTTCTACAAATATTATTCTAAACTTGCCGGTTTTTCTTCAAAAATAAGGAACACGACTCGAGACGGAGACAAAATTAAAAATCAACTAATTGTATGCACCAGAGAGGGGAGGTGGAAATCCAAGATATCTCCAACTTTGAAGACAAACCCTTCAGCTGGGTTAAATTGTCCGGCCAGAATTTACGTACACATAATGAAGGATGTTGGTCTTTGGACAATTTTCAAAGTTGTTTTGAATCACTCACATCTTTGTTGTCCAGACCAGGTTGAGATGCTCAAACAACACAGGGAGCTTAGCATGTTTGTGCGTCGCACCATCAAAACCCATGAGGAAGCTGGAATCAGACCGAGCAAAACTTACCAATCATTTGTGGCAACAGCTGACAGCCACCGTGAACTAGGTTTTATTGAAAAGGATGTGATGAATTACATCACAAGGGAAGTACGGAATATTTCTAAAGAAGACGATGCCAAAGAATTTGGGAAGTACCTAGTAAGAATGAAAGAGAAGAACCAAAATTTCTTCTTTCAGCTCAACCTTGAAGGCGATCACTACATTAAACATGCATTCTGGGCTGATGTAAGAAGCAGGGCTGCATTTGATTATTTTGGAAACGTGGTTTCATTTGACAACACCTATAACACAAATAGGTATTCGGTTCATTCATATATATTTTTGATGTTCAATGCGTGTATATATTTTGGTTCACCACTGTCTGCTTGTTTTTTATGCAGGTACAATTTGGTTTTAGGTTCTTTTGTGGGCATGAATCACCACGGCCAGTCGACACTTCTTGGATGCGCGCTGATGAAAAATGAGGACATCCAATCATTCAAATGGCTATTTGAGTGTTGGCTACGTTGCATGAGAGGGAAAGCACCAAAAGGTATTCTTACCGATCAATGCGCATCGATTCAAAGAGCAATTGAGCTGTGGATGCCAACAACAATTCACCGCTGGTGCATCTGGCATATTATGAAGAAGATCCCAAGCAAATTAAATGGATACAAGGGACACAATGAAATTGAACAAGACATGAGCCATGTTGTTTGGAACTCGAACACAAAAGAAGCATTTGACAGAAACTGGATCGATTTATTCTGAAAGTACGGCCTCGAAGGCAACAAGTGGCTTTCAGGTAATTGAGATTTCAATTTGAATTATTTTCATGTTCATATCTTTTTTCCCAAAGCATGCACTGTTTTCGGTTCACCACACCTTATGGGTTCGGTTTGGTTTGCAGAGCTGTACGAGGATCGACATTTATGGATTCCAGTTTACTTGGATCACCACTTTTGGGCCAGAATGAGAAACACACAAAAGAGTGAGAGCATGCATTCATTTTTCAACAAGTTCATCACATGGAATTGCTCCTTGAGATAATTCGTGAAGCAATACGATAATTGCCTAGCAAGCAGAGAGCAAGTAGAGAGAGAATTCGATGCTGCAGATTTTCACACAAGTGATACCGTGCGCAACAAAATCATCAATAGAGGCACAGTTTCAGCATGTATATACCCATGATAAGTTCAGGGAAGTTCAAGCTCAATTCAGAGGTAAAGTGAACTGTATCACAAGATCAATGCATTCCACCCTAGGTTTCACAACATATGAAGTCATAGAGCAGGTTTCCAACTCCACATTCAAAACGTTTGTTGTCACCTACGACGCAGTATCACGAGATGTAAAGTGTCATTGCTTGCTATTTGAGTCTAGGGGCATATTGTGCCGCCATTCCCTAAGCGTCCTAAGCTTTGAGCAAGTGGATAACATGGCACCGAAATACATATTAGAACATTGGAGCAAGAACATAAAGAGGAGGCATACATACATCAAGAGCAGCCAAGATGAACCTCTACTAGAGCCAAGAAGTAAAAGATTTGACAAATTGGTGTTTCGGTCGCACAATATATGTGAATTTGCATCTGAGTCTGAAGAGTTGACCAAAATTTTGCACCGAGCATTTGACAAGGTCATGGCGGAGATGGAAGAATATCAAGAGAGAAGCAAAGGAAAAAGTTTGTTAACCCACGAAAAAGTGACACTAAATAATGTGAATGACCTTCAAAGCCCACCACGTGTCAAAACAAGAGGTCGGCCCAAGAATAGACTTGGATCAGACCTGGAAAAAAAGATCTCAAATGCCATGAAGAAAAAGAAAAAGACAGCTCCAAGCGAGGTAAAATTGACTTGCTTTTGATTAGTTAAAAATTCAATTGTTCATTTTTCTAATATACAATTAATTATGTCTTTTGTAGTTGAACCTTTTAGACTCCGGATCATCGATTCAGTCAAGCTTCACTCTTTACAATGCACCAGATATGAATTATCTAAGAGAGGATTGTACAAGTTTTAGTTTTTATTAATGTACATTTTTGTTCACCCATGGGCAAATTTTAGTTCACCATGGTTATAGCAGGGTTAATTTCTAAATGTTGTTAGTCTTTAATAAATAGTCACTTTTTTTGTGAAATTCTATATTGATATATGCAGTTTTTCAATTCGTCTAGTGTATTAATTTCAGTTCACTGTGTTCAGGTTTTAGGGTTGAGGGTTTAGGGTTTAGGGTTTAGGGTTAGGGGTTTAGGGTTTATGGGTTCAGGGTTCAGGGTTTAAGGTTTTAGGGGTTAGGGTTTTAGGGTTTTAGTGTTTAAGGGTTCAGGGTTCAAGGTTTAGGGTTTAGGGTGTTAGGGGTTAGGGTTTATGGCTTTGGGTTTAGGGTTTTATGGTTTAGGGTTCAGGGTTTATGGTTTAGGATTTAGTGTTTAGGATTTAGGGTTCAGGGTTCAGGATTCAGGGTTTAGGGTTTAGGGTTCAGGGGTTCAAGGTTTATGGGTTCAGGGTTCAGTGTTTAGGGTTTATGGTTCAAGGTTCAGGGTTCAGGGTTCAGGGTTTAGCTCTTCGAATTTCTGTACAGTGTGTTTGCAACTTTCGGTTCTCCCAGTGTATTAATTTCGGTTCACTATGTTCTTTTGGCACTCGTAATGTATTGGTAAATACACTGATTACAATCACCGAGAACTTGGAATAAAACAGCAGCCAAACAGTTCCAATAGATATATAAATTAACATCTCAGATGAGTGATAAATCCCAAATTTGTGGTTTATCTTGTGCTTAATTTAGGGGATTTTATCACCTTTTCTCACATTTATTCAATGAAATAGCATGATTTTGTAATTCTCCCTTAACTTGTGCTTAAGTATAAAAACATTCTTTTTAGGCCCTTAAATTGGTGATATTAATTCACCTTAATTCCATTCGATGCCTTGATGTGTTTGTTGAGTGATTTCAGGTTCATAAGGCAAGTATTGGATGGAAGAAGTGAAGAGAAAAGCATGCAAAATGGAGAATTCATGAAGAAATGAGCATTTGGAGAATTAAGGGCCATGCGCACGCGTCATCCACGCGTACGCGTGAGTTGAAGATTTGCAAGCCACGCGCACGTGTCACCCACGTGTACGCGTGAGGAGGAACTTTTGCCAGCGACACGCGCACGTCACCGACGCGCACGCGTGATGCTCGGCACGTGACTCACTTAAAGTGAATTCGTTGGGGGTGATTTCTGAGCTTCCCAGGCCAAAATCCAACTCGTTTCTGAGGGTATTTCATGCAAAATTGAAGATTGAGCAAAGGGGGAGCAATTAGTGGTAGCTTAGCATCATGTAGTTTAGTTTCTAGAGAGAGAAGCTCCCTCTTCTCTCTAGAATTAGGGTTCTTAGGGTACTTTGCATCTTAGATCTAAGGTTTAATTCTTGTTTTACCTTCAATTTCTTGTTTCTACATTTCAATTCTCTTAGTTTGTAGTGTTAATTTCCCTTTTCATGCCTCTTTTAGTTTAGTGATGAACTCTTGTTGGATTTGGTTGTCTTTAATGCAATTGATGTTTGATGTTCTTTTATTGTTGATTTGAGTAGTTATTGTTAATTCCTAGCAATTGGTAGTTGTTAGAATTTATATTTCCTTGCAATTTATTGTGCTTTCTTTTTATGCCTTCCAAGTGTTTGACAAAATGCTTGGTTGGGTGTTAGAGTAGCTCTTTGAGCATTCTTGGCTTGGAAAGAGGAATTAGGCAATCTTGAGTCATTGATATCCAATTTAGATTGGCGATCTAGAGTTGTTAGTTAATATTGTTTCTATTGACTCTAATCTCTTGCTAATTCAATTAGTGAGTTGATTAGGATTCTTAGATTGAGATTAACTAGACTTATTTGACTTTCTCTCATGGAAGATAACTTTACACCTTCTTCTATGTTGGGGATGACGAAATAAGATAAATTCTTGTTAATTATTGTTATGATTAGTGACTAGGATAGAAAGTCTATATTCTCAATCCTCGCCATGAATGTCTCTCTTTATTAATTGCTTTCTTTGATTGTTTTCTTTACTTTTTCTTGTCATTTATTTTCTTGCCATTCTATAAATCAAATCCCTCGTATTCCTTCCTAGCCAATAATCATTCACTTTATTGCTTGTGAGATGACCCGGGGTTTAAATACTTCATTGCTTGTGAATGATTATTGGCTAGGAAGGAATACGAGGGGTTTGATTTATAGAAGGGGCAAGAAAATAAATGACAAGAAAAGTAAAGAAAACAATCAAATAAAGCAATTAATAAAGAGAGACATTCATGGCTAGGATTGAGAATATAGATTTTCTATCCTAGTCACTAATCATAACAATAAGTAACAAGAATTTATCTTATTTCGTCATCCCCAACATGGAAGAAGGTGTAAAGTTATCTTCCATGAGAGAAAGTCAAATAAGACTAGTTAATCTCAATCCAAGAATCCTAATCAACTCACTAATTGAATTAGCAAGAGATTAGAGTCAATGGAAATAATATTAACTAACAACTCTGCACAACTAACCAGCAAGTGCACTGGGTCGTCCAAGTAATACCTTACGTGAGTAAGGGTCGATCCCACGGAGATTGCCGGCTTGAAGCAAGCTATGGTTATCTTGTAAATCTTAGTCAGGATATAAATGATAAAAATGGTTTTGTTTATGAAAGGTAAATAACATGAAATAAATGGTACTTGTAATTCAGTAATGAGAAACAGGCTGAGGTTCCAGAGATGCTCTATCATCTGAATCTCTGCTTTCCTACTGTCTTCTTCTCCAAATATGCATGGCTTCTTCTCCAAGATATACTCTCGTACTTAATTCGGTTAAGTTAGAATGAAGGGGTGACCCGTGACAATCACCCAATCTTCGTTACTCACTTAGCCAAGATCCGCGTGCCTGACAACCACAAAGCGGTCTACATGATGTTCAACGTAGTCATTGGACGACAGCTGGAGTATATTCTCTTGGATATCTAATACACGGACCGAGTCCGTGAGATTAGTATCTTCGTGGTATAGGCTAGAATCATTGGCAGCATTCCTGGGATCCGGAAAGTCTAAACCTTGTCTGTGGTATTCCGAGTAGGATCTGGGAAGGAATGACTGTGACGAGCTTCAAACCTGCGAATGTTGGGCACAGTGACAGTGTGCAAAAGGATCAATGGATTCTATTATGACGCTAGCGGGAACCGACAGATGATTAGCCATGCGGTAGCTGTGCCTGGTATTTTTCATCCGAGACGAGAAATCCGACAGTTGATTAGCCGTGCAGAAACCGTAGAGGACCATTTTCACTGAGAGGATCCTACAGCTTGCCATGGAAGGAAGCACGCATGATTAGAAGAAGACAATAGGAAAGCAGAGGTTCAGAAGCAACAAAGCATCTCCAGACGCTTATCTGAAATTCCCACCAATGAATTACATAAGTAACTTTATTTTATTTTATGTTTTATTTATATTTTAATTATCAAAACCTCATAACCGTTTGAATCCGCCTGACTGAGATTTACAAGATGACCATAGCTTGCTTCAAGCCGACAATCTCCATGGGATCGACCCTTACTCACGTAAGGTTTATTACTTGGACGACCCAGTGCACTTGCTGGTTAGTTGTGCGGAGTTGTGAAAAGTGTGAATCACGATTTTGCCACACCAAGTTTTTGGTGCCGTTGCCGGGGATTGTTCGAGTTTGGACAACTGGCGGTTCATCTTGTTGCTTAGATTAGGTAATTTTATTTTATGTTTAAGCTTTTTATTTTTATTTTAAAAAAAAATACAAAAAAAATTTAATGTTTTTGAAAAATTCAAAAAAATATATATATGTTCTTCAGTGTTTTTAAGAACGAATTCTAGAGTTTCATAAGATATGTTGAATCCTGGCTGGCTGCTAAGCCATGTCTAATCTTTTGGACCGAGGTTTCCACTTATCTTTGTAAGAGCCTTTTGGTTCCCATCAATTTGGCTGTTATATGTAATGCTCTGCTAAAGCTTGGCTGGCCATTTTTCCATGTCTAATTCTTTTGGACCGAAGCTTTATACTAGCATTGCACGAATCCTGGAATTCTTATTAAAAATTTTGAATTTATTTATTTTCTTTTTCCAAATAATTTTCGAAAAAAATACAAAAAAATTAATAAAACGATAAAAACCAAAAATTTTATGTTTCTTGTTTAAGTCTAGTGTCAAATTTTAAGTTTGGTGTCAATTGCATGTTTTATTTCTTTTTTAATTTTCGAATATATATGCATTGTGTTCTTCATTGATCTTCAAGTTGTTCTTGATGATTCTCTGTGTTTAATCTTGTGACTTGCTTGTTTTGTGTCTTTTCTTGTTTTTCATATGCATTTTCGAATTCATAGTGTCTAAACATTAAAAATTTTTAAGTTTGGTGTCTTGCATGTCTTTTTTTTTTTAATTTTCAAAAATATTTTCTTGATGTTCATCATGATCTTCAAAGTGTTCTTGGTGTTCATCTTGACATTCAAAGTGTTCTTGCATGCATTATTTGTTTTGATATTAAATTTTTATGTTTTGTTTCATTTTTGCTGTTTAATGAAAAAAAAAAGAGAAAAACAACAAAATGATATCTTTTTTTTCTCTTTCTTTCTTTCTTCATTAATTTAAAAAAATTAAAAATAATATCTTTCCCTTATTTTACTCATAAATTTCGAAATTTTGGTTGATTTAGTCAAAAGTTTTAAATTTTAGTTGTTTCTTGTTAATCAAGTCAAAATTTCAATTTTAAAATCCTATCTTTTCAAAATCTTTTTCAAAATCAAATCTTTTTTCATTTTTATTTCATGTTTTTCAAAAATTTTAAAAATTGATTTTTAAAATCTTTTTCTTATTTTTGTTTCATATTTTTGAATTTATTACTAACATTTAATATTTTGATTCAAAAATTTCAAGTTGTTACTTGCCTATTAAGAAAGGTTCAATCTTTAAATTCTAGAATCATATCTTTTAGTTTCTTGTTAGTCAAGTAATCAACTTTAATTTCAAAAATCAAATCTTTTTAATTTCCTTTTCAAATCTTTTTCAAAATAAGTTTCAATCATATCTTTCAATCATATCTTTTTCAAACTTAATTTCAAAATCTTTTTCTAACTTCTTATCTTTTCAAAATTGATTTTCAAATCTTTTTCAATTAACTACTTGACTTTTTGTTTGATTTTAAAAGTTTACTATTTCTTATCTTTTTCAAAACCACCTAACTACTTTTCTCTCTCTCTAATTTTTGAAAATCACCAACCCTCTTTTCAAAATTCTTTTTAATTAACTAATTTTTTAAATTCTAATTTAATTTTATCCCTCTTTTAAAATTCGAATTCTAATTCATAATTAAAATAAAAACAAAAATATTTTCCTTTCTTTTAAATTAAAAATTCGAATAACTCTCTCTCTTATCTCTTTCTATTTATTTTATTTATTTACTAACACTTCTCCTCTACTTATAATTCGAACCATCTCCCTCTCTCTATGTTCGAATTCTTCTTCTTCTCCCTTTTTCATTTTATTCTTCTATTCTTCTACTCACATAAAGGAATCTCTATACTGTGACATAGAGGATTCCTCTTCTTTTCTGTTCTCTTCTTTTTCATATGAGCAGGAACAAGGATAAGAACATTCTTGTTGAAGCTGATCCTGAACCTGAAAGGACTCTGAAGAGGAAGTTAAGAGAAGCTAAAACCCAACACTCTGGAGAGGACCTAACAGAAATTTTTGAAAAAGAAGAATACATGGCAGCCGAAAATAACAACAATGGTGGAGATGCAAAGAAGATGCTTGGTGACTTTACTGCACCCACTTCTGACTTCTATGGAAGAAGCATCTCAATTCCTGCAATTGGAGCAAACAACTTTGAGCTTAAGCCTCAATCAGTTTCTCTAATGCAGCAGAATTGCAAGTTTCATGGACTTCCATTGGAAGATCCTCATCAGTTTTTAGCTGAATTCTTGCAAATCTGTGACACTGTCAAGACCAATGGGGTTAATCCTGAGGTCTACAGACTTATGCTTTTCCCTTTTGCTGTAAGAGACTGAGCTAGGATATGGTTGGACTCACAACCTAAAGAAAGCCTGAACTCTTAGGAAAAGTTGGTCAATGCTTTCTTGGCCAGATTCTTTCCACCTCAAAAGTTGAGCAAGCTTAGAGTGGAAGTCCAAACTTTCAGATAGAAGGAAGGTGAATTCCTCTATGAAGCTTGGGAAAGATACAAGCAATTGATCAGAAGGTGTCCTTCTGACATGCTTTCAGAATGGAGCATCTTATGTATATTCTATGATGGCCTGTCTGAATTGTCCAAGATGTCATTGGATCACTCTGCTGGTGGATCTCTTCATCTGAAGAAGATGCCTGCAGAAGCCTAGGAACTTATTGACATGGTTGCAAATAACCAATTCATGTACACTTTTGAAAGAAATCCTTTGAATAATGGGATGACTCAGAAGAAAGGAGTTCTTGAGATTGATACTCTGAATGCCATATTGGCTCAGAATAAAATATTGACTCAGCAAATCAATATGATTTCTCAGAATCTGACTGGAATGCTAGCTGCATCCGGCAGTACTAAAGAAGCTTCCTCTGAAGAAAAAGCCTATGACCCTGAGAATCCTCCAATGGAACAGGTGAATTACATGGGAGAATCCTATGGAAACACCTATAATCCTTCATGGAGGAATCATCCTAATTTCTCATGGAAGGATAAGCAGAAGCCTAATCAAGGCTTCAATAATAATGGTGGGAGGAAAAGGTTTGGCAATAGCAAGCCTTTTCCATCATCTTCTGAGCAACAGACAGAGAATTCTAAGCAAAGCCTCTCTGACTTAGCAACCTTAGTCTCTGATCTATCTAAGACCACTCTCGGTTTCATGACTGAAACAAGGTCCTCCATCAGAAATTTGGAGGCACAAGTGGGTCAGCTGAGTAAAAGAGTGGCTGAAACTCCTCCTAGTACTCTCCCAAGCAATACAAAAGAGAATCCAAAAAGAGAGTGCAAGGCCATCAATATACCCAACATGGCCGAACTTGCAGAGGAGGGAAAGGCAGTGAATTCCAGTGAGGAAGACCTTAATGGACGTTCACTGGCCACTAAGGAGTTTCCTATTGAGGAACCAAAGGAATCTGAGGCTCATACAGAGACCATAGAAATTCCACTGAACTTACTGTTGCCATTCATGAGCTCTGATAAGTATTCCTCCTCTGAAGAGGATGAAGATATTGTTGAAGAGAAAGTTGCTCAGTATCTAGGAGCAATCATGAAGCTGAATGCCAAGTTATTTGGTAATGAGACTTGGGAGGATGAACCTCCATTGCTCATCAATGAA
The DNA here is from genome assembly GCF_003086295.3 of Arachis hypogaea. Taxonomy (NCBI): domain Eukaryota; kingdom Viridiplantae; phylum Streptophyta; class Magnoliopsida; order Fabales; family Fabaceae; genus Arachis; species Arachis hypogaea. The sequence goes on along the minus strand of NC_092054.1, from coordinate 111,784,142 downwards.
CTGAATACCTTGGTTCAACAGAAATTAGCTCAGAAGAAAATGGATCCTGGAAAATTCTTAATACATTGTACCATAGGCACCATGACCTTTAAGAAGGCTCTGTGTGACCTTGGTTCAAGTATAAACCTCATGCCACTCTCTGTAATGGAGAAACTAGGGATCTTTGAGGTACAAGCTGCAAGAATCTCATTAGAGATGGCAGACAATTCAAAGAAACAGGCTTATGGACTTGTAAAGGATGTCTTAGTGAAGGTTGAGGGCTTTTACATCCCTGTTGATTTCATAATCCTAGACACTGGGAAGGGTGAAGATGAATCCATTATCCTTGGAAGACCCTTTCTAACCACAGCAAGAGCTGTGATTGATGTGGACAGAGGAGAGTTAATCCTTCAATTGAATGAGGACTACCTTGTGTTTAAGGCTCAAGGATCTTCTTCTGTAACCATGGAGAGGAAGCATGAAAGGCTTCTCTCAATACAGAGTCAAGCAGAGCCCCCACACTCAACTTCTAAGTTTGGTGTTGGGAGGCCATCATTAAGTTCTGAGTCTCTCTAAGAGCTCACTGTCAAGCTATTGACATTAAAGAAGTGCTTGTTGGGAGGCAACACAATGTTATTTAATTATATTTATTTATATTCCATTGTCATTTTATGTTTTCTTTAGGTTGATGATCATGTGAAGTCATAAAAACAACAGCAGAATTAAAGCAAAATGAAAAACTGCATCAAAAACAGCACAACCTGGAGGACAGGCTTACTAGCATTTAAACGCCAGTAAGGATAGCAGAATGGGCATTTAACGCCCAGCCTGGCAGCATTCTGTGCGTTAAACACCAGAATGGGTAGCACTCTGGGCGTTTAACGCCAGAAAGGGGCAGCAGACTGGCATTTAATGCCAGGAAGGGTAGCAGAGCTGGCGTTTAATGCCAGAATTGGCACACAGAGGGTGTTTGAATGCCAGAATGGTGTAGGGAGCAGAATTCCTTGACACGTCAGGATCTGTGGACCCTACAGGATCCTCACCTACCCACCTCTTCTTCTCTCCTATTCACACCTTTCCAAAACACTCTTTCTCAAATATCCTTGACCAATCCCATCATTAACTCTTCCCCAAATACTCTTCACCACTCACATCCATCCATCATAAACCCCACCTACCTCACCATTCAAATTTCAAACCATTTCGCTCCCAAACCCACCCCTTCATGACCGAATTCCCTCTCTCTCCTACCCTATAAATACACCTCCTCACTACCTTCAATTTCACACATCAAACACACTACTACCCTCCATCTCCTCCATTTCTTCTCCTTCTACTCCTTTCTTTCTTCTTTTGCTCGAGGACGAGCAAACCTTCTAAGTTTGGTGTGGAAAAAGTTCTGCTTTTCTATTTTTTCATAACCATTAATGGCATCTAAGGCTGGAGAAACCTCTAAGAAGAGGAAAGGAAAGGTAGTTGCTTCCAACTCTGAGTCATGAGAGATGAAGAGATTCATCTCAAAAGCCCATCACTAGAAAGAGGATGGAGCAAACAAGAGAGCCCACTCATGGACCTCAACAAGAGCACTCCATTATCCTCCATGAAATCAGAGAGAACCAAAAGGCCATGAGAGAGGAACAACAAAGACAAGGAAGAGACATAGAGGAGCTCAAGCACTCCATAGGATCTTCAAGAGGAAGAACTAGCCGCCGTCACTAAGGTGGACCCGTTCTTTAATTTTCTTGTTCTTATTTTTCTATTTTTCGGTTTCTATGCTTTATGTTTTGTCTATGTTTGTGTCTTTATTACAAGATCATTAGTGTCTAGTGTTTATGTCTTAGAGCTATGAATGTCCTATGAATCCTTCACCTTTTTTAAATGAAAAATGTTTTTAATTGCAAAAGAACAAGAAGTACATGAATTTCGAATTTTATCTTGAAATTAGTTTAATTATTTTGATGTGGTGGCAATACTTTTTGTTTTCTGAATGAATGCTTGAACAGTGCATATTTTTGAATTTGTTGTTTATGAATGTTAAAATTGTTGGCTCTTGTAGAATAATGAAAAAGGAGAAATGTTATTGGTAATCTGAAAAATCATAAAATTGATTCTTGAAGCAAGAAAAAGCAGTGAAAAACAAAGCTTGCAAAAAAAGAAAAAAAATTGGCAAAAAAAAATAAAGAAAAAAAGAAGGAAAGAGAAAAAGCAAGCAGAAAAAGCCAATAGCCCTTTAAACCAAAAGGCAAGGGTAAAAAGGATCCAAGGCATTGAGCATTAATGGATAGGAGGGCCCAAAGGAATAAAATCCTGGCCTAAGCGGCTAAATCAAGTTGTCCCTAACCATGTGCTTGTGGCGTGAGGGTGTCAAGTGAAAAGCTTGAGACTGAGCGGTTAAAGTCGTGGTCCAAAGCAAAAAGAGTTTGCTTAAGAGCTCTAGGCACCTCTAACTGGGGACTCTAGCAAAGCTGAGTCACAATCTGAAAAGGTTCACCCAGTTATGTGTCTGTGGCATTTATGTATCCGGTGGTAATACTGGAAAACAAAATGCTTAGGGCCACGGCCAAGACTCATAAAGTAGCAGTGTTCAAGAATCAACATACTAAACTAAGAGAATCAATAACACTATCTGAATTCTAAGTTCCAATGGATGCCAATCATTCTGAACTTCAAAGGATAAAGTGAGATGCCAAAACTGTTTAAAAGCAAAAAGGTTACAAGTCCCGCTCATCTAATTGAGGCTAATCTTCATTGATATTTTTGAGATTTATCGTATTTTCTCTTCTTTTTATCCTATTTTGTTTTTAGTTGCTTGGGGACAGGCAATAATTTATGTTTGGTGTTGTGATGAGCGGATAATTTATACCCTTTTTGGCATTATTTTTACATAGTTTTTAGTATGTTTTAGTTACTTTTTATTATATTTTTATTAGTTTTTATGCAAAAATCACATTTCTGGACTTTACTATGAGTTTTTGTTTTTTTTGTGATTTCAAGTATTTTATGGCTAAAATTGAGGGACCTGAAATCACAGAAAAACACACAAACTTATAGTAAAGTCCAGAAATGTGATTTTTGCATAAAAACTAATAAAAATATAATAAAAAGTAACTAAAACATACTAAAAACTATGTAAAAACAATGCCAAAAAGGGTATAAATTATCCGCTCATCAGGTATTAATGACTCAAGATTGCCTAATTCCTCTTTCCAAGCCAAGAATGCTCAAAGAGCTACTCTAACACCCAACCAAGCATTTTGTCAAACACTTGGAAGGCTGGTGCGGTATTTATAACCCACAAACTTACCGGCAAGTGCACCGGGTCATACCAAGTAATACCTTACGTGAGTAAGGGTCGATCCCACGAGGATTGATGGATTAAACAACAATAGTGTTTGATAGGATTAGTTAGACAAACAGAAGTGTTGGAAGTTCAAAAGCATTGAAAAGTGAATTCAAGAATTTCAGAAAACAAGCAGCAAATGGGTTGTGAAATATATATGGAAAAACAGTTAAGGTTCAGAGTTATCTATTTTCTGGATTGACTTTTCTTATTAACTAATTTTAATCATGGAAGATTTAATTCATGGCAAACTATTTGTGACTAGACCCTAATTCCTTAGACCTTTCTAGTCTCCTCTAAAATTTATCAACAGCCAATTCCTTGGTCAATTAATTCCAATTAGAGGGTGATGATCAATTTCCAGTTTATATGCCACAAAAACTCTAATTATCCAAAAATAAAAGGATTATATGTCACGTATCCCGTAAAATCCAGATATTTAAAATTTAGGAGAATATATTTTCAAGCTGTTCAAGTAAAGAGCTTTTCCAAGTTTTACAAGAACTCAAATAGAAAAAGGGTAATGCTTCCGTTCCACCCAAATTCATAAAATAAAGAGCGAAAACAATTCTTAAATTATAAATCCATACATAAATTAAAATAGAAAAAGCAATAAAATTAATCCATAGAAATAGACAGAGCTCCTAACCTTAACAGTGGAGGATTAGTTGCTCATAGTTCAGAGTAGAAAACTAGGATTGTAAATTGGGATGGAATGGGATCCTCCCCAGGACCTCTCCAAAGGAAGGAAAGCTTCCTCCTTTTATAACTAATCCTAATAAATTTAAAAATCTAATATCTAAAACTAAAAATTAAAATAATATCTTCTCCTAATTTAAGATTTGAATTTAAATTTGAATTAATTAACAGATCTTCAGTTGATGGATGGGGACCACTTGTTCTGTCCATTGTGTAGCTTCTAATCTGTGTTTTCTGGGCTGAAAATTGAGTTAAAACAGCCCAGAAATCGCCCCCAGCATTTTTCTGCGTTTTCTGCACGTGGCGCATGTGACGCGCCCGCGTCGTCCATGCATTCGTGTCATTTGTGCAGATTCCAATCCATGCGTTCGCGTCAGGCACGCGATCGCATCATTGCGATCTCCTCCATTCCGCGTGGTCGCGTGAGCCATGCGTCCGCGTTGGTATTCGCTGGTCATCTCCTTGGTTTATTCTCTTTCTCTGCAGAAACTTCATCAAATCCATCCGAATGCTACCTAAAATGAATAAAATTGCATAAAACTCAAAATAGCACCCATAGTGGCTAAAATATAATTAATTCTTAATTAAACTCAACAAGTTAGATGCAAATTCACTAGGAAAAGATAGGAAAGATGCTCACGCATCACAACACCAAACTTAAACTGTTGCTTGTCCTCAAGCAACCAAAACTAATATTTGCTTAGGATGTGAATTTGCATGAGAATGAGAGTTCGATTAAGCCCATGTCTCTTCTTATAGTGGGGTTTACAACTGCAATCCTGAATAGTTTTGGCATCTCACTTTATCCTTTGAAGTTCAGAATGATTGGCATCCATAAGAACTCAGAATTCAGATAGTGTTATTGATTCTCCTAGTTCGGTATGTTGATTCTTGAACACAGCTACTTTATGAGTCTTGGCTGTGACCCTAAGCATTTTGTTTTCCAGTATTACCACCGGATACATAAATGCCACAGACACATAACTGGGTGAACCTTTTCTGATTGTGACTCAGCTTTGCTAGAGTCCCTAGTTAGAGGTGCCCAGAGTTCTTAAGCACACTCTTTTTGCTTTGGATCACGACTTTAACCGCTCAGTCTCAAGCTTTTCACTTGATACCTTCACGCCACAAGCACATGGTTAGGAACAGCTTGATTTAGCCGCTTAGGCCAGGATTTTATTCCTTAGGGCCCTCCTATCCATTAATGCTCAAAGCCTTGGATCCTTTTTACCCTTTGCCTTTTAGTTTAAATGGTTATTAGCTTTTTCTTCTTGCTTTTCTTTTTCTCTTTTTGAATTTTTTTTATATATATATATTTTTTTCGCAAGCTTCGTAGTTTTCACTGCTTTTTCTTGCTTCAAGAATCAATTTTATCATTTTTTTAGATTATCAATAACATTTCTCTTTTTTCATCATTCTTTCAAGAACCAACAATTTTAACATTCATAAACTTCACTATCAAAAATATGCACTATTCATGTCATGCATTCAGAATCACAGAAAATACCATCACATTTAAGTAAATAAGACTATTCTTCAATATAGACCCACTTTTTCATGCAATATATCACTCCTGTATTTTTTATTTGAATTTAAGCTCAGTGAGTAATACATGAGACATCTTTTCAGAATTAAAGCAATAGGGAGAACTAAACTAGTCCTAGGATTCTAACTAATAAAGAATCATGCAACAAACAAAGAAAAATAGCAGAAAAATGGAACATAACATTGACAAAGAGGGGAGGAATAAAAAAATGAAAGGAACTCAACCACCTTAGTTATCCTAGTAGTCGTTTATTCTTCAGGTTGTGCTCCTCGGTAAAGATGATTCGCCTCCCTTTTGGTGCCATAGGAATAAACAGAAAACTTCTAAGCGAAGCGTCAACACCAAACTTAAAGGTTTGCTTGTCCTCAAGCAAAGAAGAACTGAAAATAGAAAGAAACAAATATTATACAGAAATAAGAATAAAAGGATAAAAGAACAAGAGAGATTTAGGATTTGGGAGAGAGAATAAAAAATTAAAAACTGGTAGCAAACTGGTCGAGGTGTGCGGCACAAGCGGCGCGGACGCGTGAGTCACGCGATCGCGCGATTAGTGCGCTGTTGAAGTGACTCGAACGCGTGGGGATGCGATCACGTGGATGGCTGATATTGAAAAAAATGACGCGGACGCGTGGGGTACGCATTCGCGTGACCAAATTTGTGCTTTTAGCACACTTCTTGCTCCAAGTCAGCACAACTCTCTGCCCAAACACTCTTTTACGTCGATTCTGCAGGTCACGCGTTCGTGTGAGTGACGCCGACGCGTGGGGGGGCAGTTTTCCCACATGACATGGGCGTGTCATCAACGCGGTCGCGTGGAACAATTTGTGCCAAAGGCACTATTCCAGCGCCACTCCCTCGCAACTCTCTGTCAATTTTATTTTTTCACACCCACCCACCTGACGGACGCGTACGCGTCAGCGATGCGTGCGCGTCGTGTGCTCTTTTTTTTTTGGAATATAGCTTGAGGTGTTCAGTTCCTGTTATAAAATAGCTGCTTGATCAGAAAATTAGTAAGAACTTAATAAAAATCAACTAAGTAAAAACTACTACTACAAAAAACAACTAAGAATGAAAAAGAACGATCATACCACGGTGGGTTGTCTCCCACCAAGCACTTTTAGTTAAAGTCCTTAAGTTGGACATGTTGTGAGCTTCTTGTCATGGTGGCTTGTGCTTGTACTGATCCAGGAATCTCCACCAATGTTTGTAATTCCAATGGCTACCGGGATCCCAAACTAGGCGCATAAAGCCTTTGAAGCAAGTGACAAGGCCCCAAGAGTGTTGATTGTGGGAATGAATTCCAGGGTCCCAAACCTTGATTTTACACCCGTCTTCTTGTGTATCACCATTGTTTCCACCGGGTGGCAATTGATCTGAATTCTCACAAAGACATCCAAACAACCTTCTAGACCCATTCAATTGAGCTCTACACCAATTCTTGCACTTTACTTCGGAGCATGCAACCATGTTGAACCTTGCTTGATAACTCTTACCACTAACCATCTTCCTCTTACTCTTAATGCCACCAAGAGCTCTAAGTTGACCATTCGTCTCCAGTAGCCCATATTCAAGTGGGAATGTAAAGGTTAAAGATAGAAATTTTACCCACTTGAATGTTGTATTGGATGGTGATAGCTTTGGGAGAGGTCTTGCAAGCTCCACTCCCTTGTGTTCTTCTTTGAATTCTTCCACTTCTTTGCAGACTTTCTCAAATTCAACCTCTTCCTCTTGGTAGCTGTCTTCTAATTCAATCTCTTCTTCATTACTTACCAAGGTCATGGAAGGTTGTGCATCTTCCTCCTTTGTGGGTGTATCTTCCTCCTTTGTTTTTGCATCTTCCTCTTCTTCCATGTGTGAGGATGGAAAGTTCTCTAGTTCACTGGAGTATGAACTCTTTTGATTGATTTCCTCACTTTCTCCTATAGGATTTTGTATTATATTTCTTGGGAAGGAATTTGCTTGCTCCTCTTCCTGTGACTTGATAATCGACTGCACATGCTTCTCTATATTTTTGACACTTGTCTTTATATCCTGTAAGAATTCTTTCATGAGAAGCTCAAGATCTGATGGTATTTGAAATGAATAAGGAGGAGGTGATGGTTCTTGATAAGTGTAAAAAGAGGATGGTTCTTGATATGGATAGGGAGGTGGTGGTTCTTGGTATGGATATGGAGATGGTGGTTCTTGATAGTTGGAACATGGAGCACTGAAGTTTCTTTGGTTTTGACCTTGCCAACCAAAATTTGGATAGTTCTCCCATTCATAATGATATGAATCACTACTCGGGTGTGAGTAGTAACCCATATGATCTCTCTCCATTATTTTTCCTTAGCACAAAACACCAAAAAGGATTAAACGCACCATGTGGTAAATAGGAAAGCAAAGAAGACAGAACAGAATTCTAGAAATTAAAATAAGAAAAATTAAAATAAAACTAACTAGGAAACACCAAACTTAATTTCAGAAATTAAAAAAAAATATTAGTGCTATTGTAAATATATATATATAAAAATATTTTTTTATTTTTTTAGGTTAAAAATAGAAATAAAATAAAATTAATAAAATATTAAAAGATAAAAAAATAATGGGAAGAAACGGAATGAAAATAAAAAGAAAATAAAAATAAAAATAGGAAAATAAAATAAAAAAATGGACGCAGGTTTTGAAAACAAAATTCAAAAGTTAAATGAAGTAGAAAAATTAAAACGGGGGATAGGGGGCGAACGAAAAAAAAGGAAAACAAGGGAAAAAAATTTTTTGAAAAATAATAAAATAATATTTAAATAAAATTAAAATTAAAATGCCTAATCTAAACAATCAAGCAACTAATAGTTGTTAATCACAGTCAATCCCCGGCAACGGCGCCAAAAACTTGGTGCGGTATTTATAACCCACAAACTTAACGGCAAGTGCACCGGGTCGTACCAAGTAATACCTTACGTGAGTAAGGGTCGATCCCACGAGGATTGATGGATTAAACAGCAATAGCGTTTGATAGGATTAGTTAGACAAACAGAAAATAGTGTTGGAAGTTCAAAAGCATTGAAAAGTAAATTCAAGAATTTCAGAAAACAAGCAGCAAATGAGTTGTGAAATATATATGGAAAAACAGTTAAGGCTTCAGAGTTATCTATTTTCTGGATTGACTTTTCTTATTAACTAATTTTAATCATGTAAGATTTAATTCATGGCAAACTATTTGTGACTAGACCCTAATTCCTTAGACCTTTCTAGTCTCCTCTAAAATTTATCAACAGCCAATTCCTTGGTCAATTAATTCCAATTAGAGGGTGATGATCAATTTCCAGTTTATATGCCACAAAAACTCTAATTACCCAAAAATAAAAGGATTATATGTCACGTATCCCGTTAAATCCAGATAATTAAAATTTAGGAGAATATATTTTCAAGCTGTTGTTCAAGTAAGGAGCTTTTCCAAGTTTTATAAGAACTCAAATAGAAAAAGGGTCATTGGTGCATGAAATTACAATCACACTTTTGCAACTCCGCACAACTAACCAGCAAGTGCACTGGGTCGTCCAAGTAATACCTTACGTGAGTAAGGGTCGATCCCACGGAGACTGTCGGCTTGAAGCAAGCAATGGTTATCTTGTAACTCTTAGTCAGGATATCAATAATTCTCAGATTTAATTGTAAAAAGTAAAAGAACATGAAATAAATACTTGTTATGCAGTAATGAAGAACAGGTTGAGGCTTTGGAGATGCTTTGTCTTCTGAACCTCTGCTTTCCTACTATCTTCTTCTTCATGCACGCAAGGCTCCTTCCATGGCAAGCTTTATGTTGGGCATCACCATTGTCAATGGCTACTTCCCGTCCTCTCAGTGAAAATGTTCCAAATGCGCTGTCACTGCACGGCTAATCATCTGTCGGTTCTCGATCATGTCGGAATAGGATCCATTGATCCTTTTGCATCTGTCACTACGCCCAACACTCGCGAGTTTGAAGCTCGTCACAGTCATCGCTTCCCAGATCCTACTCAGAATACCACAGACAAGGTTTAGACGTTCCGGATCTCAGGAATGGCCGCCAATAATTCTAGCTTATACCACGAAGGTTCCAATCTTAGATTAGAAACCCAAGAGATACACATTCAAGCTTGATTGCATGTAGAACGGAGGTGGTTGTCAGGCATGCGTTCATAGGTGAGAATGATGATGATTGTCACGGATCATCACATTCATCAGGTTGAAGTGCGAATGAATATCTTAGAATAGAAGCAAGCGTGATAGAATGAAAAACAGTAGTAATTGCATTAATTCATGAAGAACAGCAGAGCACCTCACCCCCAACAATGGGGTTTAGAGACTCATGCCGTAGAAAATACAATGAGAAAAGTGTAGAATGTCATGAGGTACAAGATGAATCACTGAAAGTAGTATTTATAGTAAACTAGTGACCTAGGGTTACAGAAAATGAGTAAGCTAGGGTGTTTATTGTAAAATTCCACTTCTGGGGCCCACTTGGTGTGTGCTTGGGCTGAGCATTGAAGCTTTCATGTGTAGAGACATTTCCTGGAGTTAAACGCCAGTTTTTATGCCAGTTTGGGCGTTTAACTCCAGCTTTTGTGCCAGTTCTGGAGTTAAACGCCAGAATTCTTGAGCTGACTTGGAACGCCTATTTGGCCCATCAAATCTCAGGCAACGTATAGACTATTATATATTTCTGAAAAGCCCAGGATGTCTACTTTCCAACGCAATTGAGAGCGCGCCAATTGGGCTTCTATAGCTCCAGAAAATTCACTTTGAGTGCAGGGAGGTCAGAATCCAACAGCATCTGCAGTTCTTTTTCAGCCTCTAAATCAGATTTTTGCTCAGGTCCCTCAATTTCAGCCAGAAAATACCTGAAATCACAGAAAAATACACAAACTCATAGTAAAGCCCACAAAAGTTATTTTTATTTAAAAACTAATAAAAATATAATAAAAAATAACTAAAATATACTAAAAACATACTAAAAACAATGCCAAAAAGCGTATGAATTATCCGCTCATCACAACACCAAACTTAAATTGTTGCTTGTCCCCAAGCAACTAAAAATCAAATAGGATAAAAAGAAGAGAATATACAATGAATTCCAAAAACATCTATGAAGATCAGTATTAATTAGATGAGTGGGGCTTTTAGCTTTTTGCCTCTGAACAGTTTTGGCATCTCACTTTATCCTTTGAAGTTCAGAATGATTGGCTTCTATAGAAACTCAGAATCCAGATAGTGTTATTGATTCTCCTAGTTAAGTATGTTGATTATTGAACACAGTTACTTTATGAGCCTTGGCCGTGACCCTAAGCACTTTGTTTTTCAGTATTACCACCGGATACATAAATGCCACAGACACATAACTGGGTGAACCTTTTCAGATTGTGACTCAGCTTTGCTAAAGTCGCCAATTAGAGGTGTCCAGAGCTCTTAAGCACACTCTTTTTTTTTTGCTTTGGACCACGACTTTAACCGCTCAGTCTCAAGTTTTCACTTGACACCTTCACGCCTGATGAGCGGATATTTTATACGCTTTTTGGGGTTAATTTCATATAGTTTTTGTGTGTTTTAGTTAGTTTTTTGTTTATTTTCAGTAGTTTCTAGGCAAAATTCATATTTCTAGACTTTACTATGAGTTTGTGTATTTTTCTGTGATTTCAGGTATTTTCTGGCAGAAATTGAGGGAGCTGAGCAAAAATCTGATTCAGGCTGAAAAAGGACTGCTGATGCTGTTGGATTCTGACCTCCCTGCACTAAAAGTGGATTTTCTGGAGCTACAGAACTCCAAATGGCGCGCTTCCAATTGCGTTGGAAAGTAGACATCCAGGGCTTTCCAGCAATATTAATAGTCCATACTTTGCTCAAGGATAGACGACGTAAACTGGCGTTCAACGCCAGTTCCATGTTGCTGTCCGGCGTCCAGCGCTAGAAACAAGTTACAAGTTGGAGTTCAACGCCAGAAAAGGATCCAAAGCTGGCGTTGAACACCCAAAACAGCCCTATGCACGTGATTAGCTTAAGTCTCAGCCCCAGCACATACCAAGTGGGCCGCAGAAGTGGATTTCTGCACCATCTATCATAGTTTGTTCATTTTCTGTAAACCTAGGTTACTAGTTTAGTATTTAAACAACTTTTAGAGGTTTATTTCGCATCTCATGACATTTTAGATCTGAACTTTGTACCTTTTGACGGCATGAGTCTCTAAACTCCATTGTTGGGGGTGAGGAGCTCTGCTGTGTCTCGATGAATTAATGCAAGTATTTCTGTTTTCCATTCAAACATGCGTGTTCTTATCTAAGATATCCATTCGCACTTCAATATGAATGTGATGAACGTGACAATCATCATCATTCCTCCACGAACGCATGCCTGACAACCACTTACGTTCCACCGTAGAATAAATGAATATCTGTTAGATCTCTTAATCAGAATCTTCGTGGCATAAGCTAGATTGATGGCAGCATTCAAGAGAATCCGGAAAGTCTAAATCTTGTCTATGGTATTCCGAGTAGTATTCAGGGATTGAATGACTGTGACGAGCTTCAAACTCGCGAGTGCTGGGCATAGTGACAGACGCAAAAGGATAGTAAATCCTATTCCGGTATGATTGAGAACCTGTAGATGATTAGCCGTGCGGTGACAATGCATCTAGACCCTTTTCACTGGAAGGATGGATGGTAGCCATTGACAACGATGATCCACCAACACACAGCTTGCCATAAGAGGACGTGCGTGCGTGAATCAGAAAATAGAGGAAAGCAGAATTTCAGAAGACAAAGCATCTCCAAAACTCCAACATATTCTCCATCATTACATACAAGTATAATTTGTGTTCTGCCCTTTTATTCCTTGCAATCAAATTTGATAAGTGAATTATTTTATTGTTTTCCTGACTAAGAGTTACAAGATAACCATAGATTGCTTCAAGCCAACAATCTCCGTGGGATCGACCCTTACTCACGTAAGATATTACTTGGACGACCCAGTGCACTTGCTGGTTAGTGGTACGAGTTGTAAAAAGTGTGATTTACAATTCGTGCACCAAGTTTTTGGTGCCGTTGCCGGGGATTGTTTGAGTTTGGACAACTGACGGTTTATTTTGTTACTTAGATTAGGAAAAATTTTTCTTTTTGGTTTAGAGTCTTTTATTATTTATACCTTGTTAAAACACTTTAAATTTATAGCTCAATTAGTTAGAGCGTGGTGCTTATGTTCTTAGTAATTGGCTATCCTATTTTCAAAATCTTTTTCAAAAATAATTTTTCTTTGAATAAATCTTGTGCCAAACTTTAAGTTTGGTGTTTTCTTGTTGATTTTTCTTTGTTTTTCGAAAATTTTAGTTTGGTTTTCTAAAAATTTTAAGTTTGGTGTTCTTTCTTCATGTTCTTGTGTTCTTGTGAGTCTTCAAAGTGTTCTTGAGTTCTCCTTGCGTCTTGATCTTAAAATTTTTAAGTTTGGTGTTCCTTGGTGTTTTCCCTCCAGAATTTTCGAAAACAAGGAGCATTAGATCTAAAAATTTTAAATCTTGGGCTATCTTATTGTTTCTCTCTTTCCTCCTTAAATTCAAAAAATATCTTTTCTCTCTATTTTTAAAACAAATTTTTGAAAATTATTTTTAAAATTCAGATTTTTTTTCAAAATTTAAAATCTTTTTCAATTCATATCTTTTTCAAAACTTCCTGACCACTTTCTCTCTCCTCATTTTTTTTTGAAAATCTTCACCTATTTTTATTTATTTTATTTTAATTTATTTTATTTTTGAAATAATTAAATAAATAAATAAATAAAAATAAATTTTTTATTTTACATCATCTCCCTTTCTCCATCATAGATCTAAGTGGAAATGAACAGTCCAGGAGGACTCTGGGGTCATATGCTAACTCCTCTACTGCTTCATATGGGAGTAGTATCTGCATACCCTCCATTGGAGTCAGTAGCTTTGAGTTGAATCCTCAGCTCATTATCATGGTGCAGCAAAGTTGCCAGTATTCCGGTCTTCCACAGGAAGAACCTACAGAGTTTCTGGCACATTTTTTACAGATTGCTGACACAGTACATGATAAGGAAGTAGATCAGGATGTCTACAGATTATTACTATTTCCATTTGCTGTAAAAGACCAAGCTAAAAGGTGGTTAAATAACCAACCTAAGGCTAGCATAAGGACATGGAAACAGCTGACAGAAAAATTTCTGAATCAATACTTTCCTCCAAAACGGATGACACAGCTAAGGCTGGACATCCAAGGCTTTAAACAAGGAGATAATGAATCTCTTTATGATGCCTGGGAGAGATACAGAGAGATGCTACGAAAATGCCCCTCTGAAATATTTTCAGAATGGGTTCAGTTAGACATCTTCTATTATGGGCTTACAGAAAGAGCTCAAATCTCTCTAGATTGCTCAGCTGGTGGATCTATCCACATAAGAAAGATAATTGAAGAAGCTCAAGAGCTCATTGATACAGTTGCTAGAAATCAGCATCTGTACCTAAGCAGTGACTCTTCCATGAAAGAAGAGGCTAAAACAGTAACTGCTGAACTCAGTCCTGCAGAGCAAGCTGCTGAATTCAATCAGCAATTGGATTTTCTAACGAAGCAGTTATCCGAATTCAAGGATAAACTACAAGAGACAAGGATGGCTAATATAAACATGGAAGTACAATTAAAGCAAACAAAGCAGCAGCTGTCAAAACAAATAATAGAAGAATGCCAAGCAGTTCAATTAAGAAGTGAGAGAGCACTAAATACCCCACTTCAAGGCAGCAGGAAACCAAGAAATGAGCAAACCACCCAAAATCCATCTGAGGACAGTAAGAGCCCAGGGAAAAATAATTCTGGCACTAAAACGCCAGAAGTTGGGTGGAAGGCTGGTGCTGAATGCCCAGACCATGCTCAGGACTGGCGTTCAATGCCAGAAACAAGCAAGGATCTGGCGTTGAACGCCCAAAAGAAGCTCAGTTCTGGCATTCAAATGCCAGGAACAAATGAGGAGCTGGCGTCTAACGTCACTCCAGCTTCTAACTCTGGCACTCAATTGTCAGTGAGGGATCAGACACACACGAGTGCTGATAACAACCCATCTAAAAAGGCTTCTTCAACCACTTCTGTAGGAAATAAACTTACAGCAACTAAGGTTGAGGAATATAAAGCCAAGATACCTTATCCTCAAAAACTCCGGAAAGAGGAGCAGGATAAGCAATTTGCTCGCTTTGCAGATTATCTCAAGACTCTTGAAATAAAGATTCCATTTGCAGAGGCACTTGAGCAAATACCTTCTTATGCCAAGTTCATGAAAGAGATCTTAAGTCATAAGAAGGATTGGAGAGAAACTGAAAGAGTTCTCCTCACTGAAGAATGCAGTGTAGTCATTCTGAAAAGCTTTCCTGAAAAGCTTAAAGACCCTGGGAGTTTTCTGATACCATGCACATTAGAAGGTAATTGCACCAAGACAGCTTTATGTGATCTTGGGGCAAGCATCAACCTAATACATGCATCCACTATCAGAAAGCTTGGTTTAACTGAAGAAGTTAAACCAACCCGGATATGTCTCCAACTTGCTGATGGCTCCATTAAATACCCATCAGGCGTGATTGAAGACATGATTGTCAGAGTTGGGCCATTCGCCTTTCCCACTGACTTTGTAGTGCTGGAAATGGAGGAGCACAAGAGTGCTACCCTCATTCTAGGAAGACCCTTCCTAGCAACTGGACGAACTCTCATTGATGTCCAACAGGGGAAATAACCCTGAGAGTCAATGATGATGAGTTTAAGTTGAATGCTGTCAAAGCTATGCAGCATCCAGACACATCAAAAGACTGCATGAAAATTGATCTTATTGACTCTTTGGTAGAAGAGATCAACATGACTGTGAGTCTCAAATCAGAGTTGGAAGACATCTTTAAAGATGTTCAGCCTGATTTGGAGGATTCAGAGGAAATGAAAGAGCCTCTGAAATTTCCTCTGGAAGAGGAAAAACCTCCTAAACCCGAGCTCAAACCATTACCACCATCCCTGAAATATGCATTTCTGGGAGAAGGTGGCACTTTTCCAGTGATCATAAGCTCTACTTTAAATCCACAGGAAGAGGAAGCACTTATTCAAGTGCTAAGGACACACAAGACAGCTCTTGGGTGGTCCATAGGTGACCTTAAGGGCATAAGCCCAGCTAGATGCATGCACAAAATCTTATTGGAGGATAATGCTAAACCAGTGGTTCAACCACAGAGACGGCTAAATCCAGCCATGAAGGAAGTGGTGCAGAAAGAGGTCACCAAATTACTGGAGGCTGGGATTATTTATCCTATTTCTGATAGCCCCTGGGTGAGCCCTGTTCAAGTTGTCCCCAAAAAGGGAGGCATGACAGTGGTTCATAATGAAAAGAATGAACTGGTTCCTACAAGAACAGTTACAGGGTGGCGCATGTGTATTGACTACAGAAGGCTCAATACAGCCACCAGAAAGGATCATTTTCCTTTACCATTCATAGACCAGATGCTAGAAAGATTGGCAGGTCATGATTATTACTGCTTTTTGGATGGCTACTCAGGCTATAACCAGATTGCAGTAGATCCCCAGGATCAAGAGAAAATAGCATTCACATGTCCATCTGGAGTGTTTGCTTATAGAAGGATGCCATTTGGGCTGTGTAATGTGCCTGCAACCTTCCAGAGATGCATGCTCTCTATTTTTTCTGATATGGTGGAAAATTTTCTGGAAGTCTTCATGGATGACTTCTCAGTATATGGAGACTCATTCAGCTCCTGTCTTGATCACCTGAAACTAGTTCTGAAAAGATGCCAAGAGACCAACCTGGTTTTAAACTGGGAAAAATGTCACTTTATGGTGACTGAAGGGATTATCCTTGGGCATAAAATTTCAAACAACAGAATAAAGGTGGATCAAGCAAAAATAGAGTTAATTGAAAAATTACCACCACCTGCCAATGTTAAGGCAATCAGAAGCTTTCTGGGGCATGCAGGATTCTATAGGAGGTTTATAAAGGATTTTTCTAAAATCGCAAAACCTCTGAGCAATCTGCTAGCTGCTGACACGCCATTTGTGTTTGACACAGAGTGTCTGCAGGCGTTTGAAACGCTGAAAGCCAAGCTGGTCACAGCACCAGTTATTTCTGCACCAGACTGGACATTACCATTTGAGCTAATGTGTGATGCCAGTGATCACGCCATTGGTGCAGTACTGGAGCAGAGGCATGACAAGCTTCTGCATGTCATTTATTATGCTAGCCGTGTTTTGAATGATGCCCAGAAAAATTACACAACCACAGAAAAAGAATTGCTTGCTGTGGTTTATGCCATTGACAAGTTTAGATCATACTTAGTAGGATCAAAAGTGATTGTGTACACAGATCATGCTGCTCTTAAATATCTACTCACAAAGCAGGATTCAAAACCCAGACTCATAAGATGGGTGTTGCTTCTGCAAGAGTTTGATATAGAAATAAGAGACAGAAAAGGGACAGAGAACCAAGTGGCTGACCATCTGTCCCGGATAGAGCCAATAGAAGGGACGTCATTCCCCTCTCTTGAAATCTCTGAGACCTTTCCTGATGAGCATTTGTTTTCCATTCAGGAAACACCATGGTTTACAGACATTGCAAACTACAAAGCTGCAAGGTTCATTCCCAAAGAATATAGCAGGCAACAAAAGAAAAAATTAATTACTGATGCAAAGTACTACTTGTGGGATGAACCCTATCTCTTTAAGAGATGTGCATATGGCATAATCCGTAGGTGTGTGCCTAAAGAAGAAGCATAAAGGATCTTATGGCATTGCCATGGATCACAATATGGAGGTCATTTCGGAGGTGAGCGAACAGCCACCAAGGTCCTCCAATGTGGCTTCTACTGGCCTACACTCTACAAAGAATCTCGAGAGTTTGTACGTAACTGTGACAGTTGCCAGAGAGCTGGTAATTTGCCTCACAGTTACGCCATGCCTCAACAAGGAATCTTGGAGATTGAGTTGTTTGATGTATGGGGTATTGATTTCATGGGGCCTTTCCCACCATCATACTCAAACACTTATATTCTGGTGGCAGTTGACTATGTATCAAAATGGGTTGAGGCCATTGCCACACCCACCAATGATACTAAAACAGTGCTGAAGTTCCTCCAGAAATATATATTCAGCAGGTTTGGTGTTCCCAGGGTACTAATCAGTGATGGGCGCACTCACTTCTGCAACAAACAGCTTGACTCTGCCATGGTCCGGTATGTGATTCGCCACAAGGTGGGGACTCCATATCATCCACAGACAAATGGGCAAGCTGAAGTCTCTAACAGAGAACTAAAAAGAATCCTGGAATGGACTGTAAGTACCCGTAGAAAGGATTGGGCACGAAGCTTGGATGATGCTCTGTGGGATTACAGAACAACATTCAAGACTCCTATAGGGACCTCTCCATACCAACTTGTGTATGGTAAGGCATGCCACCTGCCCGAGGAACTGGAACATAAAGCCTACTGGGCAACCAGATTCCTAAACTTTGATGCCAAATTAGTTGGAGAAAAAAGATTGCTCCAGCTAAATGAGCTAGAGGAATTCAGATTCACTGCTTTCGAAAATGCCAAGCTTTATAAAGAAAAATAAAAAAAGTGGCATGACAGAAAGCTGTCATCTAGAATCTTTGAACCAGGACAAAAGGTTTTGTTGTTTAACTCTAGGCTCAGGCTACTCCCCGAGAAACTGAAGTCCCGGTGGAGGGGACCATATGTGATTACAAATGTATCACCATATGGTTATGTGGAGCTTTAAGATATTGATTCTAATAAGAAGTTCATTGTTAATGGACAGAGAATCAAGTACTATCTTGAAGGCAATGTTGAGCAAGAGTGCTCAAGGCTGAAGCTAGATTAAAAGCTCAGCAGGGTCCAGCTAAAGACAATAAAGAAGCGCTTGCTGGGAGGCATCACTTCCTCTAAGCATTTTGCCCTATTCTTGATTTTATTTGTTTATATAAAGTTCACTGATACTAAGGTAAAGAGTCAACTGTATAAGTTCACAGGGTTACAGAAGGATTCTGCACACAAAACAGAGAAAAAGAGCTCACTGGCAAGAAAACACCAGTAAGAGTCTGTTTTGGGCGTTGAACGCCAGTAAGGATAGCCATCTGGGCGTTAAACGCCAGACAGAAGCATCTTCTGGGCGTTTAACGCCAGATTTACAGCGTCCTGGGCATTCAGAAAAATGCCCAGTGACAAAGGAGTTCCTGGCGTTCAACGCCAGAAAGAAGCAACAGCTGGGCGTTGAACGCCCAGGAGAGGCAGCATTTGGGCGTTGAATGCCCAAAACATGCAGCGTTTGGGCGTTCAGACGCCAGGATGGTGGGGAGGAGGTGAATTCGTTTTTACTTCATATTTTTCATTCTAAATTTAATTTTCATGTTTCAATTCATGATTTCTTGCATAAACATGTTAAGAACCCTGATTTCTAAAATCCCTAATTTCTAAAAACCCTATTTTAAAAATATCAAATATATCTTAATCCATAAGCCAAATCCTTTTTTTTTATCCAATTCAACCCTTTTTCAAAATTTTCAAAACAAATCTATCTCTTTTCATTCAAAAATCTTCTCAACTAATCAATATCTTTTTCAAATTTCCATACTATCTTTTTCAAAAATCCAAATCTATCTTTTTTCAAATATCTTTCATATCTTTTCAATCTTAAATCATATCTTCTATCTTATCTTTCTTTGTATTTTCGAAATAACCCACCCCCTCTCCCTTTAAATATGGATTCGGCCTCTATCCCCTCTCATCCACCATCCTACACTAGCTCTCCTTCTATCCCTCTCCTTTCTTTTCTTTTGCTTGAGGACAAGAAAACCTCTAAGTTTGGTGTGTTTATCCATGATCACTAAACCATACCCACTAAGATCATGGCTCCTAAAGGAAAATAACCCACTCTAAGAGGCAAGAAAGAGAGTGTTCCAAAACCACTTTGGAATCAAGGGAAGTTCTTAACTAAAGAACATTCAGACCATTATTACAAAATAATGGGTCTAAGATCAGTGATCCCGGAAGTTAGATTCGATCTAAAAGAAGACGAATATCCGGAGATCCAGGAGCAAATCCGAATCAGGAACTGAGAGATCCTAGCCAATCCTGAAACGAAAGTGGGAAGGAATATGGTCCAGGAGTTCTATGCTAATATGTGGCATACAGACAAGCAAAGACTATCTGGATCTGCTATCTATGACTATCAGACCTTGGTCAGAGGAAAGATTGTTCATACCCACCCTGACAAGATCAGGGAGATCTTAAAGCTACCTCAGCTGAAAGATGATCCAGACTCCTTCAATAGGAGAATGATGAGAACAAACAAGGGCCTGGATAAGATTCTAGAGGATATATGCATCCCTGGAGCCAGGTGGACCACCAGCACGAAGGGTGTCCCAAATCAACTCAAAAGAGAAGATCTCAAACCAGTCGCCAGAGGATGGCTGGACTTCATTGGGCATTCTCTGCTGCCCACCAGCAACCGTTCTGAAGTCACTATTAGAAGAGCAGTGATGATCCATTGCATCATGATGGGAAAAGAAGTGGAAGTTCATCAACTGATTTCAACTGAATTCTACAAAATTGCAAACAAAAATTCCAAAGATGCCAGGTTGGTTTATCCAAGCTTGATTTCTATGCTCTGCAAGGACGCTGGAGTAAGGATGGGAATAACTGAGTATATCTCAGTTGAGCGGCCAATCACCAAAGCATCAATGGAAAAACAACAATCACAAGATGACCCCATCAAGAAGAGAACACAGAAAATTCTCCCAGAAATCCCTCAATCTGAATACTGGGAGTATCTTGAAACATCTATTACCAAGATTCAAGAAGCTATGGAACAAATACAGAAAGAACAGAAGGAACAAAGTAGCATTCTTTGCTATTTGCTTAAAGAACAGGAGGAGCAAAGGCGTGATTTAAGGGAATTGAAGCGCCAGAAATTATCTCTTGAAGGACCAAGCACCCCGCAGATTAGAGGAACATCCACTTCCCAGAACAAAGGTTGTTAAATTCCAATCTTAGCCTTAACTCTGTGATAACTGTTTTTATTAGTTTTACCTTAGGAGTCATATAGTAGTAATTAGTATCTATATTTTTTATTTTTATCCCCAATTAAGCTATAATTTAATTTTATCATCATCATTAAACATGAATAAAATAGAAGAATTTCTTTAGAATAAGAGGCAATATTTTTTCGAGTTTTTAATAAGATAAATTCTAATTATTTATATGTGGTGGCAATGCTCTCTGTCTTCTGAATGAATGCTTGAACAGTGCATATGTGATGGGATATTTTTGTGGAAAAACGAATTTCTCCAAAACACCTAAAACTAACCGGCAAGTGCACCGTGTCGCATCAAGTAATAAAACTCACGGGGGTGAGGTCGATCCCACAGGGATTGATGGATCAAGCAACTTTAGTGGGTGATTAGTTTAGTCAAGCTAACATTAAATGATTTGAATGACAATTGAAGCCAACAGAATGTAAACTTACAGGAATTATAAAGTGCAGAAAGTAAAATTGCAAGTAACTTAAAGAGCAAGAAAGTAAAATAGCTGAATCTTGAATTGCAAGAAATATAAATTGCATGAAATTAAAGGGGAGTGGGTGCTGAAAATTAAAGAAGGCAATAAAGCAAACAATCAAAGAGATCTTGAGAATAAGTGACAGGAAATTTAAAGTGCAAGAAAATTAAATTCATATCACAGTAGCTCAAATGTAAAATACGGAGGAACAGAAGTGCAGGAAATTCAAACAGAAGTAGAGAGTCACTTGAAGGATCAAAACAGAAAGTAGCTTAGCTCAATTGTGAAATTTAAAAAGACAAGTAAAGATCTCAGGGAATCAATGAGACTAGAAAACAAGTCTAGATCTCAATTCCTTCCTTGATCAAATAAAGAACAATTTGCAAAAGAAATGAAGATGAAAGCAGTAAACAGAGTGTTGATTCAAATCCTTAATTCACTGAAATTTTGTAGAAGAAGAACAAGAGAAATCTCAAAGTGAGAATGAAACAGAATTCCTTCAATTCTCAACCCAAGATTCAAAACAAAGAGAAAAACTAAAGAGAGAGCTCTGTATTCCTAATGCTCCCTAGTGGAGCTCGCCCCCTATTCTCTCTATTCGGGCCTACTTTCTAAAATGAGAATGATGCCTTATATAGGCATTTTTACAAAATGAAAATGAAATTCAAAACAAATTACAATTAAAATGAAATTTCTATTCTAACTATCTCTTGTGCCTTTGAGTGGTGTCAATTTGGGCCTTGCTCTTGATGAAATTGGGTTGATAGAGGCCTTGGTTGATTGCTCTTGGAGTTAGAGAGAGAACCAATGTGAACCGGGTTGTGAATCTTAAAAGTTTGAGTAAAAGTTTGAGTAAAAGTTTGAGTAAAAGTTTGAGGCAAACTTTTACTCCAACTTTTCACATCAGCTGCCCCATTCTTGCTGATACCAACGTTGGGGCAAAAGTTTGGGGTCAAACTTTTGCTCCAACGTTGGCCCCCTAGTACATATATGTGGCGCTACTTTGTCCTCTTGTTAACGTTGCCAATTTTATGCCCACTATAGACTATTATATATGGTTGGAAACCTCTGAATGTCAGCTTTCTAACCCGATTGGAATCATCTCAATTGGACATCTACAACTCAAGTTATGCTCATTTGAAGAGGACAAGGTCGCTGGCCTTGGTGTGCAGCGTTTGAGGTAAAGTTTGCCTCAAACGTGGTCGAAAACGCCAGTTCTGGAGGCTCAAACATATTGTCCACCCCATACTATTATACATTGTTGGAAAGCCCTGAATGTCTACTTTCCATTGCCATTGGGAGCACATCATTTGGAGTTCTACAGCTCGAGTTATACTCCGTCAAAGGTGCAGAGGTCAGTTGGCCTCACTGCAGGTTGCCACCATGTTCGTTTATGCTCATTGCGGGGCAGTTTTCTTCCTCAATTTTAGTGTCCACCATGCAGTGCCATATATGCCTGGAAAGCTCTTGATTCCTACTTTCCATTGCTTTTTGAATCACCTCATTTGGAGCTCTGTAGCTCAAGTTATTCTTGTTGGAAGTATACCCCTTGTATGCCTTGTGGCGCCAACGTTAGCCAAAAAGTTAGAGGCTAACGTTGGCGCAAACTTTTGCTCTCCAGGGTGTGTTGTTCATGCGCCAACGTTAGCCAAAAAGTTAGGGGCTAACTTTTGCTCCAGCTTTTTGCCCAAAAGTTTGCACAAAAGTTTGAGGCAAACTTTTGGTCCAGCTTTTTGCTCCCTGGTTCATTTTCACTTATTCCAAAAGTTTGAGCTAAAGTTTGAGGCAAACTTTTGCTCAAACTTTTTGTCCTCTCTTCCTCCTAGCCATTCCTTCTTGCTTCAACCTTTCTCCAAGCTTTCTTCACCTATCATTAATCAACCAAACACATCAAAGCTATGCTCAAAATCATGAGATATTCATTCTTTCATAATATGTGACAATTATAGCATAAAACCTCATGAAATAGCATGAATTCATACATGGTTGATTAAATCAAAGGAAACATGAAAATCTACCCAATTGGCTTGCTTATGGCTCAAGAAAGTGCATAAAACCTATTGAAAACAAATGAAAAAGCATAGAAAAACATGACATGGTGACATGTCATCAATATGTCTTTTGAATTTGATGTTTAAGACTATTAAATATGTTGGCTCTTGAAAGAATGATGAACAATAGACATGTTATTGATAATCTGAAAAATCATAAAAATGATTCTTGAAGCAAGAAAAAGCAGCAAAGAACAAAGCTTGTAGAAAAAAAAATATAGAGAAAGAAAAAGAGAAAGCAAGCAGAAAAAGCCAAAGCTCTTAAAACCAAAAGGCAAGAGCAAAAAGCCAATAGCCCTTAAAACCAAAAGGCAAGGGTAAATAAAAAGGACCCCAAGGCTTTGAGCATCAGTGGATAGGAGGGCCTAAAGGAATAAAATCCCGGCCTAAGCGGCTAAACCAAGTTGTCCCTAACCATGTGCTTATGGCGTGAAGGTATCAAGTGAAAACTTGAGACTGAGCGGTTAAAGTCAAGGTTCAAAGTAAAAAGAAGAGTGTGCCTAAGAACCCTGGACACCTCTAATTGGGGACTTTAGCAAAGCTGAGTCACAATCTGAAAAGGTTCACCCAATTATGTGTCTGTGGCATTTATATATCCGGTGGTAATACTGGAAAACAAAGTGCTTAGGGCCACGGCCAAGACTCATAAAGTAGCTGTGTTCAAGAATCAACATACCGAACTAGGAGAATCAATATCACTATCTGAATTCTGAGTTCCTATAGATGCCAATCACTCTGAGCTTCAATGGATAAAGTGAGATGCCAAAACTATTCAGAAGCAAAAAGCTACTAGTCTCGCTCATCTAATTAGAATCTGAGCTTCACTCAAAAACTCTGAGATATTATTGCTTCTTAAAATTATTTGTATTCTATTTTATTTATCTAGTTGCTTGAGGACAAGCAACAGTTTAAGTTTGGTGTTGTGATGAGCGGATATTTTATACGCTTTTTGGGGTTAATTTCATATAGTTTTTAGTGTGTTTTAGTTAGTTTTTAGTTTATTTTCAGTAGTTTCTAGGAAAAATTCATATTTTTGGACTTTACTATGAGTTTGTGTGTTTTTCTATGATTTCAGGTATTTTCTGGCTGAAATTGAGGGAGCTGAGCAAAAATCTGATTCAGGCTGAAAAAGGACTGCTGATGCTGTTGGATTCTGACCTCCCTGCACTAAAAGTGGATTTTCTGGAGCTACAGAACTTCAAATGCCGCGCTTCCAATTGCGTTAGAAAGTAGACATCCAGGACTTTCCAGCAATATATAATAGTCCATACTTTGCTCAAGGATAGACGACGTAAACTGGCGTTCAACACCAGTTCTATGTTGTTGTCTGGCGTCCAGCGCCAGAAACAAGTTACAAGTTGGAGTTCAACGCCAGAAAAGGATCCAAAGCTGGCGTTGAATGCCCAAAACAGCCCTATGCACGTGATTAGCTTAAGTCTTAGCCCCAGCACACACCAAGTGGGCCCCAGAAGTGGATTTCTGCACCATCTATCATAGTTTGTTCATTTTCTGTAAACCTAGGTTACTAGTTTTGTATTTAAACAACTTTTAGAGGTTTATTTCGCATCTCATGACATTTTAGATCTGAACTTTGTACCTTTTGACGGCATGAGTCTTTAAACTCCATTGTTGGGGGTGAGGAGCTCTGCTGTGTCTCGATGAATTAATGCAAGTATTTCTGTTTTTCATTCATACATGCGTGTTCCTATCTAAGATATCCATTCGCACTTCAATATGAATGTGATGAACGTGACAATCATCATCATTCCTCCATGAACACGTGCCTGACAACCACTTACGTTCCACCGTAGAATGAATGAATATCTCTTAGATCTCTTAATCAGAATCTTCGTGGTATAAGCTAGATTGATGGCAGCATTCAAGAGAATCCGGAAAGTCTAAATCTTGTCTATGGTATTCCGAGTAGGATTCAGGGATTGAATGACTGTGACGAGCTTCAAACTCGCGAGTGCTGGGCGTAGTGACAGACGCAAAAGGATAGTAAATCCTATTCTGGTACAATTGAGAACCTGCAGATGATTAGCCGTGCGGTGACAATGCATCTGGACCCTTTTCACTGGAAGGATGGATGGTAGCCATTGACAACGGTGATCCACCAACACACAGCTTGCAATAGGAGGACGTGTGTGCGTGAATCAGAAAATAGAGGAAAGCAGAATTTCAGAAGACAAAGCATCTCCAAAACTCCAACATATTCTCCATCATTGCATACAAGTATAATTTGTGTTCTGCCCTTTTATTCCTTGCAATCAAATTTGATAAGTGAATTATTTTATTGTTTTCCTGACTAAGAGTTACAAGATAACCATAGATTGCTTCAAGCCAACAATCTCTATGGGATCGACCCTTACTCACGTAAGGTATTACTTGGACGACCCAGTGCACTTGCTGGTTAGTGGTACGAGTTGTAAAAAGTGTGATTTACAATTCGTGCACCAACGCCACAAGCACATGGTTAGGGACAGCTTGGTTTAGCCGCTTAGGCCAGGATTTTATTCCTTTAGGCCCTCCTATCCGCTGATGCTCAAAGCCTTGGATCCTTTTTATCACCCTTGCCTTTTGGTTTAAAGGGGTATTGGCTTTTTCTGCTTGCTTTTCTCTCTTTTTTTTTGCATATTTTTTTTTTCATGCAAGCTTTCTATTCACTGCTTTTTCTTGCTTCAAGAATCAATTTTATGATTTTTTAGATCATCAAATAACATGTCTCCTTTTTCTTTCATTCTTTCAAGAGCCAACAATTTTAACATTCATAAACAATCAAATTCAAAAATATGCACTGTTCAAGCATTCATTCAGAGAACAAGAGTATTGCCACCACATCAAAATAATTAAACTGTTTTAAAATTCGAAATTCATGTACTTCTTTTTCTTTTTTAGTTAAAACACTTTTTATTTAAGAAAGGTGATGGATTCATAGGACATTCATAGCTTTAAGACATAAACTCTAATTTTATTGATTATGGAATAAAAATAAGACTCAACGATAAATATAAGAGCAGACCCATAATAATAGAAGACAGAAAATTAAAAGCAGAAAAATAAGTGACTCTTAATAATAAAGGTTATCACAGAGTTAGGAATCAACAACCTTGATTTTGAGAGGTTGATGCTCCCTCTTTTTGTGGGGTGCTTGGTCCTTCAAGGGAGAGCTTCTTGCGCTTCAGCTCCTGTAGCTCACACCCCTGCTTCTCCTGTTCCTTCAGCAGCTTGCAGAGCATGCAATTTTGATTCTGCTGTTCTTCCTTAAGTTGTTCCATAGCTTCCTGTAGCTTGGTAACAGATGCTTCTAAGCGAGTTGATGAGCGGATATTTTATACGCTTTTTGGGGTTAATTTCATATAGTTTTGAGTATGTTTTAGTTAGTTTTTAGTCTATTTTCATTAGTTTTTAGGAAAAATTCATATTTCTAGACTTTACTATGAGTTTTGTGTTTTTCTGTAATTTCAGGTATTTTTCTGGCTGAAATTGAAGGAGCTGAGTAAAAATCTGATTCAAGCTGAAAAAGGACTGCTGATGTTGTTGGATTCTGACCTCCCTGCACTCAAAGTGGATTTTCTGGAGCTACAGAACTCGAAATGGCATGCTTCCAATTGCGTTGGAAAGTAGACATCCAAGGCTTTCCAGCAATATATAATAGTCCATACTTTGCACAAGGATAGATGACGTAAACTGGTGTTCAACGCCAGTTTTCTGCCCAATTCTCGCGTCCAGCGCCAGAAAAGGATCAAAAGCTGGAGTTGAACGCCCAAACTGGCACATAAACTGGCGTTCAACTCCACAAATGGCCTCTACACGTGACTTGCTTAAATCTCAGCCCCAGCACACACTAAGTGGGCCCCAGAAGTGGATCTCTGCATCATCCATCATAGTCTACTCACTTTTTGTAAACCTAGGCTACTAGTTTAGTATTTAAACAACTTTTAGAGACTTATTTTATACCTCATGACATTTTAGATCTAAAATTTGTATTCTCTGACGGCATGAGTCTCTAAACCCCATTGTTGGGGGTGAGGAGCTCTGCTGTGTCTCGATGAATTAATGCAAGTATTTCTGTTTTCCATTCAAACACGCTTGTTCCTATCTAAGATGTTCATTCGCGCTTAACTGTGATGGAGGTGATGATCTGTGACACTCATCACCTTCCTCAAATCATGAACGTGTGCCTGACAACCACCTCCGTTCTATATACGATTGAATGAGTATCTCTTAGATTCCTTAATCAAAATCTCTGTGGTATAAGCTAGAACTGATGGCGGCATTCATGAGAATCCGGAAAGTCTAAACCTTGTCTGTGGTATTCCGAGTAGGATTCAAGGATTGAATGACTGTGACGAGCTTCAAACTCCTGAAGGCTGGGCGTTAGTGACAGACGCAAAAGGATAGTAAATCCTATTCCAACCGGATCGAGAACCAATCGGTGATTAGCCGTGCTGTGACAGAGCGCGTGAGCGTAGTTTTCACTGGAAGGATGGAAGGTAGCCATTGACAACGGTGATCCACCAACACACAGCTTGCCATAGGAGGACGTGCGTGCGTGAACAAGAAGACAGAGGAAAGTAGAGATTTAGAAGACAAAGCATCTCCAAAACTCCAACATATTCTCCATTATTGCATAACAAGTAACCTTTAATCCATGCTTTATTGTTTATTTGCAATTCAACTGATAAACATAATTGACTTCCTGACTAAGATTTACAAGATAACCATAGATTGCTTCAAACCAACAATCTCCGTGGGATTCGACCCTTACTCACGTGAGGTATTACTTGGACGACCCAGTGCACTTGCTGGTCAGTGGTACGAGTTGTGAAAAGTGTGATTCATAATTCGTGCACCAAGTTTTTGGCGCCGTTGCCAGGGATTGTTCGTGTTTGAACAACTGACGGTTTATTTTGTTGCTTAGATTAGGAAAATTTTTCTTTTTTGGTTTAGAGTCTCTTATTATTGTTCTTGGTTAAAAATATCCTTCTTTAAAACAAGTGTTACATTTTACTGCCCAATTGGCTAGAGCGTTAGTCTAAGCCCGTGGCAATTTGGTACACTCTTTTTAAAATCTTTTTCAAAAATAATATTTTCTCTATTAAATTTTGTGCTAAACTTTAAGTTTGGTGTTTTCCTGTTGATTTCCCTTGATTTTCGAAAAATTTATTTTGGTTTTCAAAAAATTTTAAGTTTGGTGTTCTTCCTTCATGTTCTAGTGTTCTTGAGTTTTTCTTGTGTATTGATCTTAAAATTTTTTAGTTTGGTGTTCCTTGGTGTTTTCCCTCCAAAATTTTCGAAAATAAGGAGCATTAGATCTAAAAATTTTAAATCTTGTGCTATCTTATTGTTTTTCTCTTTCCTCTTAAAAATCAAAAATATCTTTTCTCTCTATTTTAAAAACAAATTTTCGAAATATATTTCTAAAATTCAGATTTTTTTATTTCAAAATTTAAAATTTTTTTTTAAAAAAAAATCATCATATCCTTTTCAAAACTTCCTAACCACTTTCTCTCTCCTCAGTTTTTCAAAAATCTTCACTCAATTTTTATTTACTTTATTTTAATTTATTTCATTTTCGAAATAAATATATAAATGAATAAATAAAAATATTTTTTCTATTTTACATCATCTCCCTTTCTCCATCATGAACCTAAGCGGAAATGAACAGTCCAGGAGGACTCTGGGGTCATATTCTAACCCCTCTACTGCTTCATATGGGAGTAGTATCTGCATACCCTCCATTGGAGTCAGTAGCTTTGAGTTGAATCCTCAGCTCATTATCATGGTGCAGCAAAGTTGCCAGTATTTCGGTCTTCCACAGGAAGAACCTACAGAGTTTCTGGCACAGTTTTTACAAATTGCTGACACAGTACATGATAAAGAAATAGATCAGGATGTCTACAGACTATTACTGTTCCCATTTGCTATAAAAGACCAAGCTAAGAGGTGGTTGAATAACCAACCTAAGGCCAGCATAAGGACATGGAAACAGCTGACAGAAAAATTCCTGAATCAATATTTCCCTCTAAAACGGATGACACAGCTAAGGCTGGACATCCAAGGCTTTAAACAAGGAGATAATGAATCTCTTTATGATGCCTGGGAGAGATACAGAGAGATGCAACGAAAATGCCCCTCTGAAATGTTTTTAGAGTGGGTTCAGTTAGACATCTTCTACTATGGGCTTGCAGAAGGAGCTCAGATGTCTCTAGATTACTCAGCTGGTGGATCTATCCACATGAGAAAGACAATTGAAGAGGCTCAAGAGCTCATTGATACAGTTGCCAAGAATCTGCATCTGTACCTAAGCAGCAACCCTTCCATGAATGAAGAGGTTAAAACAGTAACTGCTGAACTCAGTCCTGTAAAACAAGCTGCTGAATTCAATCAGCAATTGGACTTCCTAACAAAGCAATTAGCCGAATTCAAAGATAGACTACAAGAGACAAGGATGGCTAATATACATATGGAAGAACAGTTTAAGCAAACAAAGCAGCAGCTGTCAAGACAAATAACAGAAGAATGCCAAGCAGTTCAATTAAGATGTGGGAAAATATTAAATACCCCACCTCAAGGCAGCAAAAAGCTAAGGAATGAGCAAACCACCCAAAATTCACCTGAGGACAGTAAGAGCCCAGGGAAAAATAATTCTGGCACTAAAACGCCAGAAAATTGGTGGAAGGCTGGCGCTGAACGCCCAGACCATGCCCAAAACTGGCGTTCAACGCCAGAAACAAGGCAAAACTAGCATTCAACGCCAGAAATGGGCAAGGATCTGGCGTTGAACGCCCAAACTGGGCAAGATCTGGCGCTGAACGCCCAAAATGGGCACAATTCTGGCGTTCAGACGCCAGGAACAGACAAGGAGTTGGCGTCTAACGTCACTCCAGTTTCTAACTCTGGCACTCAATTGCCAGTGAGGGATCAGACACACACAAATGCTGATAACAACCCCTCTAAAAAGGCTTCTTCAACCACTTCTGTAGGCAATAAACCTGCAACAACTACGGTTGAGGAATATAAAGCCAAGATACCTTATCCTCAAAAACTCCGAAAAGAGGAACAGGATAAGCAATTTGCTCGCTTTGCAGATTATCTCAGGACTCTTGAAATAAAGATTCCATTTGCAGAAGCGCTTGAGCAAATACCTTCTTATGCCAAGTTCATGAAAGAGATCTTGAGTCATAAGAAGGATTGGAGAGAAACAGAAAGAGTTCTCCTCACTGAAGAATGCAGTGCAGTCATTCTGAAAAGCTTTCCTGAAAAGCTTAAAGACCCTGGGAGTTTTCTGATACCATGCATATTAGAAGGTAATTGCACCAAGACAGCTTTATGCGATCTTGGGGCAAGCATCAACCTAATACCTGCATCCACTATCAGAAAGCTTGGCTTAACTGAAGAAGTTAAACCAACCCGGATATGTCTCCAACTTGCTGATGGTTCTACTAAATACCCATCAGGCGTGATTGAAGACATGATTGTCAGAGTTGGGCCATTCGCCTTTCCCACTGACTTTGTTGTGCTGGAAATGGAGGAGCACAAGAGTGCTACTCTCATTCTAGGAAGACCCTTCCTAGCAACTGGACGATCCCTCATTGACGTCCAACAGGGGGAAATAACCCTGAGAGTCAATGATGATGAGTTTAAGTTGAACGCTGTCAAAGCCATGCAGCATCCAGACACATCAACAGACTGCATGAAAGTTGATCTTATTGACTCTTTGGTAGAAGAGATCAACATGGCTGAGAGTCTCGAATCAGAGTTGGAAGACATCTTTAAAGATGTTCAGCCTGATTTGGAGGATTCAGAGGACATGAAAGAGCCTCTGAACTTTCTTCTGAAAGAGGAAAAACCTCCTAAACCCGAGCTCAAGCCATTACCACCATCCTTGAAATATGCATTTCTGGGAGAAGGTGACACTTTTCCAGTGATCATAAGCTATGCTTTAAATTCACAGAAAGAGGAGGCACTTATTCAAGTGCTAAGGACACACAAGACAACTCTTGGGTGGTCCATAGGTGACCTTAAGGGCATAAGCCCAGCTAGATGCATGCACAAAATCTTATTGGAGGATAATGCCAAATCAGTGGTGCAACCACAGAGGCGGCTAAATCCAGCCATGAAAGAAGTGGTGCAGAAAGAGGTCACCAAATTACTGGAGGCTGAGATTATTTATCCTATTTCTGATAGTCCCTGGGTGAGCCCTGTTCAAGTCGTCCCAAAAAAGGGAGGCATGACAGTGATTCATAATGAAAAAAATGAACTGGTTCCTACAAGAACAGTTACAGGGTGGCGCATGTGTATTGACTATAGAAGGCTCAATACAGCCACCGGAAAGGATCATTTTCCTTTACCATTCATAGACCAGATGCTAGAAAGACTAGTAGGTCATGATTATTACTGCTTCTTGGATGGCTACTCAGGCTATAACCAGATTGCAGTAGATCCCCAGGATCAAGAGAAAACAGCATTCACATGTCCCTCTGGAGTGTTTGCTTATAGAAGGATGCCATTTGGGCTATGTAATGCGCCTGCAACCTTCCAGAGATGCATGCTCTCTATTTTCTCTGATATGGTGGAAAAATTTCTAGAAGTCTTTATGGATGACTTCTCAGTATATGGAGACTCATTCAGCTCCTGTCTTGATCACCTAAAACTTGTTCTGAAAAGATGCCAAGAGACCAACCTAGTTTTAAACTGGGAAAAGTGTCACTTCATGGTGACTGAAGGAATTGTTCTTGGGAATAAAATCTCAAACAAGGGAATAGAGGTGGATCAAGCAAAAATAGAGGTAATTGAAAAATTACCACCACCTGCCAATGTTAAGGAAATCAGAAGCTTTCTGGGGCATGCAGGATTCTATAGGAGGTTTATAAAGGATTTTTCAAAAATCGCAAAACCTCTAAGCAATCTGCTAGCTGCTGACACGCCATTTGTGTTTGATACAAAGTGACTGCAGGCGTTTGAAACGCTGAAAGCTAAGCTGGTCACAGCACCAGTCATTTCTGCACCAGACTGGACGTTACCATTTGAGTTAATGTGTGATGCCAGTGATCACGCCATTGGTGCAGTATTGGGACAGAGGCATGACAAGCTTCTGCACGTCATTTATTATGCTAGTCGCGTTCTAAATGATGCCCAGAAAAACTACACAACCACAGAAAAAGAATTACTTGCAGTGGTTTACGCCATTGACAAGTTCAGATCATACTTAGTAGGATCGAAGGTGATTGTGTATACTGACCATGCTGCTCTTAAATATCTACTCACAAAGCAGGATTCAAAACCCAAGCTCATCAGATGGGTATTGCTTCTGCAAGAGTTTGATATAGAAATAAGAGACAGAAAAGGGACAGAGAACCAAGTGGCTGATCATCTGTCCCGGATTGAGCCAGTGGAAGGGACGTCCCTCCCCTTTCTTGAGATCTCAGAGACGTTTCCTGATGAGCACTTATTTGCCATTCAGGAAGCACCATGGTTTGCCGATATTGCAAACTATAAAGCTGCAAGGTTCATACCCAAGGAGTACAACAGGATACAAAAGAAGAAATTAATTACTGATGCAAAGTATTACTTGTGGGATGAACCTTATCTCTTTAACAGATGTGCAGACGGAATAATCCGTAGGTGCGTGCCTAGAGAAAAGCACAGAGGATCCTGTGGCATTGCCATGGATCTCAATATGGAGGCCATTTCGGAGGTGAGCGAACAGCCACCAAGGTCCTCCAATGTGGCTTCTATTGGCCCACACTCTATAAAGATTCCCGAGAGTTTGTACGTAACTGTGACAGTTGCCAAAGAGCTGGCAATCTGCCTCATGGTTACGCCATGCCTCAACAAGGAATCTTAGAGATTGAGTTATTTGACGTATGGGGAATTGACTTCATGGGACCTTTCCCACCATCATACTCAAACACTTATATTCTGGTGGCAGTTGATTATGTATCAAAATGGGTTGAGGCCATTGCCACACCCAACAATGATACTAAAACAGTGCTGAAGTTCCTCCAGAAACATATCTTTAGCAGATTTGGCGTCCCTAGAGTACTAATCAGTGATGGGGGCACTCACTTCTGCAATAAACAGCTTTACTCTGCCATGGTTCGGTATGGAATTTGCCACAAGGTGGCCACTCCATATCATCCACAAACCAATGGGCAAGCTGAAGTCTCTAATAGAGAATTAAAGAGAATCCTGGAACGGACAGTAAATACCCGTAGAAAGGATTGGGCACGGAGCTTGGATGATGCTCTGTGGGCTTACAGGACAGCATTCAAGACCCCTATAGGTACCTCTCCATACCAACTCGTGTATGGTAAGGCATGTCACCTGCCCATGGAACTGGAACATAAGGCCTACTGGGCAACCAGATTCCTAAACTTTGATGCTAAACTAGCAGGAGAAAAACGATTGCTCCAGCTAAATGAGCTAGAGGAATTCAGATTCACAGCTTTCGAAAATGCCAAGCTTTATAAAGAAAAATAAAAAAAGTGGCATGACAGAAAGCTGTCATCTAGAATCTTTGAACCAGGACAGAAGGTTCTGTTGTTTAACTCTAGACTCAGGCTATTCCCCGGGAAATTGAAATCCCGGTGGAAGGGACCTACGTGATTACAAGTGTATCACCATATGGTTATGTGGAGCTTCAAGATATTGATTCTGATAAGAAGTTTATTGTCAATGGACAGAGAATTAAGCATTATCTTGAAGGCAACATTGAGCAAGAATGCTCAAGGCTGAAGCTAGATTAAAAGCTCAGCAAGGTCCAGCTAAAGACAATAAAGAAGCGCTTGCTGGGAGGCAACCCAGCCATGGGCATCAATCCTCTAAGCATTTTACCCTATTTCTATTTTTATTTTTATTTGTTTATATAGAGTTCATTGATAACAAGGTAAATAATCATTTACAGAAGACCTCGGCACACAAAACAGAGAAAAAGAGCTCACTGGCAAGAAAACGCCAGTAAAAGTATATTTTGGGCGTTCAACGCCCAAAATGGGCATCCACTGGGCGTTGAACGCCAGTAATGGTAGCAATCTGGGCGTTCAACGCCAGAAAGGGGCACCCACTGGGCATTGAACGCCAGTAATGGCAGCAGCTGGGCGTTGAACGCCCAGGAGAGTAGCATTTGGGCGCTGAACGCCCAAAACAGGCAGTGTTTGGGCGTTCAAACACCAGGAAGGCAGGGAGGAGCCAAATTCAATTTTTCCACACGTATTTCCATTCTAATTTCAAATTTTATGTTTCAATGCATGATTTTTACATGAACATGTTAAGAACCCTGATTTCTAAAATCCTTAATTTCTAAAAATCCCTCTTTCCAAATTCAATCCAACTCTTTTCAAATCTTTTCTGAAAACAAATCTATCTTTTTCACTCTAAAATCTTTTCAACTAATCCATATCTTTTTCAAATCTCCATATTATCTTTTTCAAAATTCAGATTTATCTTTTTCAAAAATCTATCATAGCTCTTCAAAATTAAACTATATCTTCTATCTTATCTTTTTCAACTCAATCTTTTTATCTTATCTTTTCCAATTTTTCGAAAACCCACCCCCCCATCCCTTTAAATTTGGGTTCGGCCTCCCTCCTCCTCCATCAACAATTGCATCTAGCTCTCCTTCTATCCCTCTCCTTTCTTTTCTTTTGCTTGAGGACAAGCAAACCTCTAAGTTTGGTGTGTTTATCCGAGATCACTAAGATCATGGCTCCTAAAGGAAAACAACCCACTCCAAGAGGCAAGAAAGAGAGCGTTCCAAAACCACTTTGGAATCAAGGGAAGTTCTTATCTAAAGAACATTCAGACCATTATCTTAAAATAATGGGTCTGAGATCAGTGATCCCGGAAGTTAGATTCGATCTGAAAGAAGATGAATATCCGGAGATCCAGGAGCAAATTCGAATCAGGAACTGGGAAGTCCTAGCTAATCCTGAAATGAAAGTGGGAAGGAACATGGTCCAGGAGTTCTATGCTAATATGTGGCAGACTGACAAGCAAAAACTATCTGGAACTGCCTTCTATGAATATCGGACCATGGTCAGAGGAAAGATTGTTCATACCACCCCTGACAAGATCAGAGAGATCTTAAAGCTACCTCAGCTAAAGGATGATCCAGACTCCTTCAACAGGACGATGATGAGAGCAGACATTGACCTGGAAAAGATTCTAGAGGACATATGTATCCCTGGAGCCAGGTGGACCACCAACACAAAGGGTGTCCCAAATCAACTCAAGAGAGAGGATCTCAAACCAGTCGCCAGAGGATGGCTAGACTTCATTGGGCATTCTCTGTTGCCTACTAGCAACCGTTTTGAAGTCACAGTTAAAAGAGCAGTGATGATCCATTGCATCATGATGGGAAAGGAAGTGGAGGTTCATCAGCTGATTTCAGCTGAACTTTACAAAATTGCTAACAAAAATTCTAAAGAGGCCAGGTTGGCTTATCCAAGCGTGATTTCTCTGCTCTGCAAGGACGCTGGAGTGAGGATGGGAATAACTGAGTATATCTCAATTGAGAAGCCAATCACCAAAGCATCAATGGAAAAACAACAAGCACAGGATGATCCCGTCAAGAAGAGAGCACAGGAATTCCTCCCAGAGATCCTTCAATCTGAATACTGGGAGTATCTTGAGACGTCTGTTACCAAGATACGGGAAGCTATGGAGCAAATAATAAAAGAACAGAAGGAACACAGTCAAATGCTGACCTATATGTTTAAAGAACAAGAGGAGCAAGGGCGTGACTTAAGGGAATTGAAGCGCCAAAAGTCTTCTCTTGTAGGACCAAGCACCCCAAGGATCAGAGGAACCCCCGTGCCCCCAGAATAAAGGTTGTTAATTTCCAATTTCTGCCTTAACTCTGTGACAGTGTCCTTATAGAAGTTTACCTTAGGAGTCATATAATAGTAATTAGTATCTATTTTGATTTTATCTCCAATTAAGCTATAGTTTATTTTTTCTCATCATCAGCAAACATGAATAAAGTAGTAGATCTTTTGAATAAGAGGCAATAAAATTTCGAGTTTTAATAAGAGAAATTCTAATTAGTTAAATGTGGTGGCAATGCTTTCTGTCTTCTGAATGAATGCTTGAATAGTGCATATATCTTTTGAATTTGTTGTTTAAGACTGTTAAATATGTTGGCTCTTGAAAGAATGATGAACATGAGACATGTTATTGATAATCTAAAAAATCATAAAAATGATTCTTGAAGCAAGAAAAAGCAGCAAAGAACAAAGCTTGCAGAAAAACAAAAAGAGAAGAAGAGAGAAAAAGCAAGCAGAAAAAGCCAAAAGCTCTTAAAACCACAAGGCAAGGGCAAATAAAAAGGATCACAAGGCTTTGAGCATCAGTGGATAGGAGGGCCTAAAGGACTAAAATCCTGGTCTAAGCGGCTAAACCAAGCTGTCCCTAACCATGTGCTTGTGGCGTGAAGGTGTCAAGTGAAAACTTGAGACTGAGCGGTTAAAGTCAAGGTCCAAGGCAAAAAGAAGAGTGTGCTTAAAAACCCTGGACACCTCTAATTGGGGGCTTTAGCAAAGCTGAGCCACAATCTGAAAAGGTTCACCCAATTATGTGTCTGTGGCATTTATGTATCCGGTGGTAATACTGGAAAACAAAGTGCTTAGGGCCACGGCCAAGACTCATAAAATAGCTGTGTTCAAGAATCATCACACTGAAATAGGAGAATCAATAACACTATCTGAATTCTAAGTTCCTATAGATGCCAATCACTCTGAGCTTCAATGGATAAAGTGAGATGCCAAAACTATTCAGAAGCAAAAAGCTACTAGTCCCGCTCATCTAATTAGAATCTGAGCTTCAATCAAAAACTCTGAGATATTATTGCTTCTCAACCTATTAGTCTTCTATTTTATTTGTCTAGTTGCTTGAGGACAAGCAACAGTTTAAGTTTGGTGTTGTGATGAGCGGATATTTTATACGCTTTTTGGGGTTAATTTCATATAGTTTTGAGTATGTTTTAGTTAGTTTTTAGTCTATTTTTACTAGTTTTTAGGAAAAATTCATATTTCTGGACTTTACTATGAGTTGTGTGTTTTTCTGTAATTTCAGGTATTTTTCTGGCTGAAATTGAAGGAGCTGAGTAAAAATCTGATTCAGGCTGAAAAAGGACTGCTAATGCTGTTGGATTCTGACCTCCCTGCACTCAAAGTGGATTTTCTGGAGCTACAGAACTTGAAATGGCATGCTTCCAATTGCGTTGGAAAGTAGACATCTAGGGCTTTCCAGAAATATATAATAGTCCATACTTTGCATAAGGATAGACGACATAAACTGGCGTTCAACGCCAGTTCTCTGCCCAATTCTGGCGTCCAGCGCCAGAAAAGGATCAAAAGCAGGAGTTGAACGCCCAAACTGGCACATAAACTGGCGTTCAACTCCACAAATGGCCTCTGCACGTGACTTGCTTAAATCTCAGCCCCAGCACACACCAAGTGGGCCCCAGAAGTGGATCTCTGCATCATCCATCATAGTCTACTCACTTTTTGTAAACCTAGGCTACTAGTTTAGTATTTAAACAACTTTTAGAGACTTATTTTGTACCTCATGACATTTTAGATCTAAACTTTGTATTCTCTGACGGCATGAGTCTCTAAACCCCATTGTTGGGGGTGAGGAGCTCTGCTGTGTCTCGATGAATTAATGCAAGTATTTCTGTTTTCCATTCAAACACGCTTGTTCCTATCTAAGATGTTCATTCGCGCTTAACTGTGATGGAGGTGATGATCTGTGACACTCATCACCTTCCTCAAATCATGAACGTGTGCCTGACAACCACCTCCATTCTATATATGATTGAATGAGTATCTCTTAGATTCCTTAATCAGAATCTCCGTGGTATAAGCTAGAACTGATGGCAGCATTCATGAGAATCCGGAAAGTCTAAACCTTGTCTGTGGTATTCCGAGTAGGATTCAAGGATTGAATGACTGTGACGAGCTTCAAACTCCTGAAGGCTGGGCGTTAGTGATAGACGCAAAAGGATAGTAAATCCTATTCCAACCGGATCGAGAACCAACCGGTGATTAGCCGTGCTGTGACAGAGCGCGTGAGCGTAGTTTTCACTGGAAGGATGGAAGGTAGCCATTGACAACGGTGATCCACCAACACACAGCTTGTCGTAGGAGGACGTGCGTGCGTGAACAAGAAGACAGAGGAAAGCAGAGATTCAGAAGACAAAGCATCTCCAAAACTCCAACATATTCTCCATTACTGCATAACAAGTAACCTTTAATCCATGCTTTATTGTTTATTTGCAATTCAACTGATAAACATAATTGACTTCCTGACTAAGATTTACAAGATAACCATAGATTGCTTCAAACCAACAATCTCTGTGGGATTCGACCCTTACTCACGTGAGGTATTACTTGGACGACCCAGTGCACTTGCTGGTCAGTGGTACGAGTTGTGAAAAGTGTGATTCATAATTCGTGCACCACGGGTCCAGTAGTCAATTTCAGGAATTTCTGGGAGGAACTCCTGCGCCCTCTTTTTGATGGAGTTGTCTTGCACTTGTCCTTCCATTAACTTCTTGGTGATTGGGTGTTCAATTGGGATGAATTCATCTACTCCTATCCTCACCCCAGCATCTTTACATAGCAGAGAAATTAAGCTTGGGTAGGCCAGTTTGGCTTCAGTGGAATTCTTATTTGCAATTGTGTAAATCTCACAAGAAATCAGATGATGAATCTCCACTTCTTTTCCAAACATAATACAATGAATCATCACTGCTCTTTTGACAGTGACCTCAGAGCGGTTGCTAGTAGGCAATATAGAACGCCCAATGAAGTCCAGCCAGCCTCTTGCAATTGGTTTGAGATCTCCTCTCTTGAGTTGGTTTGGGACACCTTTGGAATTGGTTATCCACTTAGTTTCAGGGAGGCATATGTCCTCTAGAACTTGATCCAACCCCTTATCTACTCTCACCATTCTCCTATTAAAGGATTCAGGATCATCTTGTAGTTGAGGTAGTTTGAAGACCTCTCTTATTTTGTCCAGATGGAAGTAAATAATTCTTCCTCTGACCATGGTTCTGTAGGTATGAAAGGCGGTTCCAGTCATTCTCTGCTTATCTGTCAGCCACAGATTTGAGTAGAATTCCTGAACCATGTTTCTTCCAACCTTTGTCTCAGGATTGGCTAGAATTTCCCATCCTCTGTTTCGAATTTGCTCTTGGATCTCTGGATATTCATCTTCTTTCAGATTGAATTTAACTTCCGGGATCACTGATCTCAGACCCATTATCTTGTAGTAATGGTCTGCATGTTCCTTGGTTAGGAACCTCTCTTAATTCCAAAGACTTTTTGGAGTATTCTCTTTCTTGCCTCTTGATTTGGTTTGTTTTCCCTTGGGTGCCACGATCTTGTGAGTCTTAGCTCAGTGATCATAGAAAAGCACATCAAACTTAGAGGTTTGCTTGCTCTCAAGCAAAAGAAAGGAAAGGGAGGAGAGAGGAGAAGAGGTAAATTCGAATGGTGTAGAGGAGGGGATGGCCAAAACTATATTTATAGGAGGAGGGGATGGCTTTCGAAAAATGTGAGAGAGATATGAAAAGATATGGAAATAATTTGAGAAGATATTTGAGTTTTTGAAGAAGATTTGGAAAGAATTTGAAAGAATTTTAAGAAATAATTTAGAAAATTATTGAATGATGAGAATTGAGGGTGAATGATGAAAGTTTGAAACATGTTTATGCAGAAAATTATGAGTCAAAACATGAAAATTTGAAAAAAATTGAAGTTGGAAACAAAATCTCCTCCCCCTGCCTTTCTGGCGTTTAACGCCCAGTTGTTGGCCATTATGGGCGTTTAACGCCCAGCCAGGTACCTTGGCTGGCGTTAAACGCCAGAAACTCCTTTATCACTGGGCGTTTTGCTGAACGCCCAGAATGATACCCATTCTGGCGTTTAACGCCCAAAATGCCCCTTACTGGCGTTTTCTTGCCAGCAAGCTCCTTTTCTCTACTTTTTGTACTGAATCCTTCTGTAACTCTGTGAATTCCTTCAATTTTGATGCTTAGCCTTTGATGAAAATGTATATCAAACCTCTACAAGTATTAATTAAAATAAATAAGTTGCTAATGGCTGGGTTGCCTCCCAGCAAGCGCTTCTTTATTGTCTTTAGCTGGACCTTTACTGAGCTTCATTCAAGCCTCAGTTTTGAGCATTCTTGCTCAAAATTGCCTTCAAGATAATGTTTGATTCTCTGTCCATTGACAATGAACTTTTTGTTAGAATCAATATCTTGAAGCTCAACATATCCATATGGTGATACTCCTGTAATCACATATGGTCCCCTCCACCGGGATTTTAGTTTCCCAGGGAATAATCTGAGCCTAGAGTTGAATAGTAGAACTTTTTGTCCTAGCTCAAAGACTCTGGATGACAATTTCTTGTCATGCCACTTTTTTGCTTTTTCCTTATAAATTTTTGCATTTTCAAAAGCATTGAGTCTGAACTCTTCCAGCTCATTTAGCTGGAGCAATCTTTTCTCACCAGCTAACTCAGCATCTATGTTTAGGAATATGGTTGCCCAGTAGGCTTTATATTCCAATTCCACGGGTAGATGGCAAGTCTTGCCATACACAAGCTGGTATTGAGAGGTTCCTATAGGAGTCTTGAATGCTGTTCTGTATGCCCACAGAGCATCATCCAAGCTCTTTGCCCAATCCTTTCTACGGGCAATTACAGTCCGTTCCAGGATTCTCTTTAGTTCTCTATTAGAGACTTCAGCCTGCCCATTTGTCTGTGGGTGATACGGAGTTGCTACCTTGTGGCTAATTCCATATCGAACCATAGCAGAATAAAGCTGTTTATTGCAGAAATGGGTTCCCCATCACTGATTAGTACTCTGGGAACACCAAATCTGCTGAAAATATATTTCTGGAGGAACTTCAGCACAGTCTTGGTATCATTAGTGGGTGTGACAATTGCTTCCACCCATTTAGATACGTAGTCTACTACAACCAGAATGTAAGTGTTTGAGTATGATGGTGGGAAAGGACCCATGAAGTCAATACCCCATACATCAAACAACTCAATCTCTAAGATCCCTTGTTGAGGCATGGCATAACCATAAGGCAAGTTACCAACTCTTTGGCAACTGTCACAGTTACGCACAAACTCTCGGGCATCTCTATAGAGAGTAGGCCAATAGAAGCCACATTGGAGGACTTTAGTGGCTGTTCGCTCACTTCCGAAATGTCCTCCATATTGTGATCCATGGCAATGCCACAGGATCTTATGTGCCTCTTCTCTAGGGATGCATCTGTGGATCATTCCGTCAGCGCATCTCTTACAGA
The DNA here is from genome assembly GCF_003086295.3 of Arachis hypogaea. Classification (NCBI taxonomy): domain Eukaryota; kingdom Viridiplantae; phylum Streptophyta; class Magnoliopsida; order Fabales; family Fabaceae; genus Arachis; species Arachis hypogaea. The sequence continues at coordinate 111,742,649 of NC_092054.1, read as the reverse complement.
GATATGGTTCATCCCATAAGTAATACTTTGCATCAGAAATTAGTTTTTTCTTTTGCATCCTGCTGTACTCCTGGGGTATGAACCTTACAGCTTTATAATTTGCAATGTCTGTAAATCATGGTGCCTCCTGAATGGCAAAGAGTTGCTCATCCGGAAAGGTCTCAGAGATCTCAGTGGAAGGGAGGGACGCCCCAGCCACTGGTTCTAACCGGGACAGGTGATCAGCTACTTGGTTCTCTGTCCCTTTTCTGTCTCTTATTTCTATATCAAACTCTTGCAGAAGCAACACCCATCTTATGAGCCTGGGTTTTGAATCCTGCTTTGTGAGTAGATATTTAAGGGTAGCATGGTCAGTGTACACAATCACTTTTGATCCTACTAAATAAGATCTAAACTTGTCAATGGCATAAACCACTGCAAGCAGCTCTTTTTCTGTGGTTGTGTAATTCTTCTATGCGTCATTTAGAACATGACTGGCATAGTAAATGACGTGCAGAAGCTTGTTATGCCTTTGTCCCAATACTGTACCAATGGTATGGTCACTGGCATCACACATTAATTCGAATGGTAATGTCCAGTCAGATGCAGAGATGACTGGTGCTGTGACCAGCTTGGCTTTCAGGGTTTCAAACGCCTGCAGACACTTTGTGTCAAACACAAATGGCGTGTCAGCAGCTAGCAGGTTGCTTAGAGGTTTTGCAATTTTTAAAAAGTCCTTTATGAACCTCCTATAGAATCCTGCATGCCCCAGAAAGCTTCTGATTGCCTTTACATTGGCAGGTGGCAGTAATTTTTCAATTACCTCTACCTTGGCTTGATCTACCTCTATTCCCTTGCTTGAAATTTTGTGCCCAAGGACAATTTCTTCAGTCACCATAAAGTGACATTTTTCCCAGTTTAAGACCAGGTTAGTCTCTTGGCACCTTTTCAAGACAAGTGCTAGATGATCAAGACAGGAGCTGAATGAGTCTCCAAATACTGAGAAGTCATCCATGAAGACTTCTAAGAATTTCTCTACCATATCAGAGAAAATAGAGAGCATGTACCTCTGAAAGGTTGCATGTGCATTGCAGAGACCAAAAGGCATTCTTCTGTAAGCAAATACTCCAAATGGACATGTGAAGGCTGTTTTCTCTTGGTTTTGAGGATCCACTGCAATTTTATTGTAGCCTGAATAGCCATCCAAAAAGCAGTAGTATTCATAACCTGCTAGTCTTTCTAGCATTTGGTCTATGAATGGTAAAGGAAAATGATCCTTTCTGGTGGCTATATTGAGCCTTCTGTAATCAATACACATACGCCACCCTGTAACTGTTCTTGTGGAAACCAGTTCATTCTTTTCATTATGAACTAATGTCATGCCTCCCTTCTTGGGGACAACTTGGACAGGGCTCACCCAGGGGCTATCAGAAATAGGATAAATAATCCCAGCCTCTAGTAACTTAGTGACCTCTTTCTGCACTACTTCCTTCATGGCTGGATTTAGCCGCCTCTGTGGTTGAACCACTGGCTTAGCATCATCCTCCAATAGGATCTTGTGCATACATCTTGCTGAGCTAATGCCCTTAAGGTCACTTATGGACCACCCAAGAGCTGTCTTGTGTGTCCTTAGCACTTGAATTAGTGCTTTTTCTTCCTGTGGATTTAAAGCAGAGCTTATGATCACTGGAAAAGTGTCACCCTCTCCCAAAAATGCATATTTCAAGGATGGTGGTAGTGGTTTGAGCTCAGGTTTAGGAGGTTTCTCCTCTTTCTGAGGGATTTTCAGAGGTACTTTTATTTCCTCTGATTCCTTTAGATCAGGCTGAACATCTTTAAAGATGTCTTCTAGCTCTGATTCAAGACTCTCAGTCATATTGATCTCTTCCACTAAAGAGTCAATAATATCAGTGCTCATGCAGTCATTTGATGTGTCTGGATGCTGCATAGCTTTGACAGCATTTAACTTGAACTCATCCTCATTGACTCTCAGGGTCACTTCCCCTTTTTGTACATCAATAAGAGTTCGTCCAGTTGCTAGGAAAGGTCTTCCTAGAATGAGAGTTGCACTCTTGTGCTCCTCTATTTCCAGTACTACAAAGTCAGTGGGAAAGGCAAATGGCCTAACCTTGACAATCATGTCTTCAATGATGCCTGATGGATATTTAATGGAGCCATCAGCAAGTTGAAGACATATCTGGGTTGGTTTGACTTCTTCAGTAAACCCAAGCTTTCTGATAGTGGATGCAGGTATTAGATTGATACTTGCTCCCAGGTCACATAGGGCTGTCTTGGTACAGGCACCCTCTAATGTGCATGGTATCATAAAGCTTCCTGGATCTTGAAGCTTCTCTGGTAAGCTTTTTCAGAATGACTGCACTGCATTCTTCAATGAGAAATACTTTTTTAGTTTCTCTCCAATCCTTCTTATGACTTAAGATCTCTTTCATGAACTTAGCATAAGAGGGTATTTGCTCAAGTGCCTCTGCAAATGGAATCTTTATTTCAAGAGTCCTAAGATAGTCTGCAAAACGGGAAAATTATTTATCCTGTTCCGCTTGGCGGAGTTTCTGAGGGTAAGGCATCTTGGCTTTATATTCTTCAACCTTAGTTGCTGAAGGTTTATTCCCTACAGAAGTGGTTGGAGAAGTCTTCTTAGAGGGGTTACTATCAGCACTTGCAGGTGTCTGATCCCTCATTGGCGTTTGAACGCCAGGATTGGGTGCTGGATGGGCGTTTAATGCCAGCTTCCCACCCTTTTCTGGTGTTTGAATGCCAGAACTAGACAAGGAATGGGCGTTTAACGCCAACTTTTCCCCCTTTTCTGGCGTTTGAATGCCAGAGTTATTCCTCTCTGGGCTCTTGATGTCCTCAGAGGGATTTTGGGCAGTGATTTGGTCATCCTCTGTCATTTGTTCCTTTCTTGACTTTTTGCTACTTTGAGCTGAGTTATTCAATGTCTTCCCGCTCCTTAGTTGGACAGCTTGGCATTCTTCTGTTATCTATTTAGATAGCTGCTGTCTTGTCAGATTCAATTGTGCTTCTATATTCTTGTTAGCATTTTTAGTGTCTTGGAGCATCTCTTTGAATTCTGCTAATTGTTTTGTCATAAGGAGTAATTGCTGATTAAGTTCCACAATCTGTTCTTTAGGATTGGGATCAGTAGTTACTGTCATAGCCTCTTCTTTTATGGAGGACTTACTGTTTGAGTACAGATGTTGATTTCTAGCAACTGTATCTATGAGTTCTTGAGCCTCTTCAATTATTTTTCTCATGTGTATAGATCCACCAGCTGAGTGGTCTAGGGACATCTGAGCTTTTTCTGTAAGCCCATAGTAAAAGATGTCTAACTATACCCACTCTGAAAACATTTCAGAAGGGCATTTTCTCAGCATCCCTCCGTACCTCTCCCAGGCATTATAAAAAGATTCATGATCCTCTTGTTTAAAGCCTTGGATGTCTATCCTTAGCTGTGTCATCCTTCTTGGAGGGTAAAATTGATTCAGAAATTTGTCTGTTAATTGCCTCCATGTTTTTATGCTTGATATGGGTTGGTTATTTAACCACCTCTTAGCTTGATCTTTTACAGCAAATGGAAACAATAATAATCTGTAGACATCCTGATCCACTTCTTTATCATGTACTGTGTCAGCAATTTGTAAGAACTGTGCCAGAAACTCAGTAGTTCTTCCTGTGGAAGACCGGAATACTGGCAATTTTGCTGCACCATGATAATGAGCTGAGGATTTAGCTCAAAGCTGCTTGCTTTGATGGAAGGTATACAGATGCTACTCCCATATGCAGTTGTAATGGGGTTAGCATATGACCCCAGAGTCCTTTTGGACTGTTCACTTCCACTTATGTCCATGATGGAGAAAAGGGAATTGATATGAATTATTCTTTTTTTAAAAGTAACCGAAAATAATAAGTAAAATAAATGGAAAATAAAATAAAATTTCGAAACAAAAAGAAAATAAAAGCAAATTGAAAACTAAATTAATTAATCAATTAAAAAGATTTTGAAATTAGCAATTAAAAAGATATGATTAAAAATTATTTTGAAAAAGATATGAAAAAATCAATTTTTGAAATAAGAATATTGACTTGACTAAAAAAAATATGATTTTGAAAATCTTTGACTAAATTAATGCAAAATTTCAAAAATTCTGAGTAAAATAAGGAAAAGATATTTTTTTTATTTTTGAACTTTAATGAGGAAAGAGAAAAACAACAAAATGACTCTAAACTTAGAGATTTTAAATCAAAACAATGAAAACAAACAAGAAAATTTTGAATGTCAAGATGAACACCAAGAACACTTTGAAGATCAAGATGAACACCAAGAACAAATTTTTGAAAAATTTTAAGTAAATAAAAGCACAAGGGACACCAAACTTAAAATTTTAAAAGATCAAGAAAGTACTAAACACATGCAAATTTCGAAAAATAAAAGAAAGTAAAAGCATGCAATTGACACCAAACTTAAAATATGAAACTAAACTCAAATAAAAGACTCTAAACCAACAAAAATAAATTAGTCCTAATCTAAGCAACAAGATAAACCGTCAGTTGTCCAAACTCGAACAATCCCCGGCAACGGCGCCAAAAACTTGGTGCATGATATTACAATCACACTTTTGCAACTCCACACAACTAACCAGCAAGTGCACTGGGTCGTCCAAGTAATACCTTACATGAGTAAGGGTCGATCCCACGGAGATTGTCGGCTTGAAGCAAGCTATGGTTATCTTGTAACTCTTAGTCAGGATATCAATAATTCTCAGATTTAATTGTAAAAAGTAAAAGAACATGAAATAAATACTTGTTATGCAGTAATGAAGAACAGGTTGAGGCTTTGGAGATGCTTTGTCTTCTGAACCTCTGCTTTCCTACTATCTTCTTCTTCATGCACGCAAGGCTCCTTCCATGGCAAGCTTTATGTTGGGCATCACCGTTGTCAATGGCTACTTCCCGTCCTCTCAGTGAAAATGTTCCAAATGAGCTGTCACCGCATGGCTAATCATCTGTCGGTTCTCGATCATGTCGGAATAGGATCCATTGATCCTTTTGCGTCTGTCACTACGCCCAACACTCGTGAGTTTGAAGCTCGTCACAGTCATCCCTTCCCAAATCCTACTCAGAATACCACAGACAAGGTTTAGACGTTCCGGATCTCAGGAATGGCCGCCAATAATTCTAGCTTATACCACGAAGGTTCCAATCTTAGATTAGAAACCCAAGAGATACACATTCAAGTTTGATTGCATGTAGAACAGAGGTGGTTGTCAGGCACGCATTCATAGGTGAGAATGATGATGATTGTCACAGATCATCACATTCATTTGGTTGAAGTGCGAATGAATATCTTAGAATAGAAGCAAGCGTGATAGAATGAAAAACAGTAGTAATTGCATTAATTCATGAAGAACAGCAGAGCTCCTCACCCCCAACAATGGGGTTTAGAGACTCATGCCGTAGAAAATACAATGAGAAATGTGTAGAATGTCATGAGGTACAAGATGAATCACTGAAAGTAGTATTTATAGTAAACTAGTGACCTAGGGTTACAGAAAATGAGTAAGATAGGGTGTTTATTGTAAAATTCCACTTCTGGGGCCCACTTGGTGTTTGCTTGGGCTGAGCATTGAAGCTTTCATGTGTAGAGACATTTTCTGGAGTTAAACGCCAGTTTTTATGCCAGTTTGGGCGTTTAACTCCAGCTTTTGTGCCAGTTCTGGAGTTAAACGCCAGAATTCTTGATCTGACTTGGAACGCCTGTTTGGCCCATCAAATCTCGGGCAAAGTATGGACTATTATATATTGCTGTAAAGCCCAGGATGTCTACTTTCCAACGCAATTGAGAGCGCACCAATTGAGTTTCTGTAGCTCCAGAAAATCCACTTTGAGTGCAGGGAGGTCAGAATCCAACAGCATCTGCAGTCCTTTTTCAGCCTCTGAATCAGATTTTTGCTCAGGTCCCTCAATTTCAGCCAGAAAATACCTGAAATCACAGAAAAACACACAAACTCATAGTAAAGCCCACAAAAGTGATTTTTATTTAAAAACTAATAAAAACATAATAAAAACTAACTAAAATGTACTAAAAACATACTAAAAACAATGCCAAAAAGTGTATGAATTATCCGCTCATCAGTCATACTTCCGTTCCACCCAAATTTATAAAATAAAGAGTGAAAAAAATTCTTAAATTATAAATCCATACATAAATTAAAATAGAAAAAGCAATAAAATTAATCCATAGAAATAGACAGAGCTCCTAACCTTAACAGTGGAGGATTAGTTGCTCATAGTTCAGAGTAGAAAACTAGGATTGTAAATGGGGATGGAATAGGATCCTCCCCAGGACCTCTCCAAAGGAAGGAAAGTTTCCTCCTTTTATAACTAATCCTAATAAATTTAAAAATCTAATATCTAAAACTAAAAATTAAAATAATATCTTTTCCTAATTTAAGATTTGAATTTAAATTTGAATTAATTAATAGATTTTCAGTTGATGGATGGGGACCACTTGTTCTGTCCATTCTGCAGCTTCTAATCTGTGTTTCCTAGGCTGAAAATTGAGTTAAAACAGCCCAGAAATCGCCCCTAGCACTTTTCTACATTTTCTGCACGTGGCGCATGTGACGCGTCCGCGTCGTCCACGCGTTCGCGTCATTTGTGTAGATTCCAGTCCACGCATTCGCGTCAGGCACGCGATCGCGTCATTACGATCTCCTCCATTCCGTGCGGTCGCGTGAGCCATTTGTCCGCGTCGGTATTCGCTGGTCATCTCCTTGGTTTCTTCTCTTTCTCTGCAGAAACTTCATCAAATCCATCCGAATGCTACCTAAAATGAATAAAATTGCACAAAACTCAAAATAGCACCCATAGTGGCTAAAATATAATTAATTCTTAATTAAACTCAACAAGTTAGATGCAAATTCACTAGGAAAGATGCTCACGCATCAAAAGCACAAAAAGAAAGCACAATAAATTGCAAGGAAAGATAAATTCTAACAACTACCAATTGCAAGGAATTAACAATAACTACTCAAATCTACAATAAAAGAACATCAAACATCAATTGCATTAAGGACAACCAAATCCAACAAGAGTTCATCAATAAACTAAAAGATGCATGAAGGAAAATTAACACTACAAACTAAGAGAATTGAGATGTAGAAACAAGAAATTGAAGGTAAAACAAGATGAAAACAAGAATTAAACCTTAGATCTAAGATGCAAAGTACCCTAAGAACCCTAATTCTAGAGAGAAGAGGGAGCTTCTCTCTCTAGAAACTAAACTACATGATGCTATGCTACCACTAATTGCTCCCCCTATGCTCAATCTTCAATTCTGCATGAAATACCCTCAGAAACGAGTTGGATTTGGGCCTGGGAAGCTCGGAAATCGCCCCAAGCGAATTCACTTTAAGTGAGTCACGTGCCGAGCGTCACACATGCGCGTCGCTGGCAAAAGTTCCTCCTCACGCGTACGCGTGGGTGACGCGTGCGCGTGGCTTGCAAATCTTCAACTCACGCGTACGCGTGGATGACGCGTGTGCGTGGCCCTCAATTCTCCAAATGCTCATTTCTTCATGAATTCTCCATTTTGCATGCTTTTCTCTTCACTTCTTCCATCCAATACTTGCCTTATGAACCTGAAATCACTCAACAAACACATCAAGGCATCGAATGGAAATAAGGTGAATTAATATCACCAATTTAAGGGCCTAAAAAGCATGTTTTTACACTTAAGCACAAATTAAGGGAGAATTACAAAACCATGCTATTTCATTGAATAAATGTGGGAAAAAGTGATAAAATCCCCTAAATTAAGCACAAGATAAACCACAAAATTAGAATTTATCAATGAGTAATCCATCTTGAATCAAATATAAATATTAACATTTGATATATACATTGTTATTAAGAATAGATATATACATTAACATTGACATATATACATTTGAAAGAAGCATTGTTTGCTTTTTTAACAAGTTAAACAAAATATTGTTAATTAAAACTAGTATATGCTATTTGCTATATAATCCCCAGATGTGAATTATTTACAATAAGGACTGGAGAGGACAGCAGATGGCTTAGAGAGTCTTATTGCTTCAGATTCCCTAATCACTTGGTCTCTGATTTTGTTCATTTCATGCAACAGAAAATTTGGACCATATTGGTATCTGAAGTCATCAATCTCATTCTACATTTCAATTGAAATGAATTAATTACATAAGAAATGAACCCAAATGAAATAAGAACAATATCATTCAAAGCCCTAATCATACTGTAAAAATGCAATCACAATTACCCTAAACCCTGAACACATTAAATATCAAGTAAATCAAAATCACATTAAATAACAACAAATTTTATTCAAAGCCCTAGTTATACTGTAAAAATGCAATCACAGTAACCCTAAACCCTGAACAAATTAAAAGGAGGCCACCGAACCAAAAAACATTCACTTGGTGAATCAAAATTATAAGAGCCACCGAACCAAACATTGTTTAAGTGGTGAATAAATGGTGATCAATTTCAATCAACAAGAATAGTATTTCTGCATGGAAAAGAACTATTGAACAGAGTAACAACCAACTTCAAAACCCTAGTTACACTATCAACTGAACTGAATAAAATAAGAAAAGAAAGAAGTTTATTAATTTAGAAAGTACTTGTGTCCAAGCTTTATATTTATATCTCTTCCTGCTTTTGATTTTTCGTGGATCAATTGTTTTGAGCCATTTCATCACGTATATTCCACAATCATAGCTAAGCAAGAATTGAGTATAATACGATCAATAGTATACAAAATAAAACACATTAAAAATAGCACTATAGAAGAGAAAGATTCTTACTTTATACGTTGACCATTCAATTGGATATACTCTGCTTCCTCTCCCAGTCCATCCTCCATTAAGGGTTCTGCCCCAACGTACACCCTCATCTGGGAAATTATTATACCCTGAAAAGACAAAAAAGGTAAATAAAGACAACTAACAACAGTGAACCTAACTCCTCTCATGTACAGAATAATTTGAATAATTTACAAGAAAATAACTTACAAAAAATTTGTTCAGTTTCTTCCTCGAATCAGGTATATGTTCTGGCAACTTATTGATAGGGTCAAGGACATAGAATTTCTTTTTGTTGACATCAGTAATTCACAACCTCCAATTCCCTCCATTGCAAATTAGGACAAATAGCTGAAGTTTCAAAAAATTATAGAATATTTCAGTCAAAACAATAGCAAACAAGAGAATTATCAAAGAATTTTAGAAATTATAACTTACAAATGGATGTGAGGCAAGTTTTCTTTTGTCAAGAAACTGGCTGTGGTGGGCATACTGCTCAATATCAAACCTGTAAGCCTTGTTTGTCCTCTTATCAGTGTACTCCACGCCATGTGTTCCCAGCATAAAATTATGCAAAATGAACATCAGTTAAATCACATTTCCACCAAACCGAACACAATTCATATGCTAAATAAAACATGAAAAACATTCAATCATGAAGAGAAAAGTTTTCTTCATGCAAAAGAACTCAACAGAACACATAAAAATCAGGTGAACCAATATTAACATTCTGACTGAACCGAACAGGAATCAGCAGTGAATAAGAAATTTAGCTTACCACAATATCCAGCGGCATAATGTATATTTGTTCTTAATATCGCCGAACTTTGATTTGATTGAGAATCATGCTATGTATACTGACAACCTACACGAAGAAAAGTTATGAGATATACTGTATAAGAGTGTTTAAAAAAATTATTATTGTTAACGCAATTGGGAAAGAATTTACCGAGGCATGCACTTGTTCTTTGGGCATTAGAGACATGAAATATTCTCTTAACCCATCATAAAGCGCCTCATGTTTCAAAACGAATATTGCTTCATATTCGTTGCTACTGTCATTTGTCTTTTTCACATGTGTCATCCAATGATAACATTTTTCGATCAAGTCCTTTGAGATTTTTATCTTTTTCTCTGGGGTTTTGAAAACTTCAGCAGCTGGTAAGGTTGGGTCTGAAGTTGTTGCTTTAGCAAACTTTAATGCTGCTGTTACTCCAGCATCTACCACCACCTCTGCCAGGATTTCAAGCTGTGAAACACTCTCTTGAGAGGGCTGAGTTAGTTGAGATGCTGGTGGACTTATCCCAAGGCTAAAGGAAGGCCTTTCATTTTCCCTTTGCCTAGGTTGAGCAGCACTGCAAGAAGATAGATATTTAACAATGATATTAAACAAAAATAATATTAATCATTGCAGTGAACCGAAATCCAAACACATAGTGAACCTAAATTCAAACATACAGTGAACCGAAATGATATTAAACAAAAATGATATTAAAGAAAAGCAAGTAACATACCTATCAAATGATGACAACATTAGAGTTTTTTATTCTGATTGTCGTGCCACTGGAGGTTTTTGGGATTGTTCTTTATCAGAAACTTCATAGACATTGTCATCTTTAAAAAACTCTTCAATAACAGAACTTGTAAGAGACCCCGTAACACCCTGCTTTTGGGTTCTGGAGGGAAGCTATAAAAAACAGAAGAGAGTCCAAAGACAACAACACATTGAATTCATTTCTGGTTTCAACTGAACCATAATTAAACCATGTATAAGCAGTAAACATTATCGGTATTTATATAAGCAGTAAAACTTACACATCAACAGGTGCTTCTTGTTCGGATTGCTGCGCTATTGGTTCTTCGCAGGGCTATTGTTGCTGTTCCAGAGGTCTGCTGCATTAAACAGTAAATATTTCTATAATTATCCCAAACTATTATCGTATTTAACAATGATATTTAACAGAAATGACATTAATCATCATAGTGAACCAAAATTCAAACTAATAGTAAACCTAAATCCAAACTTATAGTGAACCGAAATTATATTAAACAAAAGTGATATTAAAGAATTTTATGCTTACACATTAACAGGTGCTTCTTGTTCTGATTGCTATGCCACTAGAGGTTCTTTGGATTGTTGCTCTTGTTCTTTGGCAGGGCCGTTGCATTAAACAGAAAATAGTTCAATAACAACCCAGAATTATTATCCTATACCATTAAAATTAATAAAAAGAATTTTTATGTGAAACTTACTCTTCATCAGAAACTTAATAAACATAGTCATCTTTCATTAAGTCTTCAATTACAGAACTCGTAAAAGACATTGTAACACCCTGCTTTTCGGGTTCTGGAGGGCAGCTGTAATAAACAGAAGAGAGTCCAAAGACAAGAACACATTGAATTCTTTTCTGGTTTCAACTAAACCATAATTAAACCATATATAAGCAGTAAACATTGAGCAAGATTCATGTGGTGAATAAATATTTATTAACTTACTCATTATTAGAAGTTTGTTGTGTTTCATTTTGTGGAGGGACATAGATGAAGTCATCTCTGATCAACTCTTCCTTAACAGAACTTGGAAGAGACAATGCAAGAGGAGGTCTAAGGAATGTAAACAAGGATAAAGTTAATGTTGAATAATTAGAATTTGTTTTGAAAAATAGGAATTTGCACATTGAAAAACTCACACTTCCAAAGGTTGAGAACGAATTTCTTGTTGAAACTCAACGATTTGTAGCTCAAAATTAGGTGTAGCTCTAGTGACATTTAAACACATTTTCCTTGTGATTAATTAAACAAAAATTATTAACTAAATCTAAAAGAGTAACATAAATATTTTTAACTTACACTGGTGGAGTTTTAGAAGTCTTTCTTGGGAAGATTTTCTTTTTTCTAAAATATTTTACCGGGCTTTTTGGCGTATTTTTCCTAAACAAAAAAGATAACAAAGTAAAATTAGAAACCAAGATTAAAAGCAGAGGTCTAGAAACACATTAAATTCATTTTTGGGTAACCACTGAACCGAAAGTACAATATGCAGTGAACCAATTTACCTGGTATTGCTCACGGCATTTACATAAGGTGTAGAGCTTCCTTGAGTCTGTAAGAGTTGCTCGCTATGCAGATTGAAAGTCGGCACTCTAAGAAAGATAAATAAATATTAGTAATTCAATCTAGAGGAATTAGAAAAGGTTGTAGCAAAAATAAGCAAAGAAAAAAAAAAGAACTCGAGAATAATAAACTAAATCTTATGTCTGAGAGAATTCATTTTGTGCCTCTGGTGAGTCAAAGTGATCCGGAGCAATGTATGTTGACTGAGCTCCATCATTTCTTTTCTTTGATCTTTTTTCCCTTATCATCTCCAATGCTCGTTTTCTTTTGCTTGTTCAGTTCTGAAAGTTCATAAAATAAGTATCAAGGAACCTAAAACGTAAGTATCAATAAAAGAAAATATGATTCGAGAAACTTACTCCTTGTCAGATTGGGCTTGTGTTTTTGCCACCCTTTGCGGTTGTTTTCTTTTTATTACGGGTGTTTTCTTGATTTTATTTTCTATAGAATACAAAAAAACACATCGAATTTATACCAGAGATAAGACACTAACAATAAATTCAACCAAACTGACAGACACCACCGAACCGAACTAAATTAAAGTGCTAAAACGAAAATTAAAAGCTCACCGAACCGAAATTAATTCATTTGCTGAACAAAAAGTGATACATATGCAATCAACAAAACATCTCACATAAATTACGCAATACTTACTGGCTTTCATATTCACTTGTGCTCTCTGAATCTATCGGCACATGCTTTGTTTTTTTGGTTTGTTTTTTAACCACCTTCGGTGATTGTTTTCTTTTCTTTGTTCCGTTTTTTTTTTTTATTTCTTCTTCTCTGCAATACATAAGAACAACCGCATAAGAACAAATTTAAGAAAATACAAGTTAAAAGAAATCAATATGAAAATTAAACTTACTGGCTTTCGGATTCAGATTCGGAAAATCTTTCCTCTTCCGAAGAAGAATCTATCTCGACAATTTTCTTTTTTATTTTCTTTCCTTTTTCTTTCTTGTCCAAGTTACTTACTTTTTCTTTCTTTTTTTCCGTTCTGTACAGAAGTCCCTAAAACAGAAACAAGGACTCAATTATTTAATCAGCAAGAAAACACATTAACAATTTAGTGAACCAAATGAAGCAATCCCACCGAACCGAAAAATATTCATATGGTAAATAGTACATGACAACAATTTAATCATCAAGAAAAATGTTTCTTAATGCAGAAACATTCAAATAAACAAACTAATAGTTGCAAGTAGGACAAATAAATTAATTATAACCTAAAACAGAAGTTTATTTAGTTAGTAGAGTATTTTAAAAGCATTTGAAAGCAAATTTTTGGGGAAATTTTAGTAGAGTATTTACCAATGGTTCTGTTGCTTTGGATGAAATCCGTTCAAGCATCATTTGCCTTGTCCAATGGGCCACCCACAGTGTAGGGGGGCATCAGGTGCAAACGAGCGGGGAAATTTGGTTTCGTAGAAGTATATCAACATTAACACAAAAACACAGCCATCAACAGACTATTTCCTCCCCTTTCTCTTGTTTTCAACTCCTTTCATCAAGAAGTTGAGCACATGTTTTGCCCAATCCCATTCCGGAATGTTTTCCACATGAAAGATCGGTGGCTTATGTATCGGGGAGGCCACACTTACCGTTGTGGGGAGCAAGAAGCACTTTTTTATGAAGACAACAAAAGTCCTCTTGAATTTTTTCCGGTTCTCCTCCCCTTCTACACTCATATCTAGCACATTCATTGTCTGCTGGATTCAGGTTGTTGTAATCAACCTTATCAGGAAAATATTTCCCTAAAATATTTTAATAGCAAGAATCAGTCAAAAACGGTCAGTTTAATTTTCTAGACACCAATGAACTGAAAATAAGCAGTAAGTAGAAAGTGTATTACCTCCGTTGGTTATGCCCAGGGCAGCTGCTACTTTTTGAGGAGTTATGTATATTTTTCCTTGGAGAGTTTTTAGGCATCCTTTCTCTTCATCAAAGCGATCAAGCAATTCTTTCAACAGGGTATTAGAGACATTCATTTCTGGGACATTTGCCAAGGCACCAAATCTCATTTCTTCCACTATATCTTTCTTTTCTTGACTCATTTCCCTGTACACTGTTGCTATTGCCTTTGTTTGGCATCTGCAATAATGAGTTTTCTGCAAGTTTTGAAACAGAATGTGGGGATATATTTATAATACAAAATAGATATTATTTGAATGAAAGCGGATAAATATATTTAATCTGCTTACGTTATAGTGCGGCTTCTCCTTCATTGTTGCCATTGTCTTGTTCTGTTTTACTGTAATGAAAATTTTTGGTCAATACTTCATTGAATACATCAACAAGCACAAGCATGTATATCTTAATCAAGTCAATTAAAATGCCACAAGCCACCGAACCAAAACTCATTCATGCACAGAACCAAAATCACAAAGGCCACCGAACCAAAAAACATTCATGTGGTTAATAAATGATGATCAACTTTCAATCAACAAGAATAGTATTCCTCCATGCAAAAGAAGTACTGAAGATAGTAACAATCAATTTCAAAGCTCTAGTTAAGCTATCCACACAAATAAGAACAAGCATGTATATCTTAATCAAATCAACATCTTCCAGAAGAAAAGTTTTTTAAATTTCTTGAATTAGATTGATGAGTCTATATTTTCTGGTATATTTTGGTTTGATTTGAATGGATTTCATCATATAAACCCATATTTATTCATCCAAATAGCATGCTTTTGTATTCTCTCCCTTAATTGTGCCTAAATGTGAAAACATGCTATTTTGTGCTTATTTTAATCACTTTTATCCCACTTTTATGTCATTTGATGTCATGATATGTTTGTTGAGTGATTTTAGGTCCTAGACGCAAGTTTGGCAAGGCAAAAGTGGAAGGAAGCATGTATAAAGGGAGAAAGCATGAAGAAAACAAAGGAGAAGCACACATTGGAGTGTGCATGCACACAACCACCTGTGCGTACGCACAAAAGCCACAAAACCATGTGTGCATACGCATGACAACCTGTGCGTACGTACAAGAAGAAAATCAGCATGTGTGCGGATGCACACACCTGTGCGTCCGCACACGTCCCAGCGCGTGACTCATTTATTGCAAATCACTGGGGGCAATTTTTGGGCCTCCAGGGCCCAATTTTGGGACTTTCTGAAGCTGATTGAGTGCTATATGATAGAATGCCTCACTCCATGTGAAGGGGGGAGAAATTAGGGCTAGTTTTGCATCATGTAGTTTATTTTCTAGAGAGAAAAGCTCCCCCCCCCTCTCACTAGAATTAGGGTTCTTTAGTTTAATTTCTTGTAAATTCTACTTTTAATTCTTGTTTCTATTTACTTTCCCTTGTCATTTATTGTTATTGCTTCTTTGCTCTTCTTCATTTCTTTTGTTATCTCCTTTATTTTGTCATTTTTATGTTATAAACACTCTTTGTTAATTTTACTTTTAATTAATGCAAATTTATGTTTTATGTTCATTTATTGCTTTCTTTAATTGTTATTGTTATTTTCTTGCTTTGGTAGCTTTAGAATTTATTTTAATGCACTTTAATATTACTTTATTTTCATGCACACCAAGTGTTTGATAAAGTGCTTGGCTTAGTTTTTACATAGCTTTTCTCACTCTTGGCTTGAAATTGTTGACTTTGGTGATCCTTGAGTCATTGATGTCCATTCTTGCTTGATACATTAGAGTAGTTAGTTGATTTGGTCTCCCTTGACTCTATGTGACCCCTTAGTGTTGACATAGGACTTAGGGATTAAAATCAACTATGCCTATTTGACTTATCTTCGATGTAAGGTTGACTAAGTAGGATTAACTCTTCATAATCATCATATGTTTGTCGTCAATGGCTAGGATAGGTAGCCTTAGCCCTTAATTACTTACCAAGAGGTTTCTTGCATTTGAAATTTTATTGCTTTGACTTTTACTTGCCTTCATTTAATTTCTTGCATGTTAAGTTACTTTCTTGCCATTTTCTTTCCTTGCATTTAATTTCTTTGACTTTAATTGCTTTGATGTTTAATTTTTTGCATGTTTAATCTTCACACTCTTGGTTGAGAAATTGGATGTTTGAGTGGAATTACGTTGTGGATGTCCATTCGCAATGTGTGAGAATAGTTAATTGGTTTGGTCTCTATTGACGCTAGTCTTTCACTAAGTAATTAGTGAGTTGACTAGGACTTATGGATTGAGATCAATTACACCCTTTTGACTAATTCTCAAGGAGGATTGACTAGTTTGGATTGATTCCACACAATTGCCATGTTTGTGGTCCATAACTAGGATAGGAAACCTAGATTACCCAATTCTTGCCAAGAGTCCTTTAATTGCTTTCATTTACATTCCTTGCATGCTCATTTACTTTCTTTCTATTTACATTTCTTGCCAATTGCCATCATCCAACCCCTATTTCTCCCATAGCCAATAGCATGACACTTAATTGCAACTCCTAGGTTTCCCACATTTTAAACTATTCATAATTTTCTATCTTAAGCTAACCAAGGATTCAACTTGGGATTTTATTTTATTTTTCTGCTTAAGGCTAGTAGTGTGGCTAATAGAATAAAAATGGGATTTAAAGGCTCAAGGGGGCTAACAAGGGTAATGTGAAAGGTAGGTTATTTTTGGGATAAGTGAGCTAAAATCAAATAATGGCCTCAGTCATTCTTTTGGTATGTATCTATATTCTA
Source organism: Arachis hypogaea (assembly GCF_003086295.3). Lineage (NCBI taxonomy): Eukaryota > Viridiplantae > Streptophyta > Magnoliopsida > Fabales > Fabaceae > Arachis > Arachis hypogaea. The sequence goes on along the minus strand of NC_092054.1, from coordinate 111,726,033 downwards.
TATTCTATATTCTATAATTGGACATATAGATTAAAGCAAAGCAAAGAACATCAGAATATAAAAGAAGGGCGGAACACACAGGAATAAAAATTATGGTTTAAATGTAACCATACAATTAATCTCAAAACTCACAGGCTGTGTGTTCTCTAGCTCAAAAATCATTTATCACTTATGTATATCATGCAGGTTTAGTTAAAAATTTCCATTATTCTCAATTTAAAACTTATATTGAATGGCTTTAAAGTTCTAGTGTTTCTCCTTGATGAAGTGTTGTTAACTAACATGTAATGCTATATATACAAGGTGTGGGTTGTTTTGATTCTGTTAAACTCTCTAGTTTACTTCCTTTTTCTTTTCAATTTATTCTGAGTTATCTTATGCTAAAAAAAAGGGTAAACTATACTAATCAATCCACAATTTCTATAACTAATAAGTTAGAATTGCAACTAAGTGGCTAAAATATGAACTAAAAATGTAAAATGCAGAAATAGAGTAAAAATACATAAACAATAGCAATGTATAAATACTCAGAAAATAAAAATAAAAATAAAGAGAAAAATACAGAAAAATATCCAAAATAAAAGAAAAAGAGTCTGTAGTGGTTCACCAAGATAATATGCCAGAGATGGTGACCTCCCCACACTTAAAATTAAGCATCGTCCCTGATGCTCACTCAAGCACGGTGTGAAGGGGTGTCATCACTGGAAGGGATGGTAGCTGGTGTCTCTGTGGTGGCTGGCTGGGGGTTTGGTTGCTGTAGAGGAAGGGCTGTCTGAATGGGGATAAAGCGTGGCAGGTACAAGTCCTTGTCCTCCATCACACACCAAAGGAGGGTGATCATAGCGGCTGGTATCTCAGTCTCGTGAGTACTCGGTATAATGTAGTTGCTGAATATATGATGCCATAGCCGAGCCTCATCGTTTAGGTAAATCCGCTTGATCCCTTTGGGCATGGTGGTGTTCTGACCCATGATCCAAGGAACTGTCGGGTCAAGGGCGATCCTCGCCTTTACTGCGTCCCAGTCAAATCGCATATAGCGCATATCCTCCTCAGCTTTCTAATAGCCATCTGTCTAATCAGTCTTAGGCAGAAGTTTCAGAACCTCTTCTATTGCCTCCTCAGTAACCAGAATCTGCTTCCCTTTGAGGTTCACTGCATCTAGGGAAGTTTTGAAGTAGTTGCAGTAGAATTCCCTAACCCAAGATGCATTAACCTCAGTCAGAGGTCTCTCCAGAAAGAACCAGCTTCTTTGTTTGATCTGATCAGAGGTATATTGCTAGAGTTCTTCTGGGATCTTCAAAGTTCGCTCCAGGTATAGGTTCCTGGAGTTTGCAAACACCGCATACTTTAGCTCACAGTATCGGTTTGCAAACTTTATTGAGTCATTGGCGGGAAGTAGCTGGTCGGCCTTCTCCTGCGGGGTAAAGGCTTTCTCCCGCAAGGAGGCATCATGCATGAGGTCGATGATAGACATGGAGGCTTCTCCTCTTTTCCTTTTGCCAGTAGTGGCCTTGCCTTTTCCCCTTCTCTGGGAATCTGACATCCTGAAAAATAGAAAACCAGGATATAATAAAAATAGGAAAGCAAATAGGCAAATAATCAAAGAAAACACAAAGTGGCAAAGGAGCAATAGGATAATGAATATGAGTTAAGTAAAATGTGCATTTAGGATTGTATATGAGTGAAAAGTCTGAAAAGAAGAAATCACAATCCAAAATATAATTGAATACAAGTTAAATAGAAAAATTAACATCATGCCTTGGTTAGAATGTTAAAAGAAAGTGAAAGAAAAGCAATAAAAGAAGTTTTGAAAAGGTTAGGTTGGTTAGAGTTAAAATTAGTGAGTTAGTGAAAAATGGGTTAAAGTAAGAGGCATAATGAAAATAGTCCAAGTAACAAGTAATCACAGGTAGAAGCTATAGGTAACTCATATTCAAACAAGTAAAACAGTTTGATGATGATTCAAATAGAGATAAAGAAAGCAAAAATAGGAATCAATCATCAAAATTGCAGTTTAGGAACCAGGAAATCAAAGAGGATAAGAATGCATGCCCTGGCATTCATGAATGGTTTGGTTAAAGCAGAGGAAAACAGAGTTCAAGATTCCAAAATCAAAACATGAATGAAAGTTAAAAAGATTTATAAAAAATTTGGGCAACATTCCGGCTAAAATTGGATTTTCCCGGAAAATAAACAGCAATCAAACAGTTCATATAAATTAAAAAAAATTAAGCTGCAGTTACATATAATGAATATAAGCATGAAAATTCAGTGTAAGGAGCAGCAATATACAAGAAATACAGTATATGAACAAGATCACAGCAGCAGCAGATTCACAAATTTGATAAAATAGAAACAAGAACAGTGCAAGTAAACAGACCTAAATCCACTAACCACATCCTAGGCTACCTAACAACCTAAAATCCACTACAACATGCATATCTAACTATCCTAACATGAACATAAACGGAAAAATAAGAATAAACTACGAACGGAGGAAAGGGATTGCGTGTTGCGGAACCTGGTAGGCGTAAGAAGGGGGTTGGGGTAGAGAGGTGGCTGGGGGTGGTGGAAGTGGCGTTCGGCGCGGCGGCTAGCAGTGGTGCTGCGGGCGGTTCAGAGGCAGGGAGGGGAGAAGAGGGGGTGGTTAATGGGGTAAGAGGGGAAGGGAGGGGGGCTGGGGTTGGTGGTGCTGATGGGGCGTGGCGGGTACGGACGGCGGCGGTGGGTGGTGGGCAGTGGCAGAGAGGGGGGGAAAGGGAAGAAAGAAGAAAGAAGAGAAGAATGGGGGAGGGGGTGGTGCGGCGGTGGGGTCTGGGTGGTTGACGGGGGACGGCGGTGGTCGGAGATGGTGGTTGGGTGGTTGTTGTGATCGGAGAAGAAGAGAGGGAGGAGAGGGTTTCAGGGGGGCTGCGCGAATGTAGGGTTCGCGTGGCTGGGGTGAAAATAGGGGTGACGCGATCGCGTGGGACGCGCGATCGCATGGAGGGGGTAAAAGAAGGGATGACGCGATCGCATGGGGCATGCGATCGCGTCGCTGGAAATTGTGCTAAACGCACGAATCCAGCGTCGTTCCAGCGCAACTCTCTGTCTCCTTTTGGGATTTGTGCAATCCATGCGATGCGATCGCGTCGCTCACGCGGTCGCGTGGGATTGGTTGTGTGCATGTGACGCGATCGCATGGGGCATGCGATCGCGTGGGCCATTTTGTGCTAGACGCACAATGGCCGCACGATTCCACCCCAACTTTCTGGACGTTGGATGTTTACGCCGATCTCCAAGTCACGCGGCCGCATGGATGACGCGGTCGTGTGGGAAGTGTAGTTCGCCATTGACGCGATCGCATGGATGATGCGGTCGCATCGCGCACCCCCTTTTTTTTTATGCATGAAAAATGCAGAATGCAATGACTAATATGAGTGAGATGCAAAATTCCAGGTTCAATATAATAAAACAAAATAAAGCTTGAAAACAAATAAAACTGAATAAAAATTAATGAGAAGCGATCATACCATGGTGGGTTGTCTCCCACCTAGCACTTTTAGTTAAAGTCCTTAAGTTGGACATTGGAGGAGCTTCCTGTTATGGCGGCTTATGCTTAAATTCATCCAAAAATCTCCACCAATGCTTGGAATGCCAATAGCCTCCGGGGTCCCAAACTAGGCATGTAAAGCTTCTGAGCAGCTTCAAACAGAGTCTCAGGCTCCCAGGGTGACGAATGTCAGAATAGAATCCATGATCCCAAACTTTGGTTCTAAATCCGCCTTTGTTTTGATCTATATTTTTCCATCCCGACGGTTTAGAAAGTAGATTCTCACCATAGTGACCAAACGTTTTTCCGAGATCCATTCGATTGAACGTGATACCAATCCGTGCACTTCGAGTTGAAGCGTGGAACCTTATTGAACCTTGTGCACCAGCTCTGAGTACAAGTTATTTTCCTCTTACTCTTAAAGCCACAGAGAGCTCTAAGCTGGCCATCTGTTTCAAGTAAACCATATTCAAGTGAATAAGTAAAGTTAAAGGTTAAGGATTGTACCCACTTGAAGCTTGTATTAGGCGGTAATGGCCTTGGGGTAGGTGTTTCTGGTGGTTCTGTAAGTTCTTCTCCCTTGTGCTCTTCTGTGAATTCCTCCACTTCCTTGTAAGGTTCTTCAAATGCATCTGAGTCCTGGTCAAAGTCTTCTATATCTTCCTCATCACTTGAGTCATAGATTGGAGGTTGAGAGAAATCTACCTCTGCATCATCTTCGTATTCAATTGGGGAAGATTCTTCGATCTCAGAGAATTCACTTGTGGATGCAAGTTCATCACTAAGAGAGCTAGACTTGTGACTATCATCATCAAGGGAATTTGTGTCCTGGGTTATTCCATCTAGTTTTTCATAAACGACTTGCCTTGGGGATTATGCAATATCCTCCTTAGCATCAACTGTAACGTCCTTGACGGAGTTCTCCTCAGCTCTGGATTTTCATGGAGGTTCAGCATCTCCTAGATCTTCAACCAACTCTTCTTCTTGTACAATGACAGCTTCTTCTACTTGTTCTAGTATGAATTCATGCTCTGTCTTGTCCACTGGAGTTTCTAGTGTCTCCTTCATGCTACGCTCTTCATTAGATTGTCCACATGGGGCTGTGGTCGGTCCTTGAATGTTCGCGCGTCTAGAAGCTAATTGAATTACTGCTTGCTTCAGTTGTCAAATGGTTGTTTGAAGTTTATTTACTGTTGCCTTGAGGCGAACCTCTGATTCTCGGGGTGATGGATTTGGACATGAGACATAGGAAAGTGGTGGTGCTTGGGGGTGATTGGATTGGAACTGGAGTAGGAAAGGATTATACGGTGGCGAATGGTGAAGAGAAGCTTGTGAGTGAGGTGGTTCGAGGTTATGTTGAGAGGTCAGTCTATAAGCACGGGGTGGGGCTTGTTGGTAGTCACAAGGTTGTCCACCATATCTATCAGCTGGGTATGCATTGTAGAATGGTCGTTGTCCGTGATATCTTGGAGGGTGTTGTTGCCTGAAGGGTTGATTAGATCCTCTTGGCTCCATCCATCCTTGATTGGTCTGACCTTGATACATATTCCTGCTGTAACTTCTATTTCCTTCAACAAAGTTAGAACCAAACTCAAAGCGAGAGGGGTGAGAGTTCATAGTAGCAAATAAAAATAAAAAGGAAAAACAGAAATAAATAAACAAGTAAAGGAAAAATATTTACAATAATCAATAATAAGGCACACGTTAGCAGTTCCCCGGCAACGGCGCCATTTTGATGAGAGAACTTTTGCGTGGTCTAGAAATTTGCAGATAAATCCTCATTGCAAGTATAGTTTCTAAACCAACAAAAGTCCTTTCATACAAACGTTTTGGTTGTCACAAGTAACAAACCCCTTTAAAATTGATAACCGAGTATTTAAACCTCGGGTTGTCTTCTCAAGGAACTGCAGGGAAGTATGTTCTTATTACTGGTTATGAAGATTGTAAATCGGGGTTTTGAAGATGAGGAACAAGTAATTTGAATTGCAATTAAAAATAAGTAAATGACTGTAAAATAAATAAATAACTGTAAAAACACACTTTTGGCAAGGTATGAGAAATTGGAAGTCCAACCTTAGTTATCCTTATCAATAACAATGAAAGTTGAATCTTAATTCCACTTTGTTAACCTTTACTCAGATAAAGGAATGTCAGGGGATTAATTGGTTTGATCTTCGAATCCTATTTATTTCCTAAGAAAAGATTGGGATTATAGAAGTTCAATTCAATTAACAAAGATAACAATTATCAATTATGCTGTTGAATTGGATAACTCCTGAGTTACTGATTTCTTAACCAAGACCAAAAGGAGAAAAATAAATCTACTTGGAATAAAAATGTCTTCAGAGTAAAAGTAACAATAGCATGAATAAGAGAAATCAATATTAAACTGAAATACCTCAAATAACATTAATTCAAATAATCTGTAACATGAAAGGATTCATAAAGTAGCTTGCAAAAGTAAATAAAAGGAATATTGAACCTGATCAAAAGAGATAATCCTGAAAGTGAATAAAAATCCTAAATCTAAATCCTAATCCTAAAGAGAGAGAGAGAATCTCTCTCTAAACTAAATCTAATTCATGGAAAGCAAAAATTGGCGAGCTCCCCCTGAATGGATGCATTCCCTCACTTCATAACCTCTGGTCTATGCCTTCTGGACTTGGATTTGGGCCAAAAAGGGCTTCAGAAATTGCTGGGAGCGTTTTCTACAATTTCTGGTGCGTGGCCTCTGTCACGCGTCCACGTGGGTCACGCGGTCGCGTCATTCGGAGCTTTTCTTGCCACGCGGTCGCGTCAGTCATGCGACCGCGTCATGTGCGTTCTGCTTAAGGCGCGCGGTCGTGTCAGTCATGCAGCCGCATCGCTGCTTCTTCGCGCTTGGCACGCGATCGCGTTGTCCATGTGATCGCGTGGATGCCAGTTTCTTCAAGGACTCCGTTTTTTGCTTTTCTTCCATTTTTGCATGTTTCCTTTCCATCCTTTGAGTCATTCCTGCCTTAGAAGATCTGAAACTACTCAACACACTGATCACGGCATTGAATGAAAATAAAGGTAATTAAAATAATTAATTTTAAAGCATAGGAAACATGTTTTTCACATACATCACATAATAAGGAAGGAGAAGTAAAACCATGAAATTAATATGAATAAGTGGGTGAAGGATTGAATAAATCACTCAAATTAAGCACAAAATATATCATAAAATATGGGTTTATCAGTCATCATAATTCTTAAGTGAATATAATCACATAACAAGGTATTTGTTCCTTGTTAATACTTTGCATTTTTTTTAGTTGACTTGACTTGATTCATATCAAGACTTGTCACTTTTTATAACAAGCACCTTATACATGTGATTATTTCCTTATTCCTAAGGATGAATCAGTAGTCTCTTTTCATCATTGAATTGGTTGTTGTTGATTGTGCCATTTTCTATTCACCATGTGCTTTCACTTGCACGATTTCGATAACCAATGTCTTATATACTCAATTCACTTTAGTTGTGGTTACCGAGGTTGTTTGTGCCTTAAGTTTTGCTTATCTATTACTTGCAACCTAGGACTACTTGATTGAGGAACATGCTATTTCTTTTGATTGTGTAGTTTCTGTGTTTAACTGACCAATGTGTTGTGTTCTAAATTGTGCGCGCATTTACAATACACACATTGCCTTTTATCATACCACACACATCTTATCTTTCCTCAATTCTTGTTTTTTTTTCTACAAAGCAACTAGAGCCCCCGGAGCCTACCAGCTAAAGGTGGAACCTCATAGTCCTTCACACCCGGATCATGTGCATGCACGGAGGACCGTGCATTATTTAAGTGTGAGGGAGGATTGCTAACTTCAAGGGGAGTAAAATTTCTTTTCTTAGACACTTTGCAACATTCCTTTTTGTTCCTTTTTCTTTAATTTTTACAATTTTTTCTGTTCTTGTTTATATTTTGCTTGGTTTGCTTATATATATCTTAGCTTGCTTATAATCTTATTTTAGTAAATATTTGTACTTGCATGTTGCATGTTAGATTGAATAAGTTTGGTAAAATAATAAAGAATTTTCAAGAAATCTCTTCTTGGGCATTCCATTGATTAGATTAGAAAACTTATTTTTGAACTTGCTTGAAGTATTCTTTATTATGGAACATAGAAAAGAGCTTGAACAAATACCAAGTGAGATTTGAGCTTTGATTGTGTGGTTGCACATTTTCAACTACAAATTTTATTCTTGTGTGTTATACTCCTTTATGATTGTGATCTTTAATTTGCTTTAATCTATATGTCCTATATTTGTTATTTTGAATGCATTTAGTAATGATTGAGGCCATTTTTTAATTTGAACCCACTTAACCCATATAGCCAAACCTTACATCTACCTTTGTAAACCACTTTTGAGCCTTTAATTCCCCTTGTTCTAATTTTAAGCACATCATTTGCCCTAAGCAAAAAACCATTAATGTCCATTAATTGTATCTTTGATTAGCTTGGGTTTGAGTGTGTGTGTGTGTGTGTTAATCAAGTGTGGGGAAATTTATGGGAATCATTGGTAGTTAGTTTTCTTTGGGTGTTCATTGAGAAAATTTGGAAAAATGGGTAATCACTCATGCATCTATCACTTAAAACATATGCATCTCTTTTTAATTCTCTTTGTTTAGATATATATATATATAAAAAGAGAATAAAATAAAAATAAAAATGAAAATAAAGGATGCATATGTGGTTGAATTGGAAAGAGAATGCATGAGTGAGTGTGAAAAAGAGGATAAATGGGTAGTAGGTTGTTTTGTTATGTATATAGGATGATATAAGATTAGGTGGGATACTTGAGCTAATCAAAGATCCAATCTATTAGCCCACTTAACCATATTAATCCTACCCTTATCCTAGCCCCATTACAACCCTCCAAAGACCTCATGATATTTGCATTCATTCATCAAATGTTAGTTGATTGTTAGATGACTTGCAAATCTTTAAAAACATGATTAAATGAGGATTGAGTGATTAAGCCCTAAACACTGAGCGATTAGAGTGTAAACACATCCGGTGAGGGATTCAATTGCTCAATTCTATGTTCCCATCCCTTATTTTGTGTCTTCTTGCAAGTTGTTGAAATTAATTTTGAAAATTTCAAATCAAATCTTTGGACATTGGTCATGTTGCTATGTTTTCTTACCGTGGCCCTAAGACTAATTTTGGATTGATTGAGATTCTTTTGTTTGTTTTGTGCCAAACTCAATAGGAACTATAGTATAGATATAAATAGTTAGCATTTTGCATAGTTGCATGCATGTAGTTAGTACATTAAATAAATTGCTTACCCTCCTTACCCTTCTCCTTTGATTGTGATTAGCATGAGGATATGCTAGTGTTTAAGTGTGGGGGAATTGATGAGTCCATATTTTCTGACATATTTTGGTTTGATTTGAACGGATTTCATCATATAAACCCACATTTATTCATCCAAATAGCATGCTTTTGTGTTCTCTCCCTTAATTGTGCCTAAATGTAAAAACATGCTATTTTGTGCTTATTTTAATCACTTTTATCCCACTTTTATGCCATTCGATGCCATGATATATTTATTGAGTATTTTAGGTCCTAGAGGCAAGTTTCGCAAGGCAAAAGTGGAAGAAAGCATGTACAAAGGGAGAAAGCATGAAGAAAACAAAAGAGAAGCACACATTGGAGTGTGCGTGCGCACAACCACCTGTGCGTACGCACAAAAGCCACAAAACCATATGTGCATACGCACGACAACCTGTGCGTACGCACAAGGAGAAAATCAGCATGTGTGCGGACGCACACACCTGTGCGTCCGCACACGTCCCAACGCGTGACTCATTTATTGCAAATCGCTGGGGGTAATTTTTGGGCCTCCAGGGCCAAATTTCGGGACTTTCTGAAGCTGATTGAGTGCTATATGAAGGAAGGCCTCACTCCATGTGAAGGGGAGAGAAATTAGGGCTAGTTTTGCATCATGTAGTTTATTTTCTAGAGAGAGAAGCTCTCCCCTCTCTCTAGAATTAGGGTTCTTTAGTTTAATTTCTTGTAATTTTTACTTTTAATTCTTGTTTCTATTTATTTTTCCTTGTCGTTTATTGTTATTGCTTCTTTACTCTTCTTCATTTCTCTTGTTATCTCCTTTATTTTGCCTTTTTATGTTATAAACACTCTTTGTTAATTTTACTTTTAATTAATGCAAATTTATATTTTATGTTCATTTATTGCTTTCTTTAGTTGTTGTTGTTATTTTCTTGCTTTTGTAGCTTTAGAATTTATTTTAATACATTTTAATATTATTTTATTTTCATGCACACCAAGTGTTTGATAAAATGTTTGGCTTAGTTTTTTTATAGCTTTTTCTCACTATTGGCTTGAAATTGTTGACTTTGGTGATCCTTGAGTCATTGATGTCCATTCTTGCTTAATACATTAGAGTAGTTAGTTGATTTGGTCTCCCTTGACTCTATGTGACCCCTTAGTGTTGACATAGGACTTAGGGATTGAAATCAACTATGCTTATTTGACTTATCTTCGATGTAAGGTTGACTAAGTAGGATTAACTCTTCATAATCATCATATGTTTGTGGTCAATAGCTAGGATAGGTAGCCTTAGTCCTTAATTACTTGCCATGAGGTTTCTTGCATTTGAAGTTTTATTGCTTTGACTTTTACTTGCCTTCATTCAATTTCTTGCATGTTAAGTTACTTTCTTGCCATTTCCTTTCCTTGCATTTAATTGCTTTTACTTTAATTGTTTTGATGTTTAATTTCTTGCATGTTTAATCTTCACGCTCTTGGTTGAGAAATTAGATGTTTGGGTGGAATTGAGTTGTAGATGTCCATTCACATTGTGTGAGAATAGTTAATTAGTTTGGCCTCTATTGACCTAGTCTTTCACTAAGTAATTAGTGAGTTGACTAGAACTTATGGATTGAGATCAATTACACCCTTTTGACTAATTCTCAAGGAGGATTGACTAGTTTGGATTGATTCCACACAATTGTCATGTTTGTGGTCCATAACTAGGATAGGAAACCTAGATTACCCAATTCTTGCCAAGAGTCCTTTAATTGCTTTTTTTACATTCCTTGCATGCTCATTTACTTTCTTGCTATTTACATTTCTTGCCAATTGCCATCATCCAACCCTCATTTCTCCCATAGCCAATAACATGACACTTAATTGCAACTCCTAGGGAAGAACGACCCGGGAGTTCCATACTCTCGGTTAATATATTTGGTTTGAATTGTGATATAATTTGATTGATGATCAATGGTTGGGTTTGAACTATACTTGCAACGTCAATCCTATTTTTAGTACAAAAATCCAAACCCATGCTTTTGGACATTGTCATATGTATTCTTTCAAAATGACATTTGCAAATTGGCTTCTTTAAACACTCTTACTGAAACTTGATATCTTTCTTTAAGTATCATGGTTAACTAATGAAAAATTTTGGTCAATAGTTCATTCAATACATCAACAAGCACAAGGATGTATATCTTAATTAAGTCAATTAAAATGCCACAAGCCACCGAACCAAAACTCATTCATGCACAGAACCAAAATCACAAAGGACACTGAACCAAAACTCATTCATGCACAGAACCAAAATCACAAAGGCCACCAAACCGAAAAACATTCATGTGGTTAATAAATGATGATCAACTTTCAATCAACAAGAATAGTATTCTTCCATGGAAAAGTACTGAAGATAGTAACAACCAATTTCAAAACTCTAGTTAAACTATCCACACCAGTAAGAATAGGCACGTATATCTTAAAGCCCTAATTACACTATCCACTGAATTCCAAGGCCTAATTATACTGTAAAAACCATTCACAATAGTTCGATGTACTAAACGAAGCAAATCAATCCAGTAAAACTAAAATGCAACTAGGAGAAACGCGACATTGCAAGATTTCAAATGAACAGTAGTTTTCTTATACCTTTGGTAGTCTTTGTTGCTGTTTTCGTTCGTTTCTGGTTGTTGCTTGCGAAATCTTCTTCAGATTCCTTTCCAATAATGGTTTCCACAGAGAATGTGATTGAAGTTTGAGTGATGTTGAGAGAGATTCGAAGAGAATGAGTCGTTTCGTGTATTGGTTTCGTGTTGAAGAAGATGTAACATTTTTTCATAATGAAGCGCGAATGAAAAAGGAGGGGTTTCTTTCATCTGGCGCGTGTGTTTCACTCACCATTTAATGCGCCTGATTCTATTTGGGCTTGGGCCAACTTGGTTATATAATTATATGGATGTGTAGCAGCTCTGTTATTTCTTTTATAATACAGTCCATATATATTTATATTTGTTTTTTATATAGCAATAATATTATATATATTTATATATTTCTTCTTTTAACTCTTTCTTAAAAATATTGATACATAATTAATGTAGATAACATATATACTGAATAAATATCTCTATTGAACTAATTATAATGATTAATACAAGATAATAACATAAGAATAAACTAATTATAGCAAGAATTTTCATTAAAATTATTGACTAATAATTTGAATATAATTAATATAGTTAAATTGATATAATCGATAAGATTGAGAGTATGTATATAGCAATTATATCAATTATAATAATAATTCATGTGACTTCATATGCAATAATTTGAATTATAATTGTCACCTAATTATACTTGAATATTATTTAATTTTAGATATTTTATAGGTAAAAGTTATTATCACGTGAATTATCATCATTATTCAATAATAATAATAATAATAATAATAATAATAATAATAATAATAATTAATATAATTGATATAATTGATAAGTTCTAATTCTCATTCACATGTAATAATTTTATCAGTATATATTCATAATTTTAATCAGTATATAATAATAATATTATATGAACATAATATTAATTAGTTAACAAATTGAATTTTAATTATGGAGTTTTATTTTTCATTCAAATTTTTAATCATTAATGATTTTATTTTTTATATTTACAGTAAATCTACTTAATATACTAAAATTAGATTTTTTCCCAACTAATGGAAGTGAGGTGTCGATTCTTCATGAATCCATTTTCTCGCCAAAATGAATGTAATATTTTCTCTTCTAAGTTTATTTTATAAAAATATCTTTATTATAATTATACTATAATTAGCATTTAAGTAATAATGCATAATTATACTAATTTAGGAAAATATCTTTATTATAGTTATATAAAATCAATATTTAATGCATTATTAAACTACTTATCAATTATCAATCGAAAAAATTTTTAATAATAATAATAATAATAATAATAATAATAATAATATGATAATTATATGATAATGGCACCAGTTATTAATAACTAATTTATATTTCTCTAAATAAATTTATTTTAGAAAAATATCTTTATTATAATTCTATTACAATATTATAATTAATATTTAATGAATAATGCATAATTATACTAATTTAAGAAAATGTCTTTATTATCTATCTATCTATTCTATCTATCTTTCTATTCTTCTATTCTATTATATAAAAATCGGGTTTTTGCACTTAATGTTGGACCTGATGTGGCATGCTCTTGAGGTGTTTACTGATTTATTTTATTTAATTCGTTAAAGCAAATCAATTATAGTTAATTAATTATATCAATTAATTAATTTGATTAGACATTTAAATCTCACCATTTATTATAATTTATATGAATTGATTAATTATAATTAATTATATCAATTAATTAATTTAGTTAATTATATTAATTATTTGATTTGATTGGAGAAAATATTAAATTATTTAATAAAGAATAAATATGATAACAAAATATATGAATTAATTTAATTAGTTTATTTTTTTAATACCATCTATTTATACAAGATTAAATATTTTTTACTCATTCGCTCTCTTTTCTCTCTCTCTCTTTCTCCCTCCCTCTCTCCGTCTCTCTCGTATTTAGAGTACAATTTTTATAATTTATTTATTTTTTGTTTCTTTTATCTTTATTTTTATATTTCATTTTTTTATATTTTTTTTAATTTTTTGTTTATTTTAATTGCTTATTATTAGACATATACCTTTTTTTTCTTTTAGCTTCTGATTAACAAAAAAAATGTGTCATCTTTACATTGCTTTTAAATAATCATACTATAATTTTGTTTTGTAATATTCTATTTTGTTATGTGTATTTCAATTCATACATATATATATATATATATATATATATATATATATATATATATATATATATATATATATTGTTCATGTATGGGCGTTGCAACGGAGGCAGGTCGCGTTGCAATGTTGGCTGGGGGCGGTGCAACGGATGCTGGACGCGTTGCAACGTTGGCTGGGGGCGTTGCAACGTTGGCTGGAGGCGTTGCAACGGGAATGAGAAGTTGTAACAAGGTTTTCGTAGGTGAACCTGCGGAAGGATCATTGTCGATGCCGCACAAACCAGGATTGACGCGCGAACGAGTCCACAAATATTGATTTTTCTGTGTGTCTCTTTGTTGCTCTTTATTTTAGTTATATTCATTGATTTCTCTGTAGTGATGCTCTTTTTATTTGAAATATCATGACAATTTAGAGTGTATGTTGTGACCCATATGATATTCGTTAATTTGGTGTATCTTTTTAGATGGTTTATATATATTATAATGTATTTAAGGAGTTAATTTAAAATTATAATATGATATATAAATTTATAATATGATTTATAGTATGCCAAAATATTATTAGGATATTATTTTTTAATTTAATGTGTTTGATTCATTCAATTCTATTAATTACAACTAATCAGTTATGTAATTTGATTTTATTAAGATAAATATTTCATCATTTAATATTTTATTTGATTCATTACATTACATTAATCATAACTTCAAATATTTAATTTAATTAGAGTAAATATCAAATTATTTTAAATTTTATTTGATACATTAAACCAAATTAATTATAACTAATTTATTATTTAATTTGATCGAGATAAATATTAAATTATTTAATAAATAATATATAAAGCAATGAAATAAATGAACTCAATTAATTCAATTTATTATCTTATTATTTTGTATATTCTTTTTCTCCTTCTTTATTTTGTACTTCAAGTAAAATATTTTATAATTTTTTATTTTTTTATCTTAATTTTGTTAATATTTTTCTATGATTTTGTTTTATATTAATTTTTTATTTATTTTGATTAATAATTCTTAAGGGTATTATTATTTTATTTAAAGATAATTTAAATTTTTTATAATATTTTTATAAAAGTTGACTAATAGGTTCTTTTTTAAAATATTTTTTTTAAATTTGTTTAATAAGATCGTATTTTGTTTTTTCTCTTTCATCCTTTGTATTAATTAATTATATTAATCTTCTATTGCAATACATTTTTGATCTACTTCACACATTATTTTTTCTATTTTCTTTTACTTTTTTTAGTTGCTCTTTTTATTTTATTTTTAATTGTTTATTTTACTTTTACTTCTTATATATAGAGTTATTATTATAAAGTTCTTTTTGAATTTAAGTGGTTTTTTAGGTTATATTTTACCATTGATGCTTTTATTTTGTTTAGTGTATTCTTTTTAGTTTGTGTTTAATATAATAATCTGTAAATAACTATTCTATTATATAAAAATAAAATTTCTGCGCTTAATGATAAAACTGTCGTGGCATGTTTTCTGATAGTGTTTTTCGATTTATTTCTTTTAACTCATTAAATTCAATTTATTATAATAAATTAATTATATCAACTAATTGATTTGGTTAATCATTTAAATGTCATACAAGTTATTATGATTTCTATCAATCAATTAATTGTAATTCAAATTGAATGATTATTTTGTTATAAAATTATTATTTTCTAATCAATTTATGAGCAATACATATATTAATTATAATCGCAAATTAAGATATTCTACATTAAATGACTTATATAATGGTCATCTCATTTATTATCATAAATATTGAATTAAATAAGTCATTATTATTTTTTATTTAGAATTAAATGAGAATAAAACTAGAGATACTATTTTATTTGACCTTTAGGATTTAATAGGTGTCACCCTCAAATATAAATAGTAACTTCTGGATTTTGGTCTCCAACACATCAAAGCCACCTCCGTAACTCTTTTTCCATAAAAGGAATTGCGATTCAACTCTATCAGGGATACAGAAGGTTTTCGAAGAACAAGAGAATGGTCTGAATTTGCACGAATTCTAAATGTTCGAACTTACGATATTGTTTCAGTTGGTTGTTGTTACGAGAATGATTCTAATCTATACGTGTCTAAGGACTATAATAGATTAAATATTATAATTTTAAGTAGTTTATTTCTAATATTGGTATTTGATTAAATTAGTTTTAGAAAAATTTAAATTGTTGACTCAATTTATATATTATTACTACTATTCTTTTTGAATATATTAATTTTATATTTTTTAATATAAAATTTCTTTTTTTTTCTGATTTTTAAGTTTATTTTCTTTCTTGGATATATGTATCACTTTTTTTTCTCATTTTATATTTCAGATTAGTAATGTAAATTATTAAGAAAATGTATTTAAAAAAAGAAAAAAATATTAAAACATCACTATTAAAAAAAAAAAAAGAAAGATACGTGAAAAAAAGAAAAACGAAAAATTAAAACATTACTATTAGAAAAAAAACTGTTAATATGCATATGAATGGGGTCGGGATTGAAGAATATATATGGATATAAAAAATAAAATATTATTGCATGATTGTAGAATAAAAAAATCATATATATAAAACGAAATAATTAATATATGTGATTTAAATATTTTTAATAATCGATAACATAAAGTTTAATAAAATATAATTTTTATATTTTTTTTTATTTATATATATGTATAGAATTATTTATGTATATAGATATATATTTAGAAAATTTACCGTAATTAATATATATATATATATATATATATATATATATATATATATAATTATTTAACAAAATTAATATATAAGGTTATGAAAAATTCCATTCAAATTTGACAAAAACAAGATAATTTAAATGAAAATGGTTTTCATGGATAATAAGGTAAGTTGGTTATTTTTCATGATTCTTTCAAGTGATGCTAGGTCCATTTTATAAATATTTTTTATTCATATTTTAAATTTATTTGATAAGTAAACCCTTGCATGAATCAAAGACAGTGCGATTTTATAGATTTATAAGTGCTAATAGTCTTTATATTTAATTTTTTTTATAGTGTGATAATAGCCAATATATTTGTTGGTGGATTTAACTATTACTATATTATTTATGATCACATTCAGTATATATGTCTAATTTATTAAAGAAAATAAATTATTAAAACTGATTAATAACTATTTTAGAGTTAATCCAATTAATACTAGATTAAAAAAAATAATATATAACATGTTACTTTTTTATTAATCAAATTAGTATAATTTAAATTAATTTTAAAAGATAATTTAAAATTATAATTTCAATCTTATGACATGCATGTTACGGGTAATTATACTTATCTACTTAATATACTAAAACTGGGTTTTCTCCCAACTAATGAAGGTGAGGTGCCGATCTCTCGTGACTCCGTTTTCCCTCCAAAATGAATACACTTTTCTCTATTCTAAATTATTTTATACAAAATATCTTTATTATAATCATATTATAATTAATATTTAATGAATAATACATAATTATACTAATTTAGAAACATATCTTTATTATAATTATATCAAATCAATATTTAATGCATTATTAAACTACTTATCAATTATCAATCGAAAATATTTTTAATCATTTTAATAATAATAATAATAATAATAATAATAATAATAATAATAATAATAATATAATAATAATAATAATAATAATAATAATAATAATAATAATAATAATAATAATAATAATAATAATTATATGATAATGGCACCTGTTATTAATAACTAATTTATATTTCTCTAAATAAATTTATTTTAAAAAATATCTTTATTATGACTATATTACAATATTACAATTAATATTTAATGAATAATGCACAATTATATATTATATAAAAATCATATTTTTGCACTTAATAACAGAAATGATGCGACATATTCTTAAGGTGTTTCTTGATTTATTTCATTTAATTCGTTAAAGCAAATTAATTATAATTAATTAATTATATCAATTAATTAATTTGATTAGATATTCAAATTTTACCATTTATTATAATTAATTATATCAATTAATTAATTTAATTAATTATATTAATTATTTGATTTAATTGGAGTAAATATCGAATTATTTAATAAATAATAAATATGATAACAGAATATATAAATTAATTTAATTAGTTTATTTTTCTCAATACCCTCTATTTATACAAGATCAAATATTTTTTACTCATTCGCTTTCTTTTTTCCCTCTCTCTCTCCCTCCCTCCCTCCCTCCTCCTTTCTCTCTCGTGTTTAGGTACAATTTTTGTAATTTATTGAATTTTTGTTTCTTTTATCTTTATTTATATATTTTATTTTTTTATATTTTTTAAAATTTTTATTTATTTTAATTGCTTATTATTAGGTGCACATTTTTTTTTTTAGCTTCTGATTAACAAAAAAATGTGTGATTTTTATGTTGTTTTTAAATAATTTTGCTATAATTTTGTTTTGTATATATGTGTGTGTATTGTCTTTTTTTTATGATTCACAATTAATATATACATTGTTTGTGTATGTGGTTTATATGTTAATATTTTTATTGATTCTCTTTATTTTATTTTATTTTTTTGTGTGTCTCTTTATTGCTCTTTATTTTAGTTATATATATTCATTGATTTTTCTTAATTGGTGCTCTTTTTATTTGAAATATCGTGACAATTTAGAGTGTATGTTGTGACCCATGTGATATTCGTTAATTTGGAGTATCTTTTTAGATGGTTTATGTTATTAAGTAATTTATTTCTAATATTAGTATTTGATTAAATTAGTTTTAGAAAAATTTAAATTGTTGACTCAATTCATATATTACGACTATTCTTTTTGAATATATTATTTTTATATTTTTTAATATAAGATTTCTTTTTTTTCTGATTTTTAAGTTTATTTTCTTTCTATTTTATATTTCATATTAGTAATGTAATTATTAAGAAAAATGTATTTAAAAGGAAAAGAAAAAAAATATTTAAACATCACTATTTTAAAAAAAGAAAGATACGTGAAAAAAGGAAAATGAAAAATTAAAACATCATTATTAGAAAAAAATTGTTAATATACGTATGAATGGAGTTGGAATTGAGAAATATATATAGATATAAAAAATAAAAAATTATTGCACGATTGTAGAATAAAAAATAATCATATATATAAAACGAAATAATTATAACAAAAAATAATTAATATATGTGATTTAGATGTTTTTAATAACCGGTAACATAGAATTTAACAAAATATAATTCACATATTTTTTTATTTATGTATATGTATAGAATTATTTATGTATATATCATCATATTAAGAAAAACTACCGTAATATATATATATATAGAATTATTTAACAAAATTAATATATAAAGTTATGTAAAGTTCTATCCAAATTTGACAAGAACAAGACGACACATAGAAATGGTTCTCATCAGTGATGGAATCAGAAAATTTTGATAGTGGAGGCAAAATTGATATAACATGATAATAATTTTTATAATAAAAATAATATGTATATATAAAAAATTAAATATTAAATTATTTATTAACCACTATATAGCTGTGTATAAATATATTTATTATTTAATTTATTTTTAATGTGTATTTTATATTTTAATATATATTTTATACAGATAATTATTTTTTATATACATATAGCATGATTATTGTTATGATTATATTTTGTTATTATAAAATATAATTAGCCTTCAAAATATCTAATAT
The DNA here is from genome assembly GCF_003086295.3 of Arachis hypogaea. Classification (NCBI taxonomy): domain Eukaryota; kingdom Viridiplantae; phylum Streptophyta; class Magnoliopsida; order Fabales; family Fabaceae; genus Arachis; species Arachis hypogaea. The sequence goes on along the minus strand of NC_092054.1, from coordinate 111,706,634 downwards.
ACAAATTAAAACACTAAAATAGTAATTTAAATAATAATATATAATTTAAAATTCTATTCTTTTAGGTTTTATATTTTTAAAAAATTAAGTAATTTTTTTCTTAATACTACCATAAAAAATTTTCTCTTTCCATATATATTACTAAAAAATTATTTAAAAATTTACTTCCCAAAACAATTAGAAGCCGACTTTTATTGATATTCATAGTTAAAAAAGTTCTTTCAATTAATATAGTTGTTACGCAAAAATTAAAGCTAATTTAAAAAGAAGATAAATAATATTCTATTGAGTTGATTTTTAAAAAAGAACACTAATTTCGTTTAAATCTGAGAATTGATCATTCTAACAAATATCTAATATAAAATTTTTAAATTGACGATTAAGTACCAAAGTTGAGTAAACAATTATTATGGGGTCAAATTTAAGAATCTAATGGGGCAAATAAATATTATTATCATATACTATTAAAAAAAAATTCTAAATTGTAGAGGGGGCGCTTGCCCCCACACCAATATACTTGGAACCGTCCTTGATTCTCATGGATAGTAAAGTAAGTTGATTATTTTTTATGATTCTTTCAAGTGATGTTAGGTCCATTTTATAAATATTTTTTGTTCATATATTTTAATATTTTTAATAACCGATAACATAGAGTTTAATAAAATATAATTCATATATTTTTTTATTTATGTATATGTATAGAATTATTTATGTATATGTATATATATTAAGAAAAACTACCGTAATATATATATATATATATATATATATATATTTAACAAAATTAATATATAAGGTTATGGAAAGTTTCATCCAAATTTGACAAGAACAAGATGACTTACATAGAAATAGTTCTCATGGATGATAAGGTAAGTTGATTATTTTCCATTATTCTTTCAGGTGATGCTAGGTCCAATTTATAAATATTTTTGGTTCGTATTTTAAGTTTATTTGATAAGTAAACCCTTGTACGCGAACAAAGACAGTGCGATTTTATAGATTTATAAGTGCTAATAGCTTTATATTTAATTTGTTTTATAGTATGATAATAACTAATACATTTATTATTGGATTTAATTATTACTATATTATTTATGATTACATTCAATATATATGTCTGATTTATTGAAAAAATAAATTATTAAAATTGACTAATAACTATTTTAGAGTTAATCTAATTAATACTAAATTAAAAAAAATAATATATAATATGTTACTTTTTTATTAATCAAATTATTATAATTTAAATTAACTTTTAAAAAAATAATTTAAAATTATAATTTCAATCTTATGAGATGTATGAATAATTATACTTGTTTGAATAAAAAATCCATTGACACACGAGTAATATTAATTGGATTAATATCGAGGATAAAGGAGGGAAATAAAGCGAGGGAGTGGAAGGAACCAAAAGAATGGTTGTTGGGAAACCATTGGCGGCAGGACGCCTATCCATTTCATGGAATCCGTGGAATCTGAATGTTAAGCCAATTCCACTTGCCACATTCAACTTCGCTCTTCGGTTGCAACCACCAACTTACCTCAATTTCCATGTTAGAGCATCTTGTTTTCCCGCTTCTTCCCCTCTTCCCCAGAACGATGATCTCCAAGCTCTCTTACAGGTTACTACTTTTAGATTTTCCATTGAAACAATTCATTTCTTCATTGTTATCGATGAATACCTAGGTCTTGTGTTGCAGATTCTTCCATCCGATTTGCATGACAATCTCCTCAATGAACCGGACAGGGCTCAACTCTTAGAGGTCACTACCTCACTTTTCAATTTACATTCCTATTTAATTTACCGTTTTCCGCTTTTTTAATTAGAAAATATTTCATTTTGGTTTAGGGTTTGCTTTTTTCCTTAATGCATATAATTTAATTATTCATGACATGGGCTATATGGCAGTAATTTGATGCTCTTTTTGGTGTTTCATAGGTTATATTGGATTTGGGTCGTTTGCCAGAGGCACGTTATCTTGGTAAAGAAGGAGGGCAATATATAAGGGAGTCTGAGGTGACCATGCATGCAATTCTAGTTACTCATGCTTATGCTTCCTATTTTTGGATTCAAAATCTCTTCATTTATTGTTATAAGTTTCTTTAAGAATATGCATTATTTTCAAGCTGAATATATGAAAAAAATTAATTGCTGAAGTTTTCTAATGTATTGAAAATTGAGTTTGCAAACAAGAAATTTGCCTTGGAGTGGTTATGTGATCTCTTGACAAATGTATAGCCAGGTAACTGTGAAAGAGCTGGAATATGCTCGACAAGCTGTTGGAGAGTTCGGCAGGGACAATAGAGCCGGCATCGAGGGTACATTGCACAGAATATCTGCAATACGAAGTAGGAAAGGTGGCATAGTTGGCTTGACATGCCGAGTTGGAAGGGCAGTCAGTGGCCAGATTAACATGGTTTATGACCTGCTTCAATACTGGAAGAGCATTTTATTTGTGGGAAGGTGTAGCAACACTACCCATATTGTGTACTAAGTGATTTCAATCGATGTTATGAGATAGGTGGAAATTGTTCATAATTGAAGTGCAAATGTGCTCCCTATGAAAGTGATTCATCATTTATTAGATAAGAAATTAATTTTGATATGATCTTCTTCATGTTTGCTTTATATATTATACTTGTACAACTGTGGTTGTGCTTCATCCAATTGCCATTTGGAGTTGAATTTAAACACTCGAAGGATTGGATTCTTTGTTTGTGGTTGTTTATTGGAAGATATGATAGAATCCCTTTACTCTAGGGATTTCTAATTTTTCATTGTGAAATCATCTATTAATGGTAAAAGTCATCTATCATGGTCTGATGACTTGCTCATCTCACAGCTTAGTAAAGTGTCTAAATTTCTTTGTAAATTTTGATAACCGATTCCCCTTTTTTCTTGTTCTTTCAGGCCTGGGGTTGGTAAGACTACTGTTATACGAGAGATTGCTCGTGTACTGTCAGATGAATTTCACAAGAGAGTGGTACATTGACTTTCTGTATCTTATGTCACTCTTTTCTCCTCAAAGTACACCTTTTGTGTGTCTATATATATTGTAGATCAGTTCGTGATAAAATGAATGCTTGCAAATGTCATAGGTAATTGTTGATACCAGCAATGAAATCGGAGGTGATGGCAATATTCCGCATGCTGCAATAGGGAGTGCACGAAGGATGCAGGTACCTGAGCCATCAATGCAACATAGAGTGATGCTTGAGGCAGTAGAAAATCATATGCCTCAGGTGATTATAGTTGATGAGATTGGCACAGAAGCCGAAGCTCATGCTTGCCGATCAATTGCTGAGAGAGGAATCATGCTTATCGGGACTGCTCATGGACAACAACTTGAGAATATCATGAAGAATCCAACACTCTCGGATCTGGTTAGTTTTGATCCTTACATTATAATATTATTGTGGCAATAACATTTAAGATTTTGTTGTCGCTCTCTTTCAAGAACTTGAGCACTCTAGCTTCATTACATGGCACTCTAGCTTTACTACCTGTACATTCTTGGATGTAAGCTTTAGCTGTACTAGCTGCTTTCTTGATCGGCAAATGGGTGTCAGTTATAAAATTTCAAGACAACTCTCTAACTTGTTCTGATTTAGTTTGGCTATTCATTCGTGATTTGATTTTAAAATTTGCTGCGAGTATTGTTCTGATGACCTGCAAGTTTTAAGTGGCAAAAACATGCAATTCATTAGAGTGTCTCATTCTCTCTTTTTTCACTTATTTCCTCATTTGTAATTGTTTCCCTCTATTAAAAGAGCCTGAGACTGCATTTGTTTTTTTATGCTGTAGTAGAAATTTCATAAGAAGCTCACAATTAAGCTAAAAAATTATAACACTCATTCAGTTGAATTGTGTGTATTATGCAACCCAGCAGAGTGTAACATCAACATTCACCTCCTCTTGTTTTGCCAGATTGGTGGAATAGGAGCTGTTACTCTGGGAGATGCAGAAGCTAGAGCAAGAAATTGTCAGAAGACAATTCTTGAAAGGAAAGCTCCTCCAACATTTGATTTCCTGATCGAGATGAGAGACAGATACTACTGGCTTACACATCAGGTATGCTAATTCATCATCATCATCATCATCATCATCATCATCATTATTATTATTATTATTTATTTTTTTTACTGTTGATCATGAGAAACTCCTGTCTCGGAGACAGCTAAATTCTGATTGTGACTTTGCAATCTTGAAACAAAAATAAATATTAATTGCTGGCACATTAATAACCTGATTAACAAAATAGATTGAGTCGTTCCCAGTGTACCTTTCACTGGTACAAGCCCCAGTTAATGGTTTGATACATGACTTGTTTACTTGGCATCCTAATAACAACTTGTTAAGTTATTTACCCTAGAAAACATATTAAAGACATACAAAAGTGTTGCTAATTTGATATGTTGCTTGTTCAAGTTTTGGTATGTTCATATGAGTTGAATTTAACTTGTTCATGCTTTCCATCTGCAGACAGACAAAAGTGTTGATATGTTGCTTAGAGGCAAAATTCCTCAAGTTGAGGTAATTCTTTAGTTTCGTGTGTGTGTGTGTGGTTTATTTGATCGGAACTCCTTATTTTGTGCATAGAAAATAAAATAATAATTAGGACAATTTTTTGCCAGGTATATGATTACTCTATACTATATTTCTGAACGATATATTCAAACGAGCTTCTACTTCAATTCAGAGTCATGGTGTCATCTTTTCTTTTTCTCTTCTCTTTTGCAGGTAAGAAAAAGAGATGAAAAATGCAAGGTTGTAATAGAAAAATCCAAACCATATGATAAATGTCAATTTTAATTTTCTTTGAGGGATTATTGTGTTGACATTTTCAAATATTGAAGGACAAATTTGGTAACCAACATCTTTAGAAGATTAAAGAGGTGGGTGATGTAAGAAGTATTATCATAATGACTAGAAGTTAGAAATAGTTTTGCATTTTTATCTGTTATCTATGTATTTAGGTTTATTTTTAGTGTGGCTATGTAGGCGTGACAATGAGTGGGGTAGGATAGGGTAGGATTTAAATCCCACCCTAACCTACCTGCAGGTTTAAATCCCTCAATTCGACTAACTCACATCCTAAACCTCTCAACCTGATCCTACCCGATCTAATCTGCCAAAAAAAGGAAACAAATTATTTCCACTCATACAATATTTGGTCCTTCCTTATTTCATAATATCAAATATTCGTGTATTATTAGCTAATTGAATTATTAGCTCGATGACACTAAGGCTGCGTTTGTTTACAGAAACAGGGATACAGAGACATAAAATCGTATTTGATAGAAGAGACATGGACAAGAATAATGTGTCTAGAGACACTGAATTAGTGTATTTTGTGTCCATCTTGACAAGAATGACACAGAAACACTAATAAGGGAAGGTTTAAATCTCTACTTGTTCACTCATGCATATGTATACTTTTATGAATTACATATTAATAACTAGATTTTAACCTGCCAGTTGTGTGGAACTAAACTGAATTAATTTTTATATATAAGAAAGTATTTAATAAAGAAACCTTAAAAATTAATATTAAATCTAAATAAAATTGTAAAGACATTATATATATTCTAGTGTTTGAAAGGGTTTATTATCTAATATATATGTTTAATAAATTTAAATACTATAGTGTAAGAATAAAGCTATTAGATGTAATGAAATAGGAATATAATATTTCAATAATTAAAAATAATATCTATGTTTTTATGAATTATGACATAATGTATTTTTAACATTATTATTATAACATCTAAATAATATTAAAAATATAAATTGTTGAAAACAAAATGATGTATAAATAACAAAGACAATATATAATTGATAAGCACAATTATATCAAAAATAAAAATAATAGTTATTAAAGGTATAGAATAATTTACATAGAAATAAAAAGTTTAAATATTAAAAAGTAAGATTAAACACTACATATAAAGAATAAAAAATAATATGATGACAGAAAATGATAAAATAATAATTTTACTAAAATGTTTACGTAGCAATATTAGAAGTCATCTAATATGTCAATAATTCCTTGTGTCATTATTTGATTTTATTTTTTATAGATAGATAGATAGATAGATAGATAGATAGATAGATTAATTTTTGTAAAACAAAATTTACTCTCCAAATAGGATATGAAATATTAGAATTCAGATTATTGATATGAATTAATATTTTTTATATTATACTTTTTTTTAGAAATAGATAATTTTGTGTGTGAAATTATGAGATTAATGCTAGATTGATTATATAAATACTATTCCTTATGGTAGTATAAATGTGTTTAAAATAGATGCTTTTTTCTATATTGTTGCATGAATAATATGGTAATTTTATATGAAACCTAAAAGCAGAGACGGATCTAAAAATTTTAATATGGAGTGCCGTATTTTAGACGAATTTTTTAATTATTTTTTTATTATATTTTTTCATTCTATAAAATAATTTAGACATAATATATAGTTATTGAGTTAGTTAATATATATATATATATATATATATATATATATATATATATATATATATATATTTTCACAATTTTATTTTTAGCATGAAAGCTATAAAAAATAAACATAACGATATCAGTAGTACATTATGAAATTACAAAATATTAATCATTTATAGTGTGTTTAGTTAAAACATTATAACATATCTTATTAACTAAAATTAATTCTTTTAAAAATTTTAAAAATTTATAAACAAATTATAAACTATTGATTAGGTGAAAGATACAGTACTCTTATAGAACATCTTTATAAAATTTTTTCTTTTAATAATATACATTTAAAAGAAAAATGAATATTTTTTTATAATAAAAGAACATTTATAGTACACAATGTAATTACTAAAATATAACTACGTAAGTCATTATTAATATTTTATATAATAATATAAATGTTACATATGTTAATATTAAAAAAAAATTTTTTTATTAATAAATATAGAAATGATTATAGAAAAACTAATTTAAAAAGTATAAAGATTTGAGTGTATGATATTGAATTGGTTAAGTAAAAAATATTATTAAGTTAAATAATTGAGATATAAATCCATCACATAATGAAAAATAATATATATATATATATATATATATATATATATATATATATATATATATATATATATATATATATAACTACTAAATTATACAATATTTTTTATTTTTTTAAACACATATATCATATATAAGTATAATTTCTTAAAAATTTTGGAGAGATTCGTTTTTGCCTAAAAGCTTAGGAAAGTTTTCAAATATACCGGTACACTGGTGCTTTAATGATTTTTAATTGTTGATTTTAATTATATATTATATATATTTTTTATAATTAAAAACAACGGTTAAAAATTCCTAAAATACCGGTATATCAATACACTTGAAAGTTTTTCAAAAACTTATGTGTCATTCAATCACCATAACGCTACTTTGGATTCTCTTTTGAGTAAAGTGTTGTTTTTGTCCCCAACGTTTGGGGTAAATCCTAAAATTGTCCCTAACGTTTCATTCGTCCTATTTTTGTCTCCAACGTTCTAAAATTGATTCAACGTTACCCCACCATTAATTCCACTCATGGAACACTAACGGAGATCCCTACGTGGACGCGTGACGTTAGTAACCCCAAACGTGTGCATTGATTGGGGGTTCACTTCGCGCGTAATGTTTTCTTTTACCATACGAAACGCTTGCATAAGGGAAACGAAACACTTCACATTCCACCCACACCTCCTGAACCCTATCGATCATTTCTCCTCTATTCTTCGCGCTTGAGTACAAAGGAAGAAGACGGATTGAAGCGAGTTGGTGGTTTGGTGCTCCCTACACACGAGAGCTTTGCCCCGTCTTGGTGGTACTGAAAACTTTGAAACGGCACAGAGCGAAAAGGTATGTGCAATGTATGTTTGATTTTCGTTTGACTGTAATAGCTGATGCAAGTAAAGATGTTAATGCATAGGGTTTCTGCGATTGCAATGTTATTGCTTTTAGGGTTTGGGGTTTTTGATGTAAGTAGAATCTTTTGAACCTGTGTTTCTGCATATTGATTACCGTTGGTTTATGGTTTGTGTAATAGGAATAGTAGCGGAAGAGATGAGTCATTTTAGTGTGAAAATTTATCACCAGGGGATGTTTCGGTTTGAAGGAGGTATTGTTAGGTATTTGGGTGGGGAGACGTCCATTGTAGACTACTGTGATGAGGATGAATGGAGTTTGATTGAGGTGTATGAAATAGTGAGTAGACAGGGGTATTTGAAGAAGGATATTGCTGCGATGTGGTATAAAGCTGTGAATGCTGGGTTAGAGGAAGGATTGACCATGCTTAAAACTGATAAAGATGCAATGGATATGGCAAGAATTGGGGGTAAAGGATGACATGGTTGAGGTTTATGTTGTGCACAAGACAAGTGAGGTGGGAGAAGTTGTGCAACCTGGGAAAATTACTGCTCCTGCTGAAGAAGGTGATCAAGCTGGGCCTAGTCTAATTGTTGTGTATGATGGCCCTGGTGTTGGGTCAAAGGCAGCTACTGATGGGCCAACTGATGGGCCTACTGATGGGCCTACTGATTGACCTACTGAAGTGGAAGAGGTTGGGTCTATGAGTGAGGGATCATGTGAGGTTGTTAAGAGTGATGATGCTATTGAAGAAGAGGAGGAGGGGAGTGAGACATCTGAAGATGATGACTATGAACCCAGGGGGAGTGAAAGCTCATGGACTTCTGATTCGATTGCTGAGAATGCATCAACTCACAGCTTTGGTAGTCTTGATTTTGATGACAGTGATGATGAGAGGGAGGGAGTTGAAGGCTTAGTAGATGTGAACATCACAGAAGAGGGAGAAAAACAGTCTACACCCAATCAGTCTCATGGTCAATCATCACAACCAGCTGCACGAAATCTTGCTAAGGAAAAAATTGTAGGGGAATTTGGTGATGAGGATACAGGTTATAACAGTGAGGAGTTCCTAGATACTCCATTTAGTGATGATGAGGATGACACGGGAAAGAGGTATCCCATACACAGGCCGTTGAAGAACATGAGTGAATACACTTGGGAGGTGGAAACTTTGTATGTGTCAAGGGAGGAGTTCAAAGACTGTGCCACTGCATATACTGTCAGTAGTGGCAGTGGTTTGAGATTCACAAAGGTGGATCTGAAGAGGGTTAAAGTGGAATGTGTGGAGGGATGTGAGTGGTACGCATATTTTGGAAAGATGAAGCATGAGCGAAGTTGGCAGTTGAAGAGTTGCAACAACAAGCACAATTGCTCTAGGGAATTGAAGATTGGAATCATGCATGCAAAGTGGCTGAGTAAGGTTTTCTTGAACAAAATTGCTGAGAACCCGAAAATTAAGTTAACCACATTAATGAGGAAAGCATACACAAAGTGGAATGTGGAGTTGACCAAATCTAAGGCCTCCAGGATCAGACAGTTTGCTCTGGATGAGTTGCAGGGGACATATGTGGAACAGTACAGAAGATTGTATGACTACTGTCATGAGATACTGAGGACCATCCCTGGGTCATCAGTGCATCTGAAAGTTCAGAGGCCTCCTGAGTTTGCTTCTGAAAGACCAATGTCAGGGGTAGATTTAAGACCCAGGTTTGAGAGGATCTATGTGATGTTGGATGCTTGTAGGAGGAGTTTTATGGCTTGTAGGCCAATGATTGGGTTGGACGGGTGTTTTCTGAAAACACCTTGTGGAGGTTGGCTCCTGACTGCAATGGGTTGGGACCCAAACGATCAAATCCTGCCAATAGCATATGCAGTTGTGGAAGCTGAAACCAAGGACTCATGGACATGGTTTCTCCAGCACCTATGTGATGACCTGGGAGTTGACAAAATCAGGACCTACACCTTCATGGCTGACCAATAGAAAGTATATGTGTTTTATTTTGTTTGATACTTAATTACAAGTGTTCTAGTTTCCATGTAACAATCTATGCTCATTCTTTTTATATATTCAAAACAGGGATTGGTGCCAACTTTTGAGGAGCTTCTGCCTGAGATTGACCATAGATTTTGTGTCAGACATCTGTATGCAAATTTCAAGAAGAGATATCCAGGAATCCAGTTGAAGCTAATGATGTGGAATGCTGCCAAGGCAACTTATCTTCAAGAATGGGAAAGGAGGATGAGTGAGATACAGAAGGTGGATCAGGGAGCATACAACTATCTTATGGAGATTCCAAAGAAGCGCAAAGTCACTCCAAACCCAACTGTAACAATATGTCATGATGTGTTTATTCTTTTTCTTATTTGTGTCTTTGGTTGTTTAGGTCATTGAATTATCTCCCTATCTATTTTGTGTCCATGTTAACAATGTTGCTACTTCTACTTCAAAGGGGAGAAAAAGGCAAGGAGTCAGAAAAAGTTCCAGACTATCTGCCAAGACAGATTTTGGTAAGGCTGCTGATAGTGGAAGTAGGAAGCAAAAGGGCAGCAAGAACAAACCACCCTCACACCCAAAGAGGAAGCCAGCTGTGAGCTCCTAACAATCACATGTTGCTTCGGAAAGGACCAAAGTGAATCATTCACAGTCTACTTCTGCACCAGCCCAACAACTCCAAGGGTTCTGCCAAGCCCAGTGAAGAGGGTGACCTAGTCTCAGCTCAGGTTCATGGCCAAGACACCACCAAGAGCATGGAAGAATGTGAAATGACTTTGTTTCACTTGTTACAACTTTTGTATTTTGCCTTTTGTATCAACCTAAGAACTATGGTTGTTGGTTTCACTAATTTCAATTTGGTTTTGCTGTTGCTACTACAAAAAACTATTTAGCATCTATGTTGACTTATATTTCCAGTTCTAAGACATCTACTTAGGAATGTATATATCTTAAGTTGCTGACTAATGCCTATCTATGCCATATGGTTGAGGTTAATGCTTTATGTTGGCTCTGTTTCACTGTTTCATTTAATCATTTTTGCTGATAGTTACCTCCCTGTTTGTACCATGAGAATGTAAACTAAACACATAAAAGTGGATAACAACAAATTTTCATTCAAATTCGTTCAATCAACAGGTTACATTACACACCAAAATATAGACAACACATTGTCAACACATTACACTAGCCACTATGTTCTGCAGCCTTAATGCAAAAAGAACCTCCCATTTCTTGTTGATGAAAATTTTTCACACAGTAAAATTATAGCACATGTCCATCCAACCAGACCAACTGCTACTACCATTCTCAACATCCTCTCAACTGTTGTCACTTTACTCTTCAAGCCTGTGATTCTTCTTTTCAATCGAGCAACTTGTGGCTCTTGCTCCGACTCTGTCCATACAAAGTACCCACACTCTTCTCCAATCTAGGCAAAAACCAAAAGAAAATCCCAATCAGAAAACCAAATAACAGCCATACCCAGATGCAAAGTTTTCTACTTACCCCATAGTTAAACCAGGGGAAAAGTTTACCAGAGTGGATAAAGGCATCCACGTAGGTATCTCTGTTAGTGTTCCGTGAGTGGAATTAATGGTGGGGTAACATTGAATCAATTTTGGAACGTTGGGGACAAAAATAGGACGAATGAAACGTTAGGGACAATTTTAGGACTTACCCCAAATGTTGGGGACAAAAATAACACTTTACTCATTCTCTTTTTATATGTAATAGATAATAGATAGATAGATAATAAATATATTATAATGGATAGATAGCTAGATAGATGTGAATTAAGCGAGTAAGATTGGCTCGACACCCAAATCTGACTTTATTCTCCACAGATTAGATTGCCAACTTATCCTAACTGGTTTAGAGCAAGTTAGATACCTACAAGTACGGGTGGTGCTATCAGTCCTATGACTATGAAAACAATAATCAGGAAATATATAAACCATCCAATCAACAATTAACAAGTAGCACAATTTGAAGAACTGATTTTTTACCATACAACATATTTCCTTACAAGTTTTTAATTAATCCTACTTACAATGTGTACCGTAAGATATTACACTTGACAATATAAAAAAAGGACTAATTTTCACTTAATAAGTAAAAGTGTTCAAATTAAAAAAAGAAATTTTTAGAAACCCTTTTTTTCCGGTGGAAAGTTGAACTAAAGCGACGTGGCATATGAGTGTCTATCTTTGCCGTAATAGAAATTATTGCGGGCCCGGATTCTGGACTCGGGGGCCCAATAGCGAGGCAAACTTTGGGCCCAATCCATCAGGGCTCGGCCTCAGAAATCGAATCAATTTGGAAAATTCGCTCGTGCCATATCTAGCGTTAAATGTCCCAGATACGCATTGTATCTTTCTGATTTGAGGAGGATTTGAGCATTGCAACCCATACATAGGGAAGCCTCTTACTATCTTTCCAGTTTTTTTACTGGTTTTTTACAGAGAAGTTTTTATCGGTTTGATTTTCAAAACCTTGACTGGGAGAGCCCTTTTCCAATTCCTAGGGGTCTCGGAACAAAACCCTTCTTCAACCTAATGAAAAAAGGGATCACCTTCCAATGGACAGAGGAATGCGAAGCTGCTTTTCTACACTTTAAAAAGCTTTTATCAGAACCACAATGTTACCAAAATCACAGGTGGGGAGCCATTGTTCCTATATCTTGCAATCTCTGACGAGGCCATGGGGGAGGCCCTCATCCGAAAGGAGGATAAGCAACAACTTCTGATATACTTCATTAGCAAAGTATATTAAAACGTGAAAACACGGTATTCACAGCTGAAGAAATTAGCCTTCGCCTTGCTCATCTCTTCGAGATGGCTAAGGCAATACTTCCAGAGCCACCAAATCATGGTCCGCACTGTCCATCCCATTGGCAGGTGTTACAAAAGCCCGACCTGGAGGGAAGAATGATGATCTGGTCCGTGGAGCTATCGTAGTTCAACATCGCATACCAACTGAGGCATACCATCAAAACCCAAGCCATGGCGGACTTCTTGGCCGAGATAGCCAACTCTGTCTCCAACCTTCCAACTCAATAGTGGGAACTCAACGTAGATGGAACTTCCAACCAAACCTTTGGTGGTGCAAGAATCATCCTGAAAAACTCAGAAGGGCCCTTATATGAGCAGTCCATCAAGTACGAGTTCCCGGTGTCAAACAACTAGGCTGAATACGAAGCCATCATAGCAGGACTTATCCTAGCTAAAGAACTAGGGGTCAAAAGTCTGATGGTCAAGAGTGATTCCTAAGTCATCACGTCAAAGATTAATGGCACGTACCAGGTCTGAGACCCTTTGCTCCAGAAGTACTTGGAGAAGGCCAAGAAATTGGGCACAAATTTTCACAGTATTACAATTCAACACATGCTTCGAGAAAAGAACATCAGGGTAGACTTATTGTCAAAGCTAGCCAGTATTAGGTCCTTGGGAGGAAACCACTCCCTCATCCATGAGGCCATCAGGGAGCCCTCGGTGGCCCTGCTCATAGACATGCAAGGAACTTCCGACTGGACGACCCCCATCAGATGATTCTTGGAGGACAGCGAGCTCCCAGAGAACATAACTGATCAAAAGTGACTGAAGAGGGAGGCCGCCAAGTACACCCTAATCCAGGGAACCTTATATCGAAGAGGAATCTCCCAGCCACTTCTGAAGTGCCTCCGACCCGATCAAGCGAACTACGTATTTAGGAAAGTGCAAGAAGGTTGTTGTGGCTATCACATGGGTGGCAAGGCTCTGGCCCAAAAAATAATGAGAGCCAGTTGCTACTGGCCGACCATAATCCATGACTCAATGCAACTTGTCAAGTCATGTGTCAACTGTCAGGAGAATAGAAACTTTCATAAGGTCCCCGTTGAGGAGCTAACTCCCATTACAAACTCCCGACCATTCGCAATATAGGGAATCAACCTTTTGGGCCCTTTCCCTATGGCCCCAGGGCAACTTAAATACCTAATAGTAGCGATTGACTACTACACCAAATGGGTGGAAGCCGAGACCCTTGCCACAATCACAGAAACCCAATGCAGGAAGTTCCTTTGGAGGCATGTAATCAATTAATTTGGAATCTCGGATATCGTGATCACTAACAACAGCACCCAATTCGCCGATAAAAAGTTCTAAAGTTTCCTCGAAGGACTGGGGATCTGACAACGTTTCTCTTTGGTAGAACACCCACAAGCCAACGGCCAAGTTAAAGCTACTAACAAGGTAATTCTGAAAGGCATCAACAAGAGGTTGAAGAAGAAGAAGGGTGACTGGACAGATGAACTCGGATCGGTCCTCTGGTCATACCGCACCAGCTCACAATCAACTACCATAGAAACGCCCTTTCGCTTAACTTATGGCACGTAGGCCATAATTCCAGTAGAAACCAGGGAGCCCAGTCCCAAATTCCTTCTCAGAGTCACCAACTATGAAGTAGAAAAAGACCTACTAGACAAAGTTCGGGAATTCGCCCACCTGAGAAAATTGGCCCTCAGGTATAACCAAAGTGTCAAAATGCAGGTATTCGAGAAAGGAGATTTGGTGTTGCAGTGGAATGACATAGGAACTTGAAAGCCAGGAGAAGGGAAGCTCGTGACAAACTGGGAGGGCCCCTACCGAGTCCGCGAAGTATATGGCAAGGGAGCCTATCAACTAGAGCGACTCGATGGTTCCGTCATCCCGCGATCATGGAATGTCGTTAATGGTGCGCGAATTTGTAACTCGCACAACTGAACCGGCAAGTGCACCGGGTCGTCCAAGTAATACCTCAAGTAAATGAGGGTCGAATCCCACGAGGATTGCTTGATTGAGCAAGCTGTGGTCTCTTGCAGATCTTAGTTAGGCGAATAGAAAGATAGTTGTTGGTTGTTGTAGGCGCATAAACAAGCAATAACAATAAAACGTAAAAAACAGTAGTGAGAAATCAGTTAAGACTTCAGAGATGCTTATTCTTCTGGATTAACACGTCATACTAACTACTCAAATGATGAATGATTCTTTCAATTGCAAGGCTGTAAGTGATTAAGCCATTGGTCGTGGTCATTAATCTCCTTAGATCCAAACCAAACACATGAACAGGCTAGATCAATCTGGGAGAGGGTTGATGAATCCATATTTGATGGTAATTTTTGGTTAGAATTGAGTGGATTTCATCATGCAAACCTACATTTATTCCCTTTAATAGCATGCTTTTGAGTTTTCCTCCTAAATTGTGCTTGATTATGAAAACATTCTCTTTTGTGCTTAATTTAATCAATTTTATTCCATTGGCATTCCATTTGATACTTTTATGTTTTTGGTGAGCGATTTCAGATGTAATAAGTAGAAATGACTTGGTAAGAATGGAAGAGAAGCGTGCAAGTAGGAGGAAACATGAAAAAAAAGGAGAAAAGCTTTGCGAAGCGCACAGCCTCTTGTGCGTATGCACAACCTGAGACTTGGCCAAGCGCACACACCTGTGCATACCAGACACCTGTGCGTACGCACAGGTACCAGCGCATGACTTCATTAAAAAGCCACGTGGCTCACGTTTGAAAGGCTTTGGAGGCCTAAATCTGATGGCCTAGTGCTCATATGGAGGGGGCAACACTTGAGGAAACATAGCATATCATTAGGAGTAGTATTAGGTAGTTTTAGGAGGCTTTAGGTTAGTTTTCTCTAGGTTTTCTCTCAACTTTCTTAGGGTTTATATTCCAAGTACTATTTCCATTTTGATCTTGGATTTTTGCTTGCCTCTATTGTAAGTATTTCTTAATTGCTCTCTTTTATTGCTACAATTTTGATACTCTTTCTTGTAGTTGAAGACATATTATTAATATATATACTTTTTGCAATTTTAATTCCTAGTTGATGAATTTGATGATTGATGATTATTATATGCTTGGTTGAGTTGCTATTGTTGCTTTTGATTATTTGTTGCTCATAGTTTCAAGCATTTTTCCAATTTTGCAATGTTTTATGATTATACCCACCAAGTGTTTGTGAAAATGTCAATTTTGATTATGAGGTAAATTTTCACCTCTTGTCTTGGGTAAAATGAGCATATGGGGTACTAGAGTTGTAATGTCCAATATTTAGTGATAATTCTTGGATTGTTAATTGTTCTTGTTTCCACTAACGCTAGCTTTTTGCTAAGGCAATTATTAAGTGAGCTAGGATTTGCGGATTAAGAACAATTATGCTCACTTGACCTATCCTTCGATGTTAAGGGTTAACTAAGTGAGATTAATCCATCATAATTGTCATAGTTGTGGTTACAACAAGGAAAGAATCCCCTAGCTCATCCCAAGCCAAGATCCCAATTATGTTTTGAATCATACATACACATCAATCACTTTCAACCCTTTACTTGTTCATACTACATAGATAGTTCCTTAATTAGTTTATTGGTTTATTAGTTGCAATTTTGACTATTCTTTTATCCCTTTAATTGTTCATTTCTTTATTGAAAATCCCTTGATTATCACAACCAAAATTGTGCACTTGTGGTCACTAGCTCCTTGGGAAGACGACCCAGGATTCTACTCTCGGATAAATTGGTTTTGAATTGTGACATCTCTAATCTAAACTTTGGTTGTGAGTTGCCTTGTTGGTTAGAACTATACATGCAACGTTGAAATCCCATCTTTCCTCCCTTATGAGAAAAAGAATTTCCTAACCGACAATCCGACGAGCACCAAGTTTTTGGCACCGTTGCCGGGGAGCTAGTGCAATAAGTGCTATAATTTTGGTTGTTGTGAATATGTTAATGTTGTAAATAGCACTTTTTGGTCACTTGTTTGCTTTTGTTAGTAGGTATTGTTTATATTTTCTTTTTGACTTTTTCACACTATTACCACAATTCACCCCATGGAACCTAAATACTTATCTTCATAGTCATCAATTCTATACACCATCACCTCCCTATATACAAAACCATAATCCTTACCCTCATGAGTTTGATTGTCAACCTTCATCACCTCAAATTTCATCCTCATACATGGATCAATCCACATAAGAACCACTCAAAGTGCTTATTCAAGAACAACAAGCATTCTGGAGGAAGCAAGAGCAAGTCATGTCTACCTTAGTGGAAACCTTGGATCGGTTAGCTTCATTGCGCTCATACCACAACCAAGAACTTTTCATGGATGAATGTGTAGAATCAAGCGAAAAGTGTGGAATAAAGAAAAAATTGCAAAATCAAGTAGAAGATGAGAAATTACAACATGAAGCACAAAAAGAGGTAAATGAAGAATTGATAGAAATTGATCAAGTGGATTCCATCATTCACAATTTTTTGTCCAACTTGGTCAATCCCTTTAATGACCTTTATGACCCCCTTGATTGAATTTGAAGGAGATGTTGATGTGGACTTTGCACAACCTCCCATTTTTTACTTGAGTGATGATGAGAAAGATTTTAAGGAGGTTAAAGAAGAGTTCAACTACCAAGAAGTGAAGGTACTCATACAAGAGCAATTGGAGTGGGTGAAAATTTTACCAATAAACTTTCTAGGCCCACATCAATATGCTATATTGGAGACGAATTATCAACTTCAAACCCTTCTTGGAGTGTTAGATGGTGGAGAGAAGAATGTTAATTGGCAAGGAAATAGAAAGTTCATCAAAGAAGCCAATTCAACATTTGGTGTTCAACTATGGTCCAAGTGTTCTAATAGTATTTTAAGACGATGTTCATCTAAGTGCAAAAATAAAGATCAACGAGAAGATGAACAAGAGACTAGAGTATGGGATCCAAACATTGGTTTCAACACTCAACACTTATGGATCCTCAAGTCTAGTTTGAGATTGCCACCAAAATTTGCCCTTAATTTGACCTCACTTTGGCAATTCAATGAGGAGTGGAAGCACAAGCCGCCATGACACAAGCTTCACTCAAGACGTCTAACTTAAGGACGTTAAATCAAAGTGCTAGGTGGGAGACACCCCACCATGGTAACATTGTTCTAACCTTTCTCTTTTTTTTTTTATATTTTGACTTAATTGCTTTTTGTTATGTTGGTTCACTTAGGATTAGTTTAATCTTTGAGCATAGATAGGTTAATTTGCATATGGATCATGATTGTATGAATTTTTGGATGTTTGAGGTTGAATTTTGACTGAGCTAAGGTTAAATACCTTAGATTTTGAAAGAAAAATTTTTGGAAAAATAGGGCATCGTGCGTGCGCACACCCTTGTGTGTACGCACACAATCACAAAATTCTGCATCTTGTGCGAATGCACCACCCTGTGCGTACGCACACTAGCCTGCACAACCCCTGTTGGGAGCGCTCGCATGTCTCTATGTATGTGCATCCCCTTATGTTTTGCGCTTTGTGCGTGTGCACCCTCCCGTGCGTACGCACACAAACTCTTTCTCGCACACTGTATGCGTGCATACCAACTCGTGCGTGCACCAACCTGATTGCACTCCCTCTATTGGGAGCGCTAGCACGCCCCTGTGCGTATAAACCCCTACCAAATTTTGCTCATGTGCATGCGCACACCTGCATGCACACGCACACATGATCCTTCCTCAAGATATAAAAAAAAGAGAGAGAAATTTGTCCTCTATGGGTGCACACAGCCTTGTGCGTCCGCACAACAGCTCGCACCCCCTCTGTTGGAAGCGCTCGCATGTCTCTGTGCGTCTGCATCCCCTGTGTTTTTGCTTCTTGTGCGTACGCATGCGCATCCCCTGTGTTTTTGCTTCTTGTGCGTACGTATGGACTTGTGTGCGTACGCACAAGTGTCGATCTGGGCATTAATCAGGGAGAAAACCCCGTCGAGCCAGTAGCCTTCTTCCTTTCTTTTCCTTCCTTGCTGTTGTGCCTTGCTCCGCCCAGTCCCCTTCCGATGACCATGCCGCTGTCAGCCACTGCCACCACTCACCCTCTCTCTCTTTCTTTCTTTGTTCTCTCTTTCTTTCTTCTTGTTCTTCTCTTTTCTTCCCCTTTCACCGGTGAGCTTCTCCGTCCTCTGTGGAGCTCCGGTGTGTCTCCAGCGAAGCTGACCACCGTGACCTCGTAGTGGCTATCACAAGTGCCACTGTTCCATCTTCTCCTCTTACATTCTTCATCCTCTTATTTTCAGGTTTTATTTCTTTTTCATGTTAATTTCTTAGCTTGTTTTAAATTCAGTTGAATGAATTAGGTTGAGTTTATTGCTTTGTTTAATTATTATTATATTGCAAGTGTTTGATCTCTGAATTATTGGGTTGTTATTGATTAAATTTGAGCTTGAATGTGATATTTTTGCACAATGCACATTAAGTATTCGATAAAATGCCTAAGTGAAATCTTTTTTTGATTCATATGAAATGGCCGTCATATGATTTCAACTTCTTCTTGTTTGGCATATTCTATGATTTGTGCAACATCAAATATGATTCTTGATGATGTTAAACTTGAAATTATCAATGCATTTCATTGTTTCTTAAACTTGAAGTTTGGTGCACAAAATTTTGATCATCAACAATGGCGCCAAAGACTTGGAGCTCTCAAACGTGAATCACACTTTGTCACAATTCCGCACAACTAACCAGCAAGTGCACTGGGTCGTCCAAGTAATACCTTACGTGAGTAAGGGTCGATCCCACGGAGACTGTCGGTTTGAAGCAAGCTATGGTCATCTTGTAAATTTCAGTCAGGCGGATTCAAATGGTTATGGAGGATTGATAATTAAAAGATGAATAAAACATAAAATAAAGATAGAGATACTTATGTAATTCATTGGTAGGAATTTCAGATAAGCGTATAAAGATTGTTTGTTCCTCTTGAACCTCTGCTTTCCTATTGCCTTCATCCAATCATTCATACTCTCTTCCATGGCAAGCTTTATGTTGGGCATCACCGTTGTCAATGGCTACTTCCCGTCCTCTCAGTGAAAATGTTCCAAATGCGCTGTCACCGCACGGCGAATCATCTGTCGGTTCTCGATCATGTTGGAATAGGATCCATTGATCCTTTTGCGTCTGTCACACGCCCAACAATCGCGAGTTTGAAGCTCGTCACAGTTATCCCTTCCCAGATCCTACTCGAAATACCACAGACAAGGTTTAGACTTTCCGGATCTCAAGAATGACCGCCAATAATTCTAGCCTATACCACGAAGGTTCCAATCTTAGATTAAAAACCCAAGAGATATGCATTCAAGCCATTGCTAGTAGAACAGAGGTGGTTGTCAGGCACATGTTCATAGGTGAGAATGATGATGAGAGTCACGGATCATCACATTCATCAAGTTGAAGAACGAATGAATATCTTAGAGAAGAAGTAGGCGTGAATTGAATAGAAGAACAATAGTAATTATATTAATTCATGAAGAACAGCAAAGCTCCATGATGAGCAGATAATTTATACGCTTTTTGGCATTATTTTTACATAGTTTTTAGTATGATTTAGTTAGTTTTTAGTATATTTTTATTAGTTTTTAATAAAAAATCACATTTCTGGACTTTACTATGAGTTTGTGTGTTTTTCTGTGATTTCAGGTATTTTCTAGCTGAAATTGAGGGACTTGAGCAAAAATCAGATTCAGAGGTTGAAGAAGGACGGCAGATGCTGCTGGATTCTGACCTCCTTGCACTCAAAGTGGATTTTCTGGAGCTACAAAACTCCAAATGGTGCGCTCTCAATTGAGTTGGAAAGTAGACATCCAGGGCTTTCCAGCAATATATAATAGTCCATACTTTTTCCGAGTTTAGACGATGCAAACTGGCGTTCAACGCCAGTTCTATGTTGCATTCTGGAGTTAAACGCCAGAAACAGGTTACAAACTGGCGTTCAACTCCAAAAGAAGCCTCTACACGTGTAAAGCTCAATGCTCAGCCCAAGTACACACCAAGTGGGCCCCAGAAGTGGATTTTTGCATCATTTACTCATTTCTGTAAACCCTAGTAACTAGTCTGATATAAATAGGACATTTTACTATTGTATTAGACATCTTTGATCAGTTTTATGCTATCTTAGACCTTTATGGGGGCTGGCCACTCGGCCATGCCTGGACCTTGCTCTTATGTATTTTCAACGGTAGAGTTTCTACACACCATAGATTAAGGTGTGGAGCTCTGCTGTTCCTCATGAATTAATACAAAGTACTATCGTTTTTCTATTCAATTCAAGCTTATTCCGATTCTAAGATATTCATTCGCACTTCAATATGAATGTGATGATCGTGACAGTCATCATCATTCCCAACCTATGAACACGTGCCTGACAACCACTTCCGTTCTACCTTAGATTGAATGAATATCTCTGGGATTCCTTAATCAGAGTCTTCGTGGTATAAGTTAGAATCCATAGACGGCCATTCTTGAGATCCAGAAAGTCTAAACCTTGTCTGTGGTATTCCGAGTAGGATCTGGGAAGGGATGGCTGTGACGAGCTTCAAACTCGTGAGTGCTGGGGGTAGTGACAGACGCAAAAGGATCAATGGATCCTATTCTAATATGATCGAGAACCGACAGATGATTAGCCATTCAGTGACAGCGCATTGGACCATTTTCACTGAGAGGACAGGATGTAGCCATTGACAACAGTGACGCCTAACATACAGCTTGCCATAGAAAGGAGTATGAATGATTGGATGAAGACAATAGGAAACCAGAGGTTCAGGAGGAACAAGCATCTTCATACGTTTATCTGAAATTCTCACCAATGAATTACATAAGTATCTCTATCTTTAATTTACATTTTATTTATCTTTTAATTATTAAATTTCCATAATCAATTGAATCTGCCTGACTGAGATTTGCAAGATGACCATAGCTTGCTTCAAGCCGACAATCTCCGTGGGATCGACCCTTACTCACGTAAGGTTTATTACTTGGATGACCCAGTGCACTTGCTGGTTAATTGTGCGAAGTTGTGACAAAGAACTAAGATTATGAACGTGCGTATTAAGTTTTTAGCATCGTTACCAAGGAATGAACCGTCACGATTTCTGCGCACCAAGTTTTTGGCGCCGTTGCCGGGGATTGTTCGAGTTTGGACAACTGACGGGTTCATCTTGTTGCTCAGATTAGGTAATTTTATTTTAATTTTAACCTTTTTTTTACTTTTTTATTTTCAAAAATTTTAAACAAAAAAAATTTTCAAAAAAATAAATTATTTTTCTTCAAAATTTTTAAGAATGAATTCTAGTGTTTCATGATGATTTGTTGAATCCTGGCTGGCTGTAAACCATGTCTAATCTTTTGGACCGGGGTTTCAACTTATCATCACAAGAGCTTGTTGATCTTCACCCATTTGGCAGTTACACACATAGTTGTTGTATACATGGGAGGTATCAATATCTGCTGAAGCTTGGCTGGCCATTGGCCATGTCTAGTGTTTTGGACTGGAGCTTTCACTGAAAGCTTGGCTGGCTAGTAAGCCATGTCTAATTCCTGGACTGGAGCTTTAGACTAACATTGCAAGATTCCTGAAATTCTCATTAAAAATTTTGAAGTCCTTATTTTTCTTTTTCCAAATAATTTTCGAAAAATCCAAAAAAAATTTAATAAAATCATAAAACCAAAAATAATTTGATGTTTCTTGTTTGAGTCTTGTGTCAGTTTTTAAGTTTGGTGTCAATTGCATGTTAATCTCTTTCTTGCATTTTTCGAAAATTCATGCATTGCATTCTTCATGATCTTCAAGTTGTTCTTGGTAAGTCTTCTTGTTTGATCTTCATATTTTCTTGTTGTGTGTCTTTTCTTGTTTTTCATATGCATTTTCAATTTGTTAGTGTCTAATTATTGAAAATTTCTATGTTTGGTGTCTTGCACATTTTTCTTTTCTTAAAAATTTTCAAAAATAAGTTCTTGGTGTTCATCTTGACATTCAAAGTGTTCTTGGTGTTCATCTTAACATTCATAGTGTTCTTGCATGCATTATTTGTTTTGATCCAAAATTTTCATGCATTGAGTCTTTTTAATGTTTTTCTCTTTCTACATTAAAAATTCAAAAATAAAAAAATATATTCTCCTTATTTCACTCATAATTTTCGAAAATTTGATTTGATTTAGTCAAAAGTTTTAAAATCTAGATTGTTTCTTATGAGTCAAATCAAATTTTCAATTTAAAAATTCTATTTTTTTCAAATCTTTTTCAAAAATCAAATCTTTTTCATTTTTTCTTTCATATTTTTGAAAATTTCAAATTAATTTTCAAAAATCTTTTTCTTATCATGTTCATAATTTTAAAATCTTTACTAACAATTAATGTGATTGATTCAAAAATTTTTAAGTTTGTTACTTGCCTATTAAGAAAGGTTCAATCTTTAAATTTTAAATCATATCTTTTTAGTTTCTTGTTAGTCAAGTAATCAACTTTGATTTCAAAAATCAAATCTTTTTAAATTTCTTTTTGAAATTATTTTCAAAATAAGTTTCAATCACATCTTTTTCAAAATCAATTTCAAAATCTTTTCTAACTTCTTATCTTTTCAAAAATTAATTTTCAAATCTTTTTCAATTAACTACTTGACTTTTTGTTTGATTTTAAAAGTTTACTATTTCAATCATATCTTTTTTAAAACTACCTAACTAATTCTATTTCTAATTTTCGAAAATCTCTTCCCTCTTTTTTCAAAATTCTTTTTTAATTAACTAATTGTTTTAAATTTTAATTTAATTTAATTTAATTTTTCTTTTTTAATTTTCGAATTTTAATTTTAAATTCAAATTAAAAACAAAAATATTCTTCTTTTCTTTTCAATTATTTTCGAAAATTTTTCTCTCTCTCATCTCCTTCTAATTATTTATTTATCTACTAACACTTCTCTTCTTCTTAAAAATTCGGACCCTCTCCCTCTTTCTGTGTTCGAATTCTCTCTCTTCTACTCACATAAAGGAATCTCTATACTGTGACATAGAGGATTCCATATTTTCTTTTCTGTTTTCTTCTTTTTCATATGAGCAGGAACAAGGATAAGAATATTCTTGTTGAAGCTGATCCTGAACCTGAAAGGACTCTGAAGAGGAAGCTAAGGGAAGCTAAAGCACAACTCTCTGGAGAAAATCTGACATAAATTTTTGAAAAAGAAGGAGGCATGGCTGAAAATAATAACAATGCAAGGAAGCTGCTTGGTGACTTTACTGCACCTAATTCCAATTTACATGGAAGAAGCATCTCAATCCCTGCCATTGGAGCAAATAATTTTGAGCTGAAACCTCAATTAGTTTCTCTGATGCAACAGAATTGCAAGTTTTATGGACTTCTGTCCGAAGATCCCTTTCAGTTCTTAACTGAATTCTTGCAGATCTGTGATACTGTTAAGACCAATGGGGTTGATCCCGATGTCTACAAGCTTATGCTTTTCCCATTTGCTGTAAGAGACAGAGCTAGAATATGGTTGGACTCTCAACCTAAAGACAGCCTGAACTCTTGGGATAAGCTGGTCACGGCTTTCTTAGCCAAGTTCTTTCCTCCTCAAAAGCTTAGCAAGCTTAGAGTGGATGTTCAAACCTTCAGACAGAAAGAAGGTGAGTCCCTCTATGAAGCTTGGGAGAGATACAAGGAACTGACCAAAAAGTGTCCTTCTGACATGCTTTCAGAATGGACCATCCTGGATATATTCTATGATGGTCTGTCTGAATTATCAAAGATGTCATGCACCGTTCTGCAGGTGGATCCATTCACCTAAAGAAAATGCCTGCAGAAGCTCAAGAACTCATTGACATGGTTGCAAATAACCAGTTCGTGTACACTTCTGAAAGGAATCCTGTGAGTAATGGGACACCTCAGAGGAAGGGAGTTCTTGAAATTGATACTCTGAATGCCATATTGGCTCAGAACAAAATATTGACTCAGCAAGTCAATATGATCTCCCAAAGTCTGAATGGATTGAAGGAATCATCCAACAATACTAAAGAGGCATCTTCTGAAGAAGAAGCTTATGATCCTGAGAACCCTGCAATAGCAGAGGTGAATTACATGGGTGAACCCTATGGAAACACCTATAATTCTTCATGGAGAAATCATCCAAATTTCTCATGGAAGGATCAACAAAAGCCTCAACAAGGCTTTAATAATGGTGGAAGAAACAGGTTTAGCAATAGCAAGCCTTTTCCATCATCCACTCAGCAACAGATAGAGAATTCTGAGCAGAATCCATCTAGCTTAGCAAATATAGTCTCTGATCTATCTAAGGCCACTATAAGTTTCATGAATGAAACAACGTCCTCCATTAGAAATTTGGAGGCACAAGTGGGCCAGCTGAGTAAAAGAGTCACTGAAACTCCTCCTAGTACTCTTCCAAGCAATACAGAAGAAAATCCAAAGAGAGAGTGCAAGGCCATTGATTTAACCATCATGGCTGAACCTACAAGGGAGGAGGAGGACGTGAATCCTAGTGAGGAAGACCTCCTGGGACGTCCAGTGACCAATAAGGAGTTTCCCTTCGAGGAATCTGAGGCTCAATTAGAGACCATATAAATTCCATTGAACCTTCTTCTGCCCTTCATGAGCTCTGATGAGTATTCATCCTCTGAAGAGGATGAAGAAATTACTGAAGAGCAAGTTGCTAAGTACCTTGGTGCAATCATGAAGCTAAATGCCAAATTATTTGGTAATGAGACTTGGGAAGATGAACCTCCCTTGCTCACCAATGAACTGAATGCATTGGATAGGCAGAAATTACCTCAAAAGAAACAGGATCCTGGCAAATTCTTAATACCCTGTACCATAGGCACCATGACCTTTGAGAAGGCTCTGTGTGACCTGGGGTCAGGAATAAACTTAATGCCACTCTATGTAATGGAGAAACTTGGGATCTTTGAGGTGCAAGCTGCCAGAATCTCATTAGAGATGGCAGACAACTCAAGAAAATAGGCTTATGGACAAGTAGAGGACGTGTTAGTAAAGGTTGATGGCCTTTACAACCCTGCTGATTTCATAATCTTAGACACTGGGAAGGAAGAGGATGAATCCATCATCCTTGGAAGACCCTTCCTAGCCACAGCAAGAGCTGTGATTGATGTGGACAGAGGAGGATTGGTCCTTCAACTGAATGAGGACAACGTTGTGTTTAAGACTCAAGGATCTCCTTCTGTAACCATGGAGAGGAAGCATGAAAAGCTTCTCTCACTGCAGAGTCAACCAAAGCCCCCCATAATCAAACTCTAAGTTTGGTATTGGGAGGCCACAACCAAACTCTAAGTTTGGTGTTGAACCCCCACATTCAAACTCTAAGTTTGGTGTTTGGAGGTTCCAACAATGCTCTGAACATATGTGAGGCTCCAGGAGAGCTCACTGTCAAGCTATTGACATTAAAGAAGCGCTTATTGGGAGGCAACCCAATGTTATTTAACTATATCTATTTTATTTTCCTTTTATTATTTCGTGTTTTAGTAGGTTGATGATCATGTGGAGTCACAAAAACTACTAAAAAATCAAAAAATAGAATGAAAAACAGCATTGAAAATAGCATACCCTGGAGGAGAGCAGTCTGGCATTTAAATGCCAGAAACAAGCATCTATCTGATGTTTAACGCCAGAAACAAGCACCAAGTTGGCGTTTAACGCCAGAAACAAGCATCTGCCTGGCGTTAAACGCCAGAAATAGGCTACATTTGGGCGTTTAACGCCAGAAACAAGCAGCAGTCTGGCGTTAAGCGCCAGGATTGCACAGTAAGGGCGTTTTACACGCCTAATTGGAGCAGGGATGTTAAGTCCTTGACCCCACTTGATCTGTGGACCCCACCGGATCCCCTCAGAATCTGTGGACCCCACAGGATCCCCACATCTTCTTCTCTCCTCTTCACACCTTTTCATAACTCTCTTCCCCAAATACCCTTCACCAATCACCTCAATCACTCTTTCCCATCACCTATTCACCACTCACATCCATCCTCTCTTCCCCATAAACCCTACCTACCTCTAAAATTCAAACTCTTTTCCCTACCAACCCCAACCCTAATGGCCGAACCCTAAACCCCATCCCACCCCTATATAAACCCCTCTTTCCTTCTTCATTTTCACACAACACAACCCTCTCTTCTTACCCTTGGCCGAATACACCTTCTCCCTCTATCTCCTCCATTCTTTTTCCTCTTCTCCTTCTTTCTTTCTTCTTTTGATCGGGGACGAGCAAACATTTTAAGTTTGGTATGGTAAAAGCATAGCTTTTTGTTTTTCCATAACCATTTATGGCACCTAAGGCCAGAAAAACCCCTAGAAAGAGGAAAGGGAAGGCAATTGCTTCCACCTCTGAGTCATGGGAGATGGAGAGATTCATCTCAAGGGTCCATCAAGACCATTTCTATGAAGTTGTGGCTAAGAAGAAAGTGATCCCTGAGGTTCCTTTCAAGCTCAAAAAGAATGAGTATCTGGAGATCCGACATGAGATCCAAAGAAGAGGTTAGAAAGTTCTCACCAACCCCATTCAACAAGTCAGGATCTTAATGGTCCAAGAGTTCTATGCAAACGCATGGATCACTAGCAACCATGATAAAAGTGTGAACCCGAATCCAAAGTATTGGCTCACCATGGTTTGGGGAAAATACTTAGACTTCAGTCCGGAAAATGTAAGGCTGGCGTTCAACTTGCCAATGATGGAAAAAAATGCATGCCCCTATACAAGAAGGGTCAACTTTGATCAAAGGTTGGACCAAGTCCTCATAGACATATGTGAGGAAGGAGCTCAATAGAAAATTGACTCAAGAGGCAAGCCGGTTCAATTAAGAAGGCATGACCTCAAACCAGTGGCTAGGGGATGACTAGAGTTCATTCAACGCTATATCATTCCTACTAGTAACTGGTCTGAAGTTACTATAGACCGGGCCATCATGATCCATAGTATCATGATTGGAGAGGAGGTGGAAGTTCATGAGATTATACCTCAAGAACTTTACAAGGTGGCTGACAAGTCCTCCACTTGGGCAAGGTTAGCCTTTCTTCACCTCATATGCCACCTCTACAATTCGGCTGGAATTGACATAGAGGGAGACATCCTCATTGAAGAGGACAAGCCTATCACTAAGAAAAGGATGGAGCAAATAAGAGATCATGGACCTCAACAAGAGCATGAAGAAATCCCCCACCATGAAATCCATGAGAGGCCTCAAGGGATGCACCTTCCTCCATAAAACTATTGGGAGCAAATCAACACCTCCTTAGGAGAATTAAGTTCCAACATGGGACAACTAAGGGTGGAGCATCAAGAGCACTCCATCATCCTTTATGAGATTAGAGAAGATCAAAGAGATATGAGGGAGGAGCAACAAAGACAAGGAAGAGACATAGAGGAGCTCAAGAGCACCATTGGTTCTTCAAGAAGAGGAAGGCGCAACCCTCACTAAGGTGGACCCGTTCCTTAATCTCCTTATTCTTATTTTTCTGTTTTTCGTTTACTATGCTTTATGTTTGTGTCTTTATTACATGATCATTAGTATTTAAGTGTCTATGCCTTAAAGCTATGAATGTCCTATGAATCCATCACCTCTCTTAAATGAAAAATGTTTTAATTACAAAAGAACAAGAAGTACATGGTTTCAAATTCATCCTTGAAACTAGTTTAATTATTTTGATGTGGTGATAATACTTTTTGTTTTCTGAACGAATGCTTGAACAGTGCATATGTCTTTTGAATTTGTTGTTTATGAATGTTAAATATGTTGGCTCTTGAAGAATAAGGAAAAAGGAGAAATGTTATTTGATGATCTGAAAAATTATAAAAATAATTCTTGAAGCAAGAAAAAGCAGTGAATAGAGAAGAGCATGCGAAAAAAAAAGGCAAGCAGAAAAAGCCAAAAGCTCTTTAAACCAAAAGGCAAGAGCAAAAAGCCAATAGCCCTTAAAACCAAAAGGCAAGGGTAAAAAGGATCCAAGGCTTTGAGCATCAGTGGATAGGAGGGCCTAAAGGAATAAAATCCTGGCCTAAGCGGCTAAACCAAGCTGTCTCTAACCATGTGCTTGTGGCGTGAAGGTGTCAAGTGAAAACTTGAGACTGAGCGGTTAAAGTCAAGGTCCAAAGCAAAAAAATAGTGTGCTTAAGAACCCTGGACACCTCTAATTGGGGACTTTAGCAAATCTGAGTCACAATCTGAAAAGGTTCACCCAGTTATGTGTCTGTGGCATTTATGTATCCGGTGGTAATATTGGAAAATAAAGTGCTTAGGGCCACGGCCAAGACTCATAAAGTAGCTGTGTTCAAGAATCAACATACTGAACTAGGAGAATCAATAACGCTATCTGAATTCTAAGTTCCTATAGATGCCAATCATTCTGAACTTCCAGGGATAAAGTGAGATGCCAAGACTATTCAAGAGGCAAAAAGCTACTAGTCCCGCTCATCTGATTGGAGCTAAGTTTCATTGATATTTTGGAATTCATAGTATATTCTCTTCTTTTTATCCTCTTTTATTTTCAGTTGCTTGGGGACAAGCAACAATTTAAGTTTGGTGTTGTGATGAGCAGATAATTCATACGCTTTTTGGCATTATTTTTACAGAGTTTTTAGTATGATTTAGTTATTTTTTAGTATATTTTTATTAGTTTTTAATAAAAAATCACATTTCTGGAATTTACTATGAGTTTGTGTATTTTTCTATAATTTTAGGTATTTTCTGGCTGAAATTGAGGGACTTGAGCAAAAATCAGATTCAGAGGTTGAAGAAGGACTGCAGATGCTGCTGGATTCTGACCTCCCTGCACTCAAAGTGGATTTTCTGGAGCTACAGAACTCAAAATGGTGCGCTCTCAATTGCGTTAGAAAGTAGACATCTAGGGCTTTCCAGAAATATATAATTGTCTATATTTTGCCTGAGTTTAGACGACGCAAACTGGCGTTCAACGCCAGTTCCATGTTGCATTCTGGAGTTAAATGCCAGAAACAGGTTACAAACTGGCGTTCAACTCCAAGAGAAGCCTCTACACGTGTAAAACTCAATGCTCAGTCCAAGCACACACCAAGTGGGCCCCAGAAGTGGATTTCTGCATCATTTACTCATTTCTGTAAACCCTAGTAACTAGTCTGATATAAATAGGACCTTTTACTATTGTATTAGACATCTTTGATCAGTTTTATGCTATCTTAGACCTTTATGGGGGCTGACCACTCAGCCATACCTGAACCTTGCTCTTATGTATTTTCAACGGTAGAGTTTCTACACACCATAGATTAAGGTGTGGAGCTCTGTTGTTCCTCATGAATTAATACAAAGTACTATCGTTTTTCTATTCAATTCAAGCTTATTCCGATTCTAAGATATTCATTCGCACTTCAATATGAATGTGATGATCGTGACAGTCATCATCATTCCCAACCTATGAACGCGTGCCTGACAACAACTTCCATTCTACCTTAGATTGAATGAATATCTCTGGCATTCCTTAATTAGAGTCTTCGTGGTATAAGTTAGAATCCATGGACGGCCATTCTTGAGATCTGGAAAGTCTAAACCTTGTCTGTGGTATTCCAAGTAGGATCTGGGAAGGGATGGCTGTGACGAGCTTCAAACTCGTGAGTGCTGGGCGTAGTGACAGACGCAAAAGGATCAATGGATCCTATTCCAGTATGATCGAGAACCGACAGATGATTAGCCATGCAGTGACAGCGCATTGGACCATTTTCACTGAGAGAACAGGATGTAGCCATTGACAACGGTGACGTCTAACATACAGCTTGCCATAGAAAGGAGTATGAATGATTGTATGAAGACAATAGGAAAGCAAAGGTTCAGGAGGAACAAGCATCTTCATACGCTTATCTGAAATTCTCACCAATGAATTACATAAGTATCTCTATCTTTAATTTACGTTTTATTTATCTTTTAATTATTAAATTTCCATAATCAATTGAATCTGCCTGACTGAGATTTGCAAGATGACCATAGTTTGCTTAAAGCCGACAATCTCCGTGGGATCGACCCTTACTCACGTAAGGTTTATTACTTGGACGACCCAGTGCACTTGCTGGTTAGTTGTGCGAAGTTGTGACAAAGAACTAAGATTATAAACGTGCAAGTACCTCCTTTGTCAGGGGATCTTGGAGGTTTAAAGACCTTGGAAACCATCCAACCTTGGTATAACCTCAGCACCAAATTACCTTTCTCACTATCAATGAGGTTTCTTCTAGTAGAAAGAGGCCTTTGCTTCAAAACTATGGCAAAAGGAATATTGGTTTGCAGCTTCTTAAAGATTTCCAAGAACTGTGAGCAGTGCTCGTTCTTGGTCTCCTTTTGGGGCTTCTGAGAGTGTGGTGTTTCAAGCTCTTGAATAGGTGTCATAGAGAAGGCATGTGACAGTGTAACCTCAGCCTTTTCTGGAGCTTCTCTCTCCTCTGACCCTTTAGCAACTTGCACTGCCTCCTTTAGTATGAATTCAGCATCCACTGTGATGGCCATGCACTCTTCTCTTGGGTAGGCACTGGGTTATTAGGAAGAGTGAGAGATCTCTTAAGTTCCCTGGGAAGGTTCTTCTGAATGAATGCACTTCACTCCTTAATAAGCTCTACTTTCTTCCAATCCCTCTTGTTATTCAGTATGTCCTTCATGAACTTAGCATATGAAGGCATTTGTTTAAGAGCCTCTGCAAAAGGAATTTTTATCTCCAGCTTCTTGAAATCTTCTAGGAACTTGGAGAATTGCTTATCCTTTTTTTCCTGCTGAAGTCTCTAAGGACATGGTAACTTAGCCTTGTACTCTGAGGCTCTAGGTGGTGCAGTGTGTGTCCAGAGTGACTGAGGAAAGGTTGCCAGCTTGCTTAGGAGAGGTGTTCCCTGAACTTGCACATGCATGGCCTCCCTTATCTGGGTGTTCAATGCCATTGTTGGTCCTTTCCTAGCGTTGAATGCCCTTGTTGACTCATGGAGGGCGTTGAACACCAATGTTGCTCCCCTATGGGAATTCAACGCCCTTGATCCTGCCTTGGGATGCTGTGTTTCCACCTTCTGATGTTTCCTCTTTCCCCTGCTTCTCACTGTCGTGAGACTAGCTGTTTAGTGTCCTTCCACTCCTCAATTCGATGGCCTGGCATTCTTCTCTTATCTGTTTAGATAAGTGTTGTTTAGCCTGATTCAGCCGTGCCTCTATATTCTTGTTGGAAGCACGGATTTCTTGCAACACTTCTTGCAAACTTAGCAATTGTTGTGTGAGGGAGTGTAGCTGCTGGGTTAATGATTTACTTTGTTCTGGAGGGTCTGATTCAGTATACATTGCCTTGACCTCTCCTTTTATTGAAGTCTCACTAGATGAGTACAGATGGTGGTTGCTGGCAACTGTCTCAATGAGTTCTTAAGCTTCGATTATCTTTCTTCTGTGTATTGAACCACCTGTAGAATGATCTAGGGACATCTTAGCCATATCTGTGAGTCCGTAATAGAAAATATCCAGCTTTACCCAGTCTAAAAATATTTTCGTGGGGCATTTCTGTATCTCCCTCAAGCATCATGAAGAGACTCATTCTCTTCTTGTCTGAAGCCTTGAATGTCTAACCTTAGCTAGGTTAGCTTCCTTGGGGGGAAGTATTGGTTCAAGAACTTGTCCACCAACTTATCCTAGGTTTTCAAGCTCGATTTAGATTGAGTATGGAACCACCTCTTGTCTTGCCCTTTTACAGCAAACAGAAAGAACATCAGCTTGTAGACATCCTGGTCTACTCCATTGGCTCGTACTGTGTCAGAAATCTACAGGAAGTCTGCAAGAAATTCTGTGGGTTCTTCTTGTGGAAGTCCATGATACTGGAAGCTTTGCTGTACTAAAGTAATCAATTGTGGGTTGAGCTCAAAATTGGCTGCTCCAATAGGTAGTATACAAATACTCCTT
Source organism: Arachis hypogaea (assembly GCF_003086295.3). Classification (NCBI taxonomy): domain Eukaryota; kingdom Viridiplantae; phylum Streptophyta; class Magnoliopsida; order Fabales; family Fabaceae; genus Arachis; species Arachis hypogaea. Next base: position 111,674,003 of record NC_092054.1, on the reverse strand, counting down.
CCATAGAAGTCAGGAGTGGGGGTTGCATAAGACCCCAAGAATCTTCTTGGTTGAGCACCCTCATTCTAATCCATAGTGATTTTTGTGTTTCTCTACAAACAAGTGACAAAGAAAAATAGGGGGAGCCTCTATGTCAAAGTTTAGAGAGCTCCCAGTGAGATATCCCAAAGAAACAAGAATGCAAGAATCAAAAGAGAAGATTTTCAACGTTTTTTTTTTATTTTTAAATTCAAAAATAAATAGATAAATAGAAAAATAATAATTAGAAATTTTGAAAATTAAAAAAAATCAATAAAAGATTTTGAATTTCAAAAAGTGAAAAGAAAGAGAAAGAAACAAGATAAAATAGGATTTGAAAATTTAAAGAATTTGAAATTCAAGAAAGAAAGACTAAAAAACACCAAACTTTTATAATTAAAACAAGATAAAACAAATAATTAACTAACAATATTTGAAAATAAAATAGATTTGATTTTGAAAATTTTTGAATTTTAAAAAGAAAGAGTCAATTAAAGATTTTAAAATTTAAATTTGGAAATAAAAAGTCAAATAAGATAAGATTTTAAAATATTTAAGTTAGAAGATTTGATTTTGAAATTAAAAAGAGAAAGTCAAAGAAAGATTTTGAAATTCAAATTTTAAAGAAAGAAAAACTAACCAAATATTAAACTTTTAAAAATTGAATTTAAAAAGAAAGATAAGATAACAAAATTTTAAAATCAAAGAAAAAGATAGGATAAAGATTTAAAGGCAAAAGATAACAAGAAAATTAAATGAAAAAATTACCAATGGTGCCCCAACTTAAAATTTAAATTCAAAATTAAAAAAATTTTCAAAAATACTATATATTTTTATTATTTTTTTTCAAAAAATTAAAAAGAAAAGACAAACACTAGACGGATACCAAACTTAAAAATTTTATGATCAAAGAACATAAAATTCGAAAAATTTGAAAAATAAAAACACTAAAAGATACCAAACTTAAAAATTTTGAAATCAAACAAAGAAAATAACACAAAAAATTTTGAACTAATAAGAAAACAAGCAAGAACAATTTTCAAAAATTCAAGAAAAGAAACAAAAACCAAAGGGACACCAAACTTAAGACTTGACACAAGACTCAAACAAAAGAAAAAGATAACTAAAGATAAGTTTTTGAAAAAGAAATTTTCGAAAATACACAAAGAAAATTTAAAAACTTGTAACAAGAAACACACACACAAAAAAAAGAAAAACAGTAAAAAGTACTTGATCTAAGGAGTAAGACGACCGGTAATTTGTCAATCTCTAACAATTCCCAGTAACAGCGCCAAAAACTTGGTGCGCGAATTTGTAACTCGCACAACTTAATCGGCAAGTGCACCGGGTCGTCCAAGTAATACCTCAGGTGAGTGAGGGTCGAATCGCACGAGGATTGCTAGATTGAGCAAGCTGTGGTTCTCTTGTAGATTTTAATCAGGAAAATAGAAAGATAGTTGTTGGTTGTTGTAGGCGCATAAACAAGCAATAACAATAAAATGTAGAAAAAGTAGTGAGAAATCAGTTAAGGCTTTAGAGATGTTTATTCTTCTGAATTAACATGTCATACTAACTACTCAAACGATGAATGATTCCTTCAATGGCAAGGCTGTAAGTGATTAAGCCATTGGTTGTGGTCATTAATCTCCTCAGATCTAAACCAAACCCCCGAACAGGCTAGATCAATCTGGGAGAGGTTTACCTCGTAAGCACCGAGATTTCTTAATTTCTCATTAATCTTATGATTGTTTTTTTCATTTCTTTTTTTTTTGTTATGCTCAAGGGAACTCTTTCCTCGCCTCGTGGACCCACAAGGCCAAATGAAGGTTTTAACGAGGCCCAAAAAGTACTTATTAATAACATTGGCATTTAATTTCACAAGTTGCTAGCCCATACTTAAGTTTTTATTACCGTAAACAAGGTATCCCATGACTGAACAACCTGAGAACTACACAAAAAATGCACCACAACAGCGGATATCCAAAATAAAAGCGTGACACAATAAGCAAAATAACGGTGCCATAAAAGTTCAAACACATAAAATCGGCCCCTCGGGAACAAATTCGAATACATAGAGTTAAAAAAACTAAGGATATTTTCTCGAGGCTAAGGTCCACAATCTGCCCATAACAGACGGTCTTGAAGGCCCCAAACCGAGACACATTAAAGTCTGGGGAGAGGAGGGAGACCTATGACTTTAGAGATTCCTCCGTGGCGGAGATGGCCTCTTTAGCATTCCTCAAAATATCCTTGTTCCGCTTCGTCAACGCATCTGCAACGTCCTCGGTGACTTTGGCCTTCTTCTCCGCTTCCTCGGCACAACGCTTGACCTTCGACACCTCCGCCCACAGGAAAGTCTTGAGGTCAGAAAGATACTGGATCCTCGGCCTCTCGAGCCTCTTTTTCAGCCTTGGTCTTGGCAACCTTTGCGGCATCTTTCTCCGCTTGGGCAGTCGTCAGGTCAGACTGCGCTTAGCGAAGCTTCCCATCTAACACCCACGATTGCTCGAGTACTGTCTCCGTCTTGCGAACCACCATGGCAGAGCAAAAAAGGGAGCTGTACACCCACTTAGCTTGAGCCGCTAGATTACAATCAGCCAAAAACTCCTCTGTCCCGGGAAGCAAGTGCTCATTGATAAAAGCTATTAGTAGAGTGATCTCATAGATATCATCCTCGGCTTAGGTTACAGCAACCTCCCGGGATCCTCCCTAGCCCCGGAAGTCGGTACCAACTCGGATCCAGCTTGAGGTTGCGGCTCAGCCTGAGGTTGCTCCTTCTTCTCCACTTCAACGAAGGCAGCCATCAGGTTCTCCATGGTTGTAAACACTCCAGCCATGCCAACTACAAAACAAGATAAAAGAAACCCATAAGAGCTAAGGAACAAAAATGAAAAAATCGAAACAAAATTGGAGAAGAACTTACCAACATATTAGCGATCGGCTTCCCAGTCACCTATCACGTGACGATGGTTCAACGGTCTAACCCCAAACACAACCGTCAATACCTCGTCGATTTCTTACTCTCCTGACTTAAACCCTTGTAAGTCACCTTCACGAGGTAGTTGGTCGTCGCCTTATACTTCCAGTAAGTGGGGAACCTACGTTCCCCCTCTAGAGTCAGGTAGAAGGGATGATGACCCCTTACTAGCCGGACCTTAAAATACTCCTCCTTGAACCTATGAAATGAGTCCTCAAAGAGGCTGATAATCTTTCGACTCTATACAACTGAGAAGGACATGTACCCTTTATTGTGCTTATTGACGAACCGGACTTTCAGTCGGTAAAGAATTTAATAAAAGTAACGACGTTGTAAGTATAGCTTCTAAACTATAGTTTCACGAGTGTTATATTGAAAGGGTTCGTCCCTCCGAGGATTGAGCTCTTGTCTTGGTTTGTGTTGATCGGAAGGGTGAATACTAAGGATCGACTGTGTAGATTACGTGTTATTGATCAGAATGACAATTTGTATGTGCTATATTGTAAGTCTGAGGAAACTACTCTTCATTTGTTTCTTGGTTGTGATATCACATGGCAGGTGTAGTGTGCTTGGCTGCTTGCCTTTGGAAGGAGGTGGTGCTTTCCAGTTACTCTAAAGGACCACTTCAAAAGTTGGATGAACTTATCAGCATGGAAGGTTGAGAGAAAGAGGTGGTTCATTGGGTTCTTTGCTGTTGTCTGGACAATCTGGCTAGAAAGTAATGGCAGGCTGTTCCGAAATCATGCCTCAAGTATGCGGGAAATTATAAATGAGTCGTTTGCGTATGCCGAGAAATGGATTGGTGGTGAGCCCTTTGGTTGTTGATGGTCATATCGAAGATGACTAGGAGTTGTTTTAGTATTCATGATCTTGTAGCTCCTTTCATTGCTCCACTCTATTGTGTTGAGCTCCCTTTAATTCAAAAAAAAATTGAAAACATAATTATTTTGTTCTTAAAAAATTACTTTAAAATCGCTAGAACGCTCTAAAAACATAATTCTTTCCATGGTTATTCAAAATCAAATAAATCTCATTTTTATTTAACAAAGTTCTTAAAATTGTTTCAACTTCATTCTTGAATTTAAGGCCTTTTCAAAGTCTCGGAAATTATTCCATTTCACCAATCAAATCTAAATACTTTAATTTCACCAAAACTTTTCAAAACATAACACTTTAATTAGAAGTAATCAAATAAAACTCATTTTGTTTAACCAATTTTTCAAAACTAACTTTAACTTCATTTTCAAGCTCAAAACTTTTCTTGAAAAACTCAAAAATAATTTCGTTTCACCAATCAAATTCAATTGTTTTTTAATTCACTAAAAACTTCTCAAAACATAATTCTTCAATCCAAATTTTTCACTCATATTCTTAATTGAAACAAACATCATTTATTCCTAAATAATAATTTGCATTACTTTAAATTTTGCTAAAGCGCCCCAAAAATATAATTCTATCTTTTCATAATTAATCAAACTAAAATAAGTTAATTCTCATACAAAATTTTGGCAGGACCTCCACTAAAACTTGGACCTTTCCACCCATCAAGGGTTCTATCCAAACCAATATCTCTCAAACCTTCTCAACCATTTTCAACACCAATCAATTTCCAATATCAAACCATTTCATTAAACCATTATCATAACAACACCAACTCAGAGAAAATAACATTATCACCAACTCAAGGAAATCAACATAATCCAGAATTCCAGCAACCAAATCAAATCAATCACAGTTCATAACCACAATTAAACCAACTTCATCTATTATTTGAACATTTAATCAAATCCCATTCATCCAAATAGTCCAGATTAATCCATAAGACTCGCACAATCACAAAAAAATGTATTTTTTCCATTAATATCGATTTATAACAATTTCTTAATATAAAATGTATTTTAAGAAAAGTCCCTACATCGATTAGTCGAAATTCGGTAATTAAACGCAGAAAAGTCCTTTCATCCTTATTTCGGAGCAGCAGCATCAGTTCGAACCGTTTTCCACATCAGTAATAGCCACAAATGCATCATTCAATAATGGTACTCAACCTTAGGACATTCAATACCTCAAAATCTTTAAAAAAATATAACAGATTACTAATGACGAGATTTCTGGAATAAAATACTTACTGTAACTAAGGAAGCATGATGGAACAAAGCAGCAATAGCTCTGGCAGTGGTTCCGGCAATGTCAGTGCTACTTCCCGGTGGCTAGAGGCGCGGCGGTGCGGTTTGAACAGTACCAGAAGAAGTGGCGGCAACTATAAGCAGTTCCAGCGAGCTCCAACAGCGTCGGGTTCTGCTGCTGACAACCCAGACAGTGGCGATGGCGGCAGAAATGGCAGCGACGAAGGTGGCTCACGGTGAGAGGAGCATCTTGCTCCAACGATGCTTCTCTCTCTCTCTTTCTCTCTCTCTCTCTCTCTCTCTCTCCCTCCCCCCCCCTCTCTCTCTCTCTCTCTCTCTCTCTCTCTCTCTTCTGTTCTGTGAAACTCACCCTCTCCTCTTCATGCTCGACGGGGATGCGTGGTGATAGCGGTGACAGGACATAACGAAGTTGGCAGTTACAAGGTGCGACGGCTCCTCTTCTTCCTCTCATTGTCTTTTCTTCCCCTTCTCTCTATCTACTTCAGCGTAGACAGCGACGGTGGTTCCTAGCCCCGCTGGCACCTCCCCTCTGTTAAAAAATAAACTTGATGGTTAGAATTTAAGAATGAATAGAAACCACAGTTTGAATAGGTTGCCTATGTTTAGTTTTAATTTAAACCATTTGTTTATTAGGATGTATTAAGTTTAGATGTCAAAGAAAAGTATAAATACATATGTAATCATTTCATAAATAACAACACACAAATACATTCAATACATTCATCTTCTTTTTATATCCTTCGTGAGTGTGTGTTCCTTGTTCTTTTATTTTCCAACAAAGTGGTATCAGAGCTACTTATAAAATGTCTTCGTTAAAAAAGAACTACTTTATCTTTTCAATACCCATAATTATCTAAGCTCAACTATGACAATTGGGCAGCCCGAATGAAAGCAATTCTCGGTGCTCAAGGAGTGTGGGAGATGGTTGAGAAAGGCTATGTAGAACCAGAAAATGTGGAGAAGCTAACAGAAGCTCAGAAGGACGAATTAGAAAATAAAAGAAAGAAAGATCAATGTACTTACTATCATTCATCAAGGCCTGGATAATGATATGTTTGAGAAAATTGCTGATATAACTAACGCAAAGAAAGCTTGGGATACTCTTTAAAATTCTGTCATAGAAGTTGAAAAAGGTGAAGAAGGTTCATCTTCAAACTCTAAGGGCTGAGTTTGAGTCTCTAATGATAAAGGAGATTGAATCCATTTCTGATTATTTCACCAAACTGTTAACGGTACTGTACCAAATGAAAAGGTTTGGAGAAAAATTAGAAGATATTCGTGTTGTTGAGAAAATCCTTTATTCTCTCAACTCAAAATTTTACCATGTGGTGGTAGCCATTGAGGAGTCCAAAGATTTGGATACGATGTCCATTCATCAGTTGAATGGTTCCTTACGGGCCCATGAAGCAAATAATGGATAAAGACAAGCAAGAACGTGTTGAGCATGTCTTGCGGGCAAAACTTTTATGGAATGCTAGAGGAGAAGCCAATGAAAGTGGAAGATAAGGACGAGGTCGAGGCCGTGGATGAGGACGAGGACGTGGTTACGGAAGAGAAAGAGAAGAGAAAAATTACTCTCAAGAGAAAAGAAATCAAAATTTTTCTCGAGGTCGTGGAAGAGGAAGAATAATTGACAAAAGACACATTGAATGCTATTCATGTGGAAAGAACGGACATTATTCTTGGGAGTGTCAGACATCCAAAGAATTAGAGAATAAACTTGTTGTGCACAGTGAAGATGTTGAAGAACCAACATTATTCCTTACGCTCAAGGAAGATCAAAATTCTAAAGATAGTACGTGGTATCTTGACAATGGAGCTAGCAACCATATGACAGGTGATAGGAGTAAATTTGTAGCACTCGCCACCAATGTAAAAGGACACATGCGTTTTGGTGATAAATCAAAAGTAGAGATCAATGGCAAATGGACGATTCTATTTGATCTGAAGAATGGAAGTCATAAGATTCTTTTCAATGTTTATTACATCCCAAAGATGAAGAATAATATCTTGAGTATTTGACAACTTATGGAGAATGGCTGCAAGATAGTCATGGAAGAAGCGGTGGAACTATATGTTTGAAGTCATGTATTGAAGATCCACCATGGATTTGGCATATGAGATATGGACATTTAAATTTTGATGGGATCAAAGAATTGGGAACAAAGAAGATGGTAAAAAAAATTCCAACAATTGATCATCCTCATCAATTCTGTGAAGCTTGCTTACTTGGAAAACATTCAAGAAAGAGTTTTCCAAAGCAGTCCAAATCAAGAGCTACCAAGCCACTTCAGCTTATCCATGCGGATGTTTGTGGACCTATCAAGCCTTTGTCACATGGTAAGAGTGCCTATTTTTTTTCTTTTCATTGATGATTATTCAAGAAAAACATGTGTTTATTTCTTGAAGCAAAAGAGCGAAGCATTTGAAGCATTCAAGACGTTTAAAGCCCTCGTTGAAAAAGAAGGTGGCTATGAAATAAAAGCTCTCAGAACTAACAGAGGTGGAGAATTCACTTCAAATGAATTCAAGATGTTTTGTGAAAATCATGGTATTCGACGTCCCCTAACTGTTCCTAGATCGCCTCAACAAAATGGGGTTACTAAATGAAAGAATAGGACAATTCTAAATATGGCAAGAACGATGTTAAAAAGTAAGTCATTACCAAAAGAGTTATGGGAAGAAGCAGTTGCATATGTAGTTTATCTCTCAAACTGCTCACCTACCAAGAGTTTGAGAGATATAACACCTCAAGAAGCATGGAGTGATTTGAAGCTTAATGTATCACATTTAAGGGTATTTGGATCTATTGCATATGTCCAAATTCTTGAGAAAGAAAAATCGAAGCTTGATGATAGGAGCTAAAAGCTCGTATTTATTGGTTATGAAGAGAATACTAAAGGCTACAAATTCTTCAATCTCATTAATAATAAAGTAATAATAAGCAGAGATGTTGAGTTTGAAGAAAATGCAAAATGGGACTGGAGTACACAAAATGAAGTCACTTATGACTTTCTGCCTTACTTTGAGTAAAAAGAAGCCCCGATGCAAGAAGTGCAAGGCAAAATCGATCCTTTAACACCGGCATTAACCCCACTAGCATCATCATCGTCATCTTCATCCTCTAGTTCCAGCGAAGGCCCTCACAGATATCAAAGTCTCCCTGATATCTATAAGCAAACAGAAATGCTAGAGGATGAAAATTTATTGTGTTTACTCTCTAATGATGAGCCTTTAAGTTTTAAAGAAGCTATCAAAGATAAGAAATAGATACAAGCTATGGAAGAAGAAATTCAAGCAATTGAGAAGAACAACACTTGGGAACTTGCATCACTTCCAAGTGGTCATCAGGCTATTGGAGTCAAATAGGTTTACAGAGTTAAGAAGAACTCTAAAGGTGATGTAGAAAGGTATAGGGCAAGACTCGTTGCAAAAGGGTATAAGCAGAAGCAAGGAATAGATTATGATGAGGTGTTTGCTCCAGTTGCTCGCATGGAGACGATAAGGCTATTGTTGTTACTTGTAGTACTGAACAACTGGAAAAACCACCAAATGGATGTGAAGTCTGCTTTTCTGAACGGTAATCTTCTCGAAGAAGTTTATACTGAACAACCTTTGGTTATTGTTGTTGAGGGTTGTGAAGATAAAGTGTTAAGGCTTAAAAAGGCCTTATATTGACTGAAGCAAGCTCCAAGAGCTTAAAATGATCCTCTTGATACGTATTTTCAAGATAATGGTTTCACTAGGTGCATTCATGAATATGCACTCTATATGACAGAGGAAAGAGGAAATTTGTTATTTGTTTATGTCTATGTGGATGATCTTATATTCACATGAAACAATCAAAGAATGTTTGAAGAATTTAAGAAAGTAATGGCTCAAGAATTTGAGATGAGTGATATGGGACTAATGTCTTATTATCTGAGAAATGAAGTGAAACAAATGGAGGATGGAATTTTCATCTCACAAGAGGCTTATGCAAGAAAGCTATTGAAGAAACTCAACATGCTAGCCTACAATCCTACCAATACACCTATGAAGTGTGGAGTCAAACTTTCCAAAGAGGAAGAAGGTGTAAGAAAAGTTGATCAAACATTATTCAGAAGTCTCGTGGGGAGTTTAAGGTATTTGACTTGTACCAGACCTGACATTTTATTTTCAGTTGGGTTAGTTAGTTATTACATCGAGAATCCACCAAAAACATATATGAAGGCAGCCATGAGAATTCTTTGCTATCTTAGAGGCACTCTTCAGTATGACGTGTTTTATTCAGCTTCAGATGAATTCAAATTAACGGGCTATTGCGATAGTGATTATGCAGGGATATGGATGACAGGAAGAGTACTACTGGATATGTTTTCTTTTTAGGAAATAATGCAATTTCTTAGTGTTCAAAGAAACAACCTATAGTCACTCTTTTAACTTGTGAAGCTGAATATGTTGCTGCCACTACCTGTGCATGTCATGCAATTTGGCTGAAGATACTACTGAAGGAACTTCATTTTGAGCAAGCTGAATCCATGGTGCGCGAAGCTGTGGTTATCCTGCAAATCTTAGTTAGGTGAATAGAAAGATAGTTTTTGGTTGTTGTAGGCGCATAAACAAGCAATAACAAAAGCGATAAATAATTAAGATAAAGACAGTAATGAGAAGTCAGTTAAGGCTTCGGAGGTACTTCTTCTTCTAGATTAACATGTCATACCAACTACTTCAAAGATGAATGATTCCTTCAATGGCAAGGCTGTAAGTGATTAAGCCATTGGTCGTAGTCATTAATCTCCTCAGGTCCAAATTAAACATCCAAATGGACTAGATCAACCTGGGAGAGGTAAAACGCACGTAATTCAATCTCTTTGATGATCCTACTCAAAACACCACAGATAAGGTCAGATCTTCCAGATCAGAGACTGACGCTCTTATGATTCTAGCCCTTAGAACCACAGAAACCTCAATTACCCCTGACTAATGAGGTTAAATTTCACATACCCCAATTAGCCCAGATAACTTGTTGGAACCCGTGATGCATTCTCAAGCTGTAGCTCAATACTATCGAGGTCAGGACTCGTAAGGAACTCATGTAGAATTGAGATTCATAAGGATGAAGAACGACAATGTATCATAGAATATAATTAAGCATAGATTGAAGTGGAAAAGTTATTGCATTAATCTATAGAGGAATCAGCAGAGCTCCTAACCTTAACCTAGGAGGTTTAGTTGCTTAGACTGTACAGAAAATAAAGTGTGTAGTTCGAATGTGATGGAGAAGATCCTAAACAATGATGATCTCTCCTTATTTATACTAATGACTAGACTTAAAAAGAAATTAATAATAATTAGAAATTACAATAATGAAAGAAACTAAGCTAAAAGGTGCAAAAATCCACTTCTGGGCCCACTTGGTGAGTATTTGGGTTGACCTTGGCGTCCAACTTGAGTGAGTGGGTGTTGAACACCCGCTAGGGGGTGTGAGTGCACTTCCTTGCTCCCTTTATGGCGTTGAATGCCAGTTTTGGGCGTTCAACGCTGGGCTCTGTCCTCTTGGTGCATTGAATGCCAGAAAGAGAGTAATTTGGGTGTTCAACGCCCGCTTTGGGCCTTCATTTCCAAATCAAAGTATAAACCAATATATATTTCTGGAAAGCTCTAGAAGTTGGATTTCCAACGCCGTTGAGAACGCTTCATTGGGACCTCTATAACTCCAGAAATGCTCGTTTGAATGTACGGAGGTCAGGATCTGACAGCATCTGTTATCCTTTCTTTGCCTCTGAATCAGACTTTGCCAAAATTTTCCAAATTCACCCAAAATTCACCTAAAATCATAAGAAAAATACAAAAGCTCAAAGTAGTATCCAAAAAGTGAATTTTACATTAAAACCTACTAAAACATAATAAAACTTAACAAAATATACTAAAAATACTAAGAAAATAACATCAAAAAGCGTATAAAATATTCGCTCATCAGAACACCAAACTTAAACTGTTGCTTGTCCTCAAGCAACCAAAAACAAGTAGGATTAAAAAGAAGAGAAAGATACAATAAGTTTCAAAGTTTTTAATGAAGCTCAGTTCCAAATCATGAGTTGGCTAACAGCTTTTTACTTCTGAACAGTTTTGGCATCTCACTTTTCCTTTGAAGCTCGGAAGTATTGGCTTCTCTTGGAACTAGAATTCGGATAATATTATTGATTCTCTTAGTTTAGCTTTTCTTGATTCTTGAACACAGCTTCTTTTGGTGCTTTGCACCTTTGAGCCTAGACGTGACTCTAAGCGTTTTATTTTCCCGTATTATCACTGGATACATAAATGCCACAAGCACTTAACTGGGGAGAATCTCTTGGATTCGAATTTAGCTTTGCTTAAATTTCTAGACAGTGGTGCCCAGAGTTCTTAAGCGTACTCCTTTGCTTTGGATCACGACTTTAACTGCTCAGTCTCAAGCTTTTTACTTGACACCTTCACACCATAAGCATTTAGTTAGGGATAGTAGCTCATTTGAGCTTTTTAGGTTGATTTTTTTAACCCTCCTAACCATTGATGCTCAAAGCCTTGGATCCTTGCTCTTTTGATTTTTCTTTTATAAGCATATATATTTTTTCTTTTATTTTTCTTTTTCTTTTTTTTCTGCTGCTTTTTCTTACTTCAAGAATCAATATTTTTTTATTTTTCAAAAAGTCAATAATATTTCTCTAAACTCACTGTTCTTTCAAGAGCCAACATTTTCAATTTCAACATCAATCATGCACGATTAATTCATACATTCAGAAGAAAAATGCAAGGCCGCCATATCAAATTGATTGGAATAACTCATGATATAATTAAAAGTCATGCATTAAGCATGGTGAGGATACAAAGGATATCTTATAATAGAATTAAAACAAGAAAATAAAATAGAAAGTAACAAACTACTAAATGTGATCATGAAGATAGAAAAGAAAACAGACAATAAATAAAAGTACAGTGAAAACAAAAATAAAATAGAGAGATATAATGGGACTCAACAACCTCAGTGGCGATGGCTGCTACTACCCCTAGAGAATCCAATGGAGCGTTTGGTCTCCTCTATGTCACGCCCTTGCCTCTATTGCTCCTCCATCAATCATCTCTGATCTTCTCTTATTTCATGAAGGGTACTGGCATGCTCAGTGTGCTCCACCCTCAACTGCTCCACATTTGAGCTCAGCCCCCTATTGAGGTATTCAGTTGATCCCAATAATCTCAGAGAGGAAAATACATCCCTTGAGGCATCTCAGGGATTTCTGTTGGAGGCGTTTGCACAGGCTCTTGCTGTGGTTCATGTGCCATCTCTCTAACATTCTTCATCCTCATCTTCATGATGGTGTTATCCTTCTCAATGAGGGCGTCACCTGGGATGTTAATCCCAGCTAAGTTGCACATGCGATGGATGAGGTGTGGGAAGGCTAGCCTTGCCTTGGTGGAGGCTTTTGTGGCTACCTTGTATATTTCTTGAGGGATTACCTCGTGCACCTCCACTTCATTTTCGAGCATGATGTAGTGCACCATTATTACTCGATCAATAGTCATTTTAGACCGGTTGCTAGTAGGGATAATGGAGCATTGCACAAGCTCCAACCATCCTCTCACCACTGGCTTGAGGTCAAGCCTACTCAGTTGGTAGGGCTCGCCGTATGCATCTTGTAAGAACCATAATTAATCGAACCTGTTAATTAAGTGGTTAAATTGCCCAAATTTGATTCTGAAAAGTTATAGTGAGAATTTGAGGTTTTAAACATCATTTTTGGACTCAGTGGGTCTTTCTGAGTCAAAAAATGTATTTTTTGCAAAAAACTGTAAAAAACCACGAACCAACAGTTGAACCAGTTGAACCAGTTCAAGTCTGCCCAGTACTGCACGAGAAAAAGTAGAAACAGTCAAAACCTTAGAAAAACATTAGAAATAGAAAACCGAGCGTTAATTTTAAAGGTTTGGCCCGAAGTTGGGCCAAACGGGCTAAAAACGCTAACGGGTTGAACCGGGCCCAAGTTGGGCCCAAGTCCAACATATATAAAGGTTCATTTAATGAACCCTAACCTCATAAACACACACACAATTCAGAAATTGAGAAAGGGAGGAGAGGAAGAAGAAAACTCTAATCACCTCAATCTTCCCAAGCTCATGTCTTGAGCTATAGAGCTTCAATTTACGTGCCGTCAACGGCTACACGTTTCTTGTGAAGAGCTCTACAAAACTCATCTAAGAAACTCTAGAGGTACGCTCGAAATCCTTCCAGTTATTCTCTTCAAAATATCGGGTACCTAGGGTTTTTGAGTAAGTGAGTTTTTGTGATTCTTGATGTTTAGGTTCACTCTAATCCTTGCTTAGCTTTGAGTTTTGCCATCCAAATCTGTTGGAAAAGGTAAGAGGCTTTGATCTCTTGTGAACTTTTGATTTATGTTGAGCCCTAGGTTGATTTTGTGGTGATTTATATGTATATAGCTTGATTACTGTGAGTTTGGAGCTTGTTAGTGCTTGTTGGAGCTACATTGGTGGTTGGGTTTGGTTGAAAGCTCATTTGGTTTATATTGGGAATCGGCCAAGGTATGGTTTCAGTTTCCTCTATGTAGTATATAATATTCATGGACACTTAGGCTAGTGACCCATAGGATAGGATTGAATTTGAATGGTTGTTAAGTTGTTGGATGTGATTGTATGATGATGTTTGATGAAATGATAATTAATAGTGATATGATGAGAATAAATGAATTGTGAACTTGAGGAGTGAATTATGTTGATAAATGTGATATTGGTGTTGATTGATTGGTAATGTACTTGGAAATTGTTAATGAAGTTTGATATATAAGATATATTGATGTTGATGTGTGGATGAGGAAAGGTGAAGGAAAAATGTGGAAATTTTGGTGAAATATGACAAAGAGAGTTAATTATGATGAAAGGTGGAGTTTGAACTGGGTTGGTTTGGTTTTGGTTGTGTTTACAAAGCAATTGTGAAAGTTGTGATTTTGGGTAAAAGTGGAATTTTGGGGAACTTTGTTTGATCATAACTTTTGCTTCAGTTTTCAAAATTGGTTAGAACTTGTTTAGAATTAAAGATCTTTGAAAACCCTTCAAATTAGTATAAAGATTGTGAAATTTGGAATTTTGTAGAGGAAGTTATGATCATTCAAAAATTGGTGTTGAAAACTGGAAAATTTGCAAAGTTACAGAATTATGAGTTTTCTGGTATGTGCGCACGCACACTCTGCGTAAATGGCGACCTGTGCGTCCGCACCCACAGAGGCAGGCAGTTTGCTTGCAACACTGGCACAGTCTGTGCGTGCGCACACCAAAGGAAAAATTGCATCCTGTGCGTACGCACAGACCTGTGCGCACGCACACGTTGGAGAGGCTAGTCTGTTGGGGGCGCTCGCACAGGTTGTGCGAGTGAACAGACCCTTTTATGTTTTGACACCTGTGTGCACACACACCCCTGTGCGTACGCACACTTTTAAAAAATTTCCTGGGTATGCGCACGCATACCCCTGTGTGGATGCACACCCCTGTGCGGACGCACACACCCTGTTTCTCAAATTTTGCTTGTTTTTCAACTATTTCATCTTCCCGACGAGGTTGTAAGCTTCTATAACACCTTTTTAAGACTTTTGGGCATAATTTTGGGTGTTCAAACATGGAAAGTGGTTTAAGGGTTTTAGACACTATTATTTTGGAAAAAGTTAGCAAACGGAGTACTAGGTTTCTATTGTACTGGGGAAGATTTGATGATGTGTGAAGAAATGGTTGACGGATAAGATGCGAAATTAAGGAACTGAAATGTGTATAAACAGTGGTTGAAAGGAGTCGAGGTCTCTGAATGAAGTGATGGATCCATCTTGTACTAAAAATGTTTTTGAAAACCACTGTACTATTTTTTCATTGAGATTATGAGACGCTATGTGCTCGGCAGGGGCCGAGGTTGGATCCCGCCTGTCGAGGTAGCGGCGGTGGTGTAAAGGCAGTGGTTCGTCCCGCTTACGCTTAGATGTGAAGTCGGTGGCAATAGATCCCGCTCGCATCCCTTCGGATCATCAGAGCGTACAGGCGCAAAACCCTGGATAGTGATCCGAGCACTATATCTTGGGGGTTCCCACACTATGAATCCGAAGGGCAACATCTCCATGGAGATGTGTCAGGTTGGCAGTTGAACCGACAATGTGATATCACAGCCAGTGGGGAGGCATTCATCATATGCATTTTCTACCTATTTGTATGCTTTGCCGACTTGATATTGTTTTCCCTATCTGTTAAACATATCTAATTGCTACTTGTATTAATTGCTGTATATTCCTCTACTTGTGTTTTACTTGAATTGTATATACTTGTGCTTTGCTGGAGTTGAGGAGGTTCGGAAGGCGGTGGCGATGGGATCGCATAGCGGATCGGTTGGTGAAGGCTGAGGGACAGCAGTGTTTGATTAGAGTAGAAATTCCCTAAGATAGATTACCCTTTCATGGTACTACGGCTTAGGTTGTGTTAAGGGATTACATATTATGCTTATTTGGTTTAGAATGCTTTAAGTTTGAGTTGTTGTGATGGAGTCTAGGATTGCCTTTGGCGTCCCGGGTTCTTATATCCTACATCACTGGGCACTGATACCATACTGAGAACCTCCGGTTCTCATACCATATTTCTGTTGTGTTTTTCAGATGCAGGTCGCAACCCACCTCGGTGAGTTGTCTGGTTGGTGACAGTAGCGGAGGATCTGGATATCTTTTGGTGTCCTTTTGATTTATTATATATATATGTCTCTCACTTTTGTATTTTGTTTTGCCTAGCGGCTTGTATTTGAGAGAACAAAACTTATATAAGCTATTTTTACTGTTTGGTTTCACATATGGTCTGTATCTAGCTAGTCGGCTTAAACTCTGCGAGTCGTGGCTAGCGTCTTATGATGATACTATACTATTATACTATGGTGTTGTGTTATTCAATACCTGTTTCACATGCTTTAAGTCAGTAGTTTCCTTGGTACGTTTTGCGCTTTTGATATCCATATTTTGAGCTATATTCTTCATCAGGCTTATAGATATTACAAATTCCTTCTATATAATATATTTAAAATCTTAGAACTGTCGTAACCTTTGATTAACCTTTGCTTTATGATGCGAGGTAAGGCTTAGGCTAATTAGGGTGTTACACATCTAGCCTCCATTGAGCTCCCTCCACACAGATGTCCGCGAGCACTTACTCTAACCTCTGATTGGAGTTGACCTTTTTTGTGTAGGAGTGTGGGTCACCTTGCAGTTGAGGCAATTGCAATGCCATCCTCACACTTTCCGGGCTAAAATCCAAGAGTTTCTCTCGGACCATGGTACGGTAGTTCTTGGGTTGTGGGTTCACACTAATATCAAGCGCCTTCGTGACCCAAGCATTGGCGTAGAATTCTTGCACCATTAGTGTGCCAACAGCTGAGATATGATGGGCTAGAATTTCCCAGTCCCTTCTCCAGATTTCTTCAAGGATTTTTGGATACTCATCCTCCTTGAGCTTAAAGGGGACCTCAAGAATCACCCCTTTGTGCCTCACCACAGCATAGAAGTGATCTTGGTGGGCTCTAGTGAGGAATCTCCATGATTCTCATGGTTTGGAAGAGGAAGCGGGAGCCTTTCCCTTTCTCTTCCTTGAGGTTTCGCTTGTCTTTAATGCCATACTTAGGAATAGTAGAAGTAAAAAAGGAAAGCTTTTGCAACACCAAACTTAAGAACTTTGCTCGTCCTCGAGCAAATAGTAATAAAAAGAGAAGAAGGGGGTAGAAGGAAGAAAAAATATAGAGGGGAAAGGGAGAGAAGCTTTCATCCAAGTGGGGGGGTGAGGAAGGGAAAGTAGGGTGTGGAGTGTATAAGGTAAAAGGTAGGGAGTGTTGAGGTGTGAGGATAATGAGATAAATGAAGGGGTATTTATAGGGGTGGGAGGGATAGGGTTCGGTTATGAAGGAGGGAAGAATAGATGGGGATAGTTTGAATTTGAAGTAGGTGGGATTTGTGGAAATTGAATGATGGAAGTTATGATGGGGTTTTGGGAAGAGAAAAAGGTGATGTGGATGTGATTGGTTGAGGTTGTATGGGAAAAAATTAAAGCAGGGTGTGGGTTTCATGGTTTGGAAAAGAAGAGAGAGAAGAAGGTGGGGTAAGTGGAGAATCTGTGGGACCCACTGTCCTAAGAAAGCTGCAGAACATCCACTTGCCTGCCCCCTACCCGGCATTCAATGCCAGGATCTGTTCCTTTTAGGGCGTTGAACGCCCAGCCTTTACTCCCTGGTTGGTGTTCAACGCCATCTTCTGCCACCTTTTGGGCGTTGGATGCCCAGGATACTCCCTTCCTGGCGTTCAACGCCAATTTCTTTCTCCCTTTGGGGTGTTGAACACGCAGGATGCCCCCTGTGGGGCGTTCATTCGTTCAATGCCAACTTCTGCTTCCTGTGGGGCGTTGAACGCCCAAAAGGGATTAGGGAGACGAGCTTCTTAGCTCCTTTATGAGCGTTGAACGCCCAGCTATCTCCTTATCTAGCGTTCAATGCCAACAAGGGACTCTCCCGAGGGTGTTCTATTTTCAGTTTTGAATATCTTTGTCACTGTTCTAAGTGCTTCACGTGATCACAGACATCAAAAAGCAAAGAAAAACTATAGAAAATGAACTAAGACAAAATCAAATGAGAATAAACAAAAAAAAGGAAATGATAGTATTCTAATCATGGTTGGGTTGCCTCCCAACAAGCGCTTCTTTATCGTTATTAGCTTGACAGACAGCTCCATTATGGAGGTACGTAGGGGCTCAGATCTTCACCCTTTATAGTGAACTTTCTTCCTGTGCTCTCATGAATGAGCTCCACATGCTCTAGAGACAGGATTCTGCTCACTATGTGTGGAATGACTGAATTCTTAGTGAAGACAACTCTCATGCCAGGTGAGAGGCCTTCAATGGGGATCTTTGAAGAACGGAAGATTGACGGTTTAGAAGTTATAACAAATTCTCGTTGCAAGTATAGTTTCTAAACCAAGCAATCAACCTTTCTTACAAAAGTTTTGGTTGTCACAAGTAACAAACCCCTTTAAAATTGATAACCGAAGTATTTAAACCTTAGGTCGTCTTCTCAAGGAATTGCAGGGAAGTATGATTTATTATTGGTTATGGAAAAAGATATATTTTTTTGGGGTTTTAATGTATAAGATAAAAAGCAAGAATAGTAAATGGCAAGAAAGTAAATTGTAAGGAATTAATTTAAATAAATAATAAAACTCTTGGCAAGATATAAGAACTGGAAGTCCTATCCTTATCAATTGTGATGAGAATTGGATTGTAATCCCACTTAGTTAACCTTTACTAAAGCAAAGGAAAGTCAAGTAGACTAATTAATTTGATCCTCAGGTCATAGTCAATTCCTAAGAAAGGACTAGAGTTATTAGAATTTAATTCAATTAGCAACTCTCAATTTCAACCACTGCTTTATTTGACAACTCAAGTGTTACCAATTACTTAACCAAAGCCAAAAGGGAAGAAATTCTACTTGAATGAAAATAATTTGGATAAATCGAGAGCATTAATAAATTAAAGAGAGCAATCATAAGTCTGAAACACCTCAAATTATATTAAATAAAGAAGATCCTAACATGAAAAGGTTTATAAGCCAATTTGGCAACATAAATACTTAAACAGAGAAATAGACAGGTCAAAGCACTAGAGCAAATAAAAGTAAAAGAGAATTTAAATTAAAGGAACATTGAACCTGCGATTGAAGAGATCTTAGCTTAAACATAAAAATCCTAAATCCTAATCCTAAGAGAGAGGAGAGAACCTCTCTCTCTAAAAACTACATCTAATCCTAAAATTATGAATTATGAGCTTCTCCTCATAAATGAATGGATTCTCCCACTTTATAGCCTCTAATCTGTATTTTCTGGGCTGAAAACTGGGTTAAAAACAGCCCAGAAATCGCTGGAAAAGAAATCTGCCACGCTGATTTTTGTCACTGCGACGCGTCCGCGTGGAGCACGCGTTCGCGTCGCCTAGCGTCAGAGAAACTATGGCAAATTATATATCAAATCGAAGCCCCGGACGTTAGCTTTCTAACGCAAGTAGAACCGCGTCGTTTGGACCTCTTTAGCTCAAGTTATGACTGTTTGAATGCGAAGAGGTCAGGCTGGACAGCTTTGCAGTTCCTTCAACTTCTTGTATTCCTTCCACTTTTGCATGCTTCCTTTCCATCCTCTAAGTCATTCCTGCCCTGTAAATCCTAAAATCACTTAATACACATATCAAGGCATCTAATGGTAATAAGAGAGGATTAATATTAGCAAATTAAGACCAAAGAAACATGTTTTCAGTCATAGCACAAAATCAGGAAGGAAAATATAAAACCATGCAAATAGTATGAATAAGTGGGTAAAGAGTTGATAAAAATCACTCAATTGAGCACAAGATAAACCATAAAATAGTGGTTTATCAACCTCCCCACACTTAAACATTAGCATGTTCTCATGCTAAGCTCAAGAGAAGCTATAAAGATGAAGAGGAATGGTAGATTAATATGAAATGCAACCTATCTATATGAATGCAACTACATGCAAAATATTTCTACCTACTTGGTTAAAAGTAAATAAATCTTTTAAGAACAAATACGAACTGGATTTCACTAATTCAAATCACAAAAATGAAGTACAAGTAAACTTGCAAGAAGAAAATAGCTCATTAAAGCTGGGAACAAAGAATCGAGCATCGAACCCTCACTGGAAATGTATGCACTCTAATCACTCAAGTGTTTTAGGTTCGATTCTCTCAATTCTCTACTAACCTTGCTTTCTAAAGCTTGCTCTTCATCTAACAATCAACATAAATTTAATGCACAGATACACATATCAAGAGGTCTTTTAAGGGTTGTAATGGGGTTAGGGTCAAGGTAGGATTGTGTTTGGCCAAGTGGACTAAAATCTGAATCCTTAATTAACTTAAACTTTCCACCTAACTTTAGACAATCCATGTCATCATACAACATCTAACTATCCATTAACCATGTTTTCCACATATTCATGCATTCTAATTTCAAGTACAGTACATATGCATTGCTTTCACCACTTACTTTGGGGCATTTTGTCCCCTTTTTGCTTAATTGCTCTTTTTTTTATTTATATATATGCCTTTTTTTTATTTTCCTCAATGCATATGATTAAATTATTGAATGCATAAACATGTTCTTAACATTCTTGTTCATAATTTCTCAAGAATACACAACACCCAATTCTCAAACCGAATATTTCCAAACCCACTTTTCCCCACACTTAATTCATAAGCACTCTCACTAGTCTAAGCTAACCAAGGATTCAAATTAAGGACATTATTATTTTTTGCTTAGAGTTAATGATGTGCTAAAGTAAAGAATAAAGGGGTAAAATAGGCTCAAAATTGGTTTGCAAGGGATAATGAAAGGTTAAGGCCATATGGATATGTAAGCTCAGTGAAATAAAGGCCTCAATCATATAAGTGCATGCATACATCAAACCATGGAAATATAGAATTAAGCAAGACAAAGATCACAATTTTAGAGAGAACAACACACATCAAAAATAAAATATTGGTTGATAAGATGCAACCAATTCAAATAGGCTCAAAAATCTCACAGGTTTTGTGTGTTCGAGCTCTAAACCATGTTCCAGTATAATATTTCTTCAAACAAGTGTAACAAAAAATTGTATTCAAATTAGTGAAGTATTATAAAAAGTTTCTTGAAAAAGAAAATATTACTTTAACCAAGTGGTGGTAAAATATGCACAAAATCAAATAAATATGCAATGAAACATGCAAATGCAACAACTAACAAGGAAAATAAAACATTGGTGTTTGAGAAGGAAATACTAACCCACGAAAGTCGGTATCAATCTCCCCACACTTAAAGATTGCACCGTCCTCGGTGCATGCTGAGATGTCTAGGTGGACGGGTTGTTCCAACTGATGCTTTTCTTCAAGGATTGTGCAGATGGACTTGTTTGTCTCCCCTTTTAGAAATTTCTCCCTTTTTCCGTCTTCGGTGGCCATCCTGAAAGAAGAGAAAAAGAAGAACAGTAACCCAGAAATAAAGATAAGAAAACAAATAAAATATAGTTGGGTTAATGCCAAATAATGAGGGTCTCAATTACATGGTAGCTACAACATGCAAGTGAGAAAACAGTAGAAGTACATGGCAAATCAAGAGTGCAAAAATTTGCAACAATAGGGAAGAGAGTGTGGGTAAGGAGAGATAATATAAATTCATGTCAATGCAAAAGTAATACAGGTATAAAAGATTGGCATTTATTTAAATAATATTACCTAACCAGGATAAAACAAGTCACTAAGCACCCAAAATAATTCAAGAGAAGATGCAACAGTTAAATAAGAAAATTTTAACACCAAAGGAAAAATAATGAATTTAGAAAAGAAAATAAAAATGTGTACTAAATTAAAATGCAATGAATGAAATATGTAAATAAATTAAGTAAAATAAAAAGAAAGATAAGAAGAATGAGAAGTGAAAGAAATAAAGTAAGAAAGAAAGAAGAAAAGATAGAAGAAATTAGGATTAGAAAAGAAAAGATAAGATAATTGGCGCTGATCTGGATAAGTTGTGCGACGCAGATGACACGGACGCGTGAGTGATGCGGTCGCGTGGTGCGCGATAAGGTCAGGTGACGCGGATGCGTGGGTCACGCGATCGCGTGGCCTAATTTGTGCGATTGGCTCGCACAACTCTCTGTTTTAAATGCATTTTGCCAAAAATCTGGGTGACGCGTTCGCGTGGTTGACGCGATCGCGTGGATGGCCATATTTGCAAAACGATGCGGACACGTGGGGCACGCGTTCGCGTGGTAAGGCTTGTGCTTCTAGCACCGTTCCAGCCCCATTCCAGCCTAACTTGCTGCCAAACACCCGTTTATGTCGATTTTACAGGGCCACGCGTTCGCGTGGGTGACGCGAACGCGTGGGAGGTATTTTTCCCACATGACGTAGACACGTCAGCGATGCGGTCGCGTGGATCAATTTGTGCCAAAGGCACGCCTCCAGCCATGCTTTCGCGTGACTCTCTGTTCACTTTTCTTTTCTTCCAAATGCACTGGTGACGCGGACGCGTCAGCGACGCTTCCGCGTCGCGTGCGTGCTTTTTTTTTTATGCAGAATGCAATGCTAATATGAATGTTATGCAGAACTCCAAGTTCAATAAAATAAAAGAAAACTTGAAAACAAATAAAACGAAATAAAAATGAAAAAGGAACGATCATACCACGGTGGGTTGTCTCCTACCTAGCACTTTTAGTTAAAGTCCTTAAGTTGGACATTTGGTGAGCTTCCTGTTATGGTGGCTTGTGCTTGAACTCATCCAGGAATCTCCACCAATGTTTGTAATTCCAATGGCCTCCGG
Organism: Arachis hypogaea; assembly: GCF_003086295.3. Taxonomy (NCBI): domain Eukaryota; kingdom Viridiplantae; phylum Streptophyta; class Magnoliopsida; order Fabales; family Fabaceae; genus Arachis; species Arachis hypogaea. The sequence goes on along the minus strand of NC_092054.1, from coordinate 111,651,463 downwards.
GATCCTAAATCTTGTTTCTACACTCGTCTTCAAGTTGATTATCATGATTCCATCTGGGTGGTTCAGCCTTAGAATTCTCACTGAGGCGTCCAAACAACTTCCTAGACCCATTTAATCGAGCTCTACACCAACCTTTGCGTTTAAACTTAAAGCTTCCAACCATAATGATCCTTGTAGGACAATTCTTACCACTGGCCATCTTCCTCTTACTCTTAATGCCACAAAGAGCTATAAGTTGATCATCCGTCTCCAGTAGACCATATTCAAGTGGGATTAGAAAGCTAAGGGATATGAATTTTACCCACTTGAATGTTGTGAAGGATGATGGCAACTTAGGGGAAGGGGTCTCCAGTAACTTTGGCAAGGTGATTTCAAGCTCCATTCCCTTGTGCTCTTTGACAACTTCCACCTCTTTGCAAACTTCTTTAATTTCAACCTCTTCTTCTTGGTAGCTTTCTTCCAATTCAATCTCTTCTTCATTACTTACCAAGGGCACGGGAGGTTGTGCTTCTTCTTCTTTAATTTCCATCTCTTGATCAACCTCTTCCAAGTTTTCAACCATGATATGCCTTGGAGGTTGTACACCCTCCTCAGCATCAATTTCAATTGCCTTGGAAGGAGGTTTTATAACCTGACTTTCCCATAGAGGTTCAGCATCTCCTAAGTCTGCAACTATTTCTTTCTCTGTAAGTATTATGGCTTCCTCCACTTGTTCCAATACAAAGCTATGTTCCTCATTATCCACCGAAGTTTCTAGTGTCTCCTTCATGCTTCGCTCTTCTTTTGATTCTTCACATGTAGCCATGGGAGTACTTTGAGTGCTCAGATGTCGGGAAGCTATTATATTTACTAACTCGCCTAAGGCGGCCGCGAAATTTAGCACACTCTTATTCATCTTTTCTTGCCCTTGAAGAATAACACTAAGTTTGTCATTCATTGGAGGTTGGGGTGGATATGAGGGTTCATTGGTTGGGAGAGAGGGTTCATAATAGGAAGGTGGTTCATCTTGATAATGATAAGGAGATGGTGTATATTGAGGTGGTGGTTCATGAGAGTAGTTGTGTTGGAATATGGGTGGTTCTGTGTATGGTTCATTTGGCTCATAAGGTGGTTGGTATGGTAGATAAGGGTTAGAATCATGTGATGGCATTTGGTAGTAGGGGGCTTGTGAGTATGGTAGTCCAAAGTCATGTTGAGGAGACGGTTCATAATCATGTGGTGGGCCTTGTTGGTAATTACAAGGGGGTTCACCATATTCATCATCTTGGCATGCTCCCTGGAATGGCTCTTGACCATAGTAGTTTGGTGGTTGTTGGTTGTCACGGAAGGGTCCACCATAACTGTTGTTTTGACATGCATTGTGGAATGGTCGTGGTCCATGGTATCTTGGAGGGTGTTGTTGCCTAAAGGGTTGATCAGATCCTCGTGGCTCCTTCCATCTATGATTGTTTTGACCTTGATGCATGTTCCTGTTATAATTTCCAGTCCTTGCAACAACATTGGAACCAAACTCAAAGCGAGAGGGGTGAGAACTCATAATAGTAAATAAAAATTAAAAACGAAAATAAAAACAAATTTTAAATTAAAAGGTTATTGAAATTTAAATTTTGAAATTAAAAACTAAATTTTGAAATTTGAATTTTTAAATTTTAAAATTTGAAATTTAAATATTGAATTTTGAAATTTGATTTTTGAAATAAGATAAGATAAGATTTTGAAAAAGATATGATTTTTGAAAAAGATTTGAATTTTGAAATTTGACTTTTGAAAATTAAAATTTGCAATTTTGAAATTTGAATTTTAAAATTTTTTTAATTTGAATTTTGAAATTTGAAATTTGAAATTTGAAATTTGAGTTTTAAATTTTGAATTTTTGAATTTAATGAGGAAAGAGAAAAATAATAAAATGACACCAAACTTAAAATTTTTAGATCAAAATGAAGAAAACAATTAAGAACAACTTGAAGGTTAAGATGAACATGAAGAACAACTTGAAGATCAAGATGAACACCAAGACAAATTTTTGAAAGAAAAAAATTTTTAATAACTAAATAAAAACCAATAACCTCTTAATTTACAAAAGAGCAAAAATAATAAAAAAACAAAAATAAAAACAAATAAACAAGCAAAAGCAAATATTTACAATAACCAATAATAAGGCACACGTTTGCAATTCTCCGGCAACGGCGCCATTTTGAAGAACGGAAGATTGACGGTTTAGAAGTTATAATAAATTCTCGTTGCAAGTATAGTTTCTAAACCAAGCAATCAACCTTTCTTTCAAAAGTTTTGGTTGTCACAAGTAACAAAACCCTTTAAAATTGATAACCGAAGTATTTAAACCTCGGGTCGTCTTCTCAAGGAATTGCAGAGAAGTATGATTTATTATTGGTTATGGAAAAAGATATATTTTTTTGGGGTTTTAATGTATAAGATAAAAAGCAAGAATAGTAAATGGCAAGAAAGTAAATTGTAAGGAATTAATTTAAAGAAATAATAAAACTCTTGGCAAGGTATAAGAACTAGAAGTCCTATCCTTATCAATTATGATGAGAATTGGATTATAATCCCACTTAGTTAACCTTTACTAAAGCAAAGGAAAGTCAAGTAGACTAATTAATTTGATCCTCAGGTCTTAGTCAATTCCTAAGAAAGGACTAGAGTTATTGGAATTTAATCAATTAGCAACTTCCAATTTCAACCACTGCTTTATTTGACAACTCAAGTGTTACCAATTACTTAACCAAAGCCAAAAGGGAAGAAATTTTACTTGAATGAAAATAATTTGGATAAATTGAGAGCATTAATAAATTAAAGAGAGCAATCATAAGTCTGAAAGACCTCAAATTATATTAAATAAAGAAGATCCTAACATGAAAAGGTTTATAAGCCAATTTGGCAACATAAATACTTAAACAGAGAAATAGACAGGTCAAAGCACTAGAACAAATAAAAGTAAAAGAGAATTTAAATTAAAGGAACATTGAACCTGCGATTGAAGAGATCATAGCTTAAACATAATAAAAATCCTAAATCCTAATCCTAAGAGAGAGGAGAGAACCTCTCTCTAAAAACTACATCTAATCCTAAAATTATAAATTATGAGCTCCTCCTCATGAATGAATAGATTCTACCACTTTATAGTCTCTAATCTGTATTTTCTGGGTCGAAAAATGGGTCGAAAACAGCCCAGAAATCGCTGGAGAAGAAATCTGCCACGCTGATTTTCGTCACTGCGACGCATCCGCGTGAAGCACGAGTTCGAGTCACCTAGCATCAGGGCAACTATAGAATATTATATATCAAATCGAAGCCTCGGACGTTATCTTTGCAACGCAACTGGAACCGCATCGTTTGGATCTCTGTAGCTCAAGTTATGACTGTTTGAATGCGAAGAGGTCAGGCTGGACAGCTTTGCAGTTCCTTCAACTTCTTGTATTCCTTCCACTTTTGCATGCTTCCTTTTCATCCTCTAAGTCATTCCTGCCCTGTAAATTCTGAAATCATTTAACATACATATCAAGGCATCTAATGGTAATAAGAGAGGATTAATATTAGCAAATTAAGACCAAAGAAACATATTTTCAGTCATAGCACAAAATCAGGAAGGAAAATATAAAACCATGCAAATAGTATGAATAAGTGGGTAAAGAGTTGATAAAAATCACTCAATTGAGCACAAGATAAACCATAAAATAGTAGTTTATCAATCTTCTTGTCCCTCCAACCTTTAGGTACCTTTTTTTTAGTACGTTCCTTCCCAGTGTTTGATGATATTGTCCAACACCAAACTTAGAGTTGGTGTTTGGGGGCACTGTAAAGCTCTGCACTGAGAGAGAGGGCTGAAACACTATGTGTTACACAGTGGTACCAAATTTGTTAGAGGGAGACTGAGGGTTGGTGATAAACCACTATTTTATGATTTATCTTGTGCTCAATTGAGTGGATTTTATCAAGTCCTTACCCAGTTATTCATAGAAATTGCATGTTTTACGTTTTCCTTCCTGATTTTGTGCTATGATTGAAAACATGTTTCTTTGACCTTAATTTTATTAATTTTGATCCTCTCTTATTACCATTCGATGCCTTGATATGTGTGTTAAGTGATTTCAGGGATTACAGGGCAGGAATGGCTTATAGGATGGAAAGGAAGCATGCAAAAGTGGAAGGAATACAAGAAACTGAAGGAACTGCTAAAGATATCCAGCCTGACCTCTTGGTACTAAATCAACCATAACTTGAGCTACAGAGGTCCAAATGATGCAGTTCTAGTTGCGTTGGAAAGCTAACATCCGAGGCTTCGAAACGATATAAAATTTTTCATAGCTTTCCTGAAGCCAGGCAACGCGAACGCGTGGGTTACGCGGACGCGTGACCTGGTAGAAACACAATCCACGCAAACGTGTGGACGACGCTTCCGCATCACTTTCCCGTGACCTGTACATACCAGAATACGCTGGGGGCAATTTATGGGCTGTTTTTGACCCAGTTTTCGGCCTAGAAAACACAGATTAGAGGCTATAAAGTGGGAGAATGCATCCATTCGTTAACATGTCTTCCATTATTCACTTTTCATAATCTAGATGTAGTTTTTAGAGAGAGAGGTTCTCTGCCATCTCTCTTAGGATTTAGGATTAGGATTCCTCTTAAAGGATTTAGGATTTCTTATTATTTCAACTTACAATTTCTTTTGAGTTCCAGGTTCAATGTTCCTTTTACTTATTTTCTCAATTTAGTTTATGAACTCTTTATGTTTAGATTGATTTTCTATTTAATATAATTTGAGGTATTTCAGAATTATGATTGCTTTCCTTTATTTATATAAATAATTTAGATTTTTCTCTTTTGGCTTTGGTTGATTAATTGGTAACTCTTGAGTTGTCAAACTCATCGTGATTGATAATTGATATCTTTGCTGATTGATTTAGATTCCTATAACTCTAGTCTTTCCTCAGGAGTTGACTAGGACTTTAGGTGTTAAATTGATTTATCCACTTGACTTAGCTTCATAGTTAGAGGTTGACTTAGTGTAAGCAAAAATATAATTCTCATCACCATGGATAAGGATAACTAGGATAGGACTTCCAGTTTTCATACATTGCCAAGAGTTTTCTTAGTTATTGATTTACTAATTCTTGCAATTTATTTCTCTTGTTCAAACCTTTTAAAAACCCAAAAATACTGTTTTCCATAACCAATAATAAATCATACTTCCCTGCAATTCCTTGAGAAGACGACCCGAGGTTTAAATACTTCGGTTTATAAATTTTATTGGGTTTGTTACTTGTGACAACCAAAACTTTTGTAAGAAAGGAATTCTTGTCGGTCTAGGAGCTATACTTACAATGCGAATTTATTGTGAAAATTCTAGATCGTGCGAGAATTTTGTTCTTAAAAAATGGCGCCGTTGCTGGGAAATTGCAAACGTGTGCCTTATTATTGGTTATTGTAAATATTTTTCTTGTTTGTTTTCTTCGTTTTAATTTTAAAAAAAATTCAGATTTTTATTTTAAAATTTTTTATCTTATCTTATCTTAGTTTTAAATTTCAAAATTCAAATCTTTTTCAAAAATCATATCTTTTTCAAAATCTTATCTTATCTTATTTCAAATTCAAATTTCAAATTTCAATTAAATTCCAAAATTCAAAATTCAAAATTTAAATTTAAATTTTTAAAAAATCAAATCTTTTCAAAATTTAAATCTTTTTTTTTTCAAATCCTTATCTTATATTGTTGACTTTTTCAAAAATTCAAATTTCAAAATTTAAAATTCAAAATTTAATTTTCAAATTCAAAAATTTAAATTTCAAAACCTTTTAAATTAAAAACTTATCTTCTCTTACCTAACCTATCTTATCTTTTCTAATATTAAAATCAAATCTTTTTCAAACCTTTTCTCTTATTAATTTTATTTTATTTTATTTTCCTTTGCTTGTTTATTTATTTTTGTTTTTAATTTTTATTAGTTACTATGAGTTCTCACCCCCGTCGCTTTGAGTTTGGTTCTAATGTTGTTGTAAGGAATAGAAGCTATAACAGGAACATGCATCAAGGTCAAAGCAATCAAAGATGGAAGGAGCCACGAGGATCTGATCAACCCTTTCGGCAACAACACCTTCCAAAGTACCATGGACGACGACCATCCTACAATGCATGCCAAAACAATAGTCATGGTGGACCCCTTCGTGACAAACCACCTCCACCTAATTACTATGGTCAAGAGCCATTCCAGGGAGCGTACCAAGATGATGAATATGGTGGACCCTCTTGTAGTTACCAACAAGCCCCACCATATGCTTATGAACCACCTCCCCAACATACCTTTGAACCACCAAACTCACAAGCCCCTTTCCACCATTCACCTCCATATGACCCTAAACATATCCACCATACCAACCACCCTACGAACCGTATGAACCATACATGGAGCCACCCCAATTCCAACCCAATTACTCCCAAGAACCACCACCTCAATATACACCATGTCCATATCCATCGACCCGAGAATCAAGGGAGCAACTCAAGGAAACATTTGAAAAATTTTATGCCACCCTCCACCAATTGAATCAAGCAATAAATCGATTACCCTCTCGATGTTCGGACACTCAAGGAACCCCCATAGCTTCATGTGGGCAATCTAATGAAGAACACAGCATGAGGGAGATACTAGAAACTCCAATGGACAGTAAGGAGCATGATTTTGTACTAGAACAAGTGGAGGAAGCTGAAATTATCAAAGAGGAAGAAGTGGTTGAAGACTTAGGAGATGCTGAACCTCCATGGGAAAGTCAAGTTATAGAGACTCCCTCAAAGACGTTTGAAATTGATGTTGAGGAGGGTGTACAACCTCCAAGGCATATCATGGTTGAAGACCTTGAAGTGGATGATCAAGAGATGGATTCAATCATTAATGAATTCTTATCTACATTTGAATCCTCTCCCATTGGACTTGACATGGAGATTAAAGAAGAAGAAGCACAACCTCCCATGTCCTTGGTGAAAAATGAAGAAGAGATCGAATTGGAAGAAAGCTACCAAGAAGAAGAGGTTGAAATTGAAGAAGCTTGCAAGGAGGTGGAAGTTGTCAAGGAAGAGCTCAAGGGAATGGAGCTGGAAATCACCTTGCCAAAGTTGTTGGAGACCTCTCCCCCAAAGTCATCGCCATCTATTCCTTCATTTAAGTGGGTAAATCTCTCATCTATAAGCTTAATTAGCTCACTTGAATATGCTTTGCTTGAGACAGATGGTTAGCTTAGAGCTCTTTGTGGCTATAAGAGCAAGCGGGAGATGGTTAGTGGTAGGAATTGATGCAAGGTTCAATATGGTTGCATGCTCCAAATTGAAGTACAAAGGTTGGTACAATTCTCAATTGAATGGGTCTAGGAAGCTGTTTGGATGTCTCAGTGAGAATTTCAATTGCGTGCCACCCGGATGGAATCATGATGATCAACAAGAAGACGGGTGCAAAGGCAAGGTCTGGGACCCCGGAATTCATTCCAGCAATCAACACTCATGGGGCCTTGTCACTTGCTTTAACTTGCTTGAAGGCTTTATGTAACTAGTTTGGGACCCCGGAGGTCATTGGAATCACAAACATTGGTGGAGATTCCTAGATGAGTTCAAGAACAAGCCACCATAACAAAGGACTCCCCAAATGTCCAACTTAAGGACTTTAACTAAAAGTGCTAGGTGGGAGACAACCCACCATGGTATGATCGTTCTTTTTTAGTCTTAGTTTTATTTTAATTTGTTTATTGCTTATTTTGATTTTATTTTATTTTTCTTAGTGTTCATTCATAGTACCTGCATCAGCATTTGCATTCTGCATTCTGCATACTGCATAAAAAAAAAGAGCACGCACGCGACGCGGCAGCGTCGCTGACGCGTCCGCGTCACCAGTGCATTTTGAAGAAAAGAGAATTAAACAGAAAGTCACGCGAAAGCGTGGCTGGAGGCGTGCCTTAGGAACAAATATGTCCACGCGACCGCATCGCTGACGCGTTCGCGTCATTTGCGAAATAGCCTCCCCACGAGTCCGCGTCATCCACGCGAACGCATGGCCCTGCAAAATCGACGTAAATGGGTATATGGCAGAGAGTTATGATGGAGCTGGGCTGGACTCGTGCTAGAAGAACAAGCCCTCCCACACGAACGCGTGCCCCATGCGAACGCGTGCCCCACGCGTCCGCGTCGTTTTGCAATTATGGCCATTCACGCGATCGCGTCACCCACGCGAACGCGTCACCCTAAAATCTGGCAAAATGGGTTTGAAACAGAGAGTTGCGTGAACGCGCAGCTGCCCTCGCGCCATTCGCTTAAATCAAGTCACGCGACCGCGTGACCCACGCGTCCGCGTCACTTGATGAAACATCACACACCACGTGATCACGTGATCCACGCGTCCGCGTCATATGCGACGCACAACTTATCCAGATCAGCCAAGATATCTTATCTTTTCTTCCCCAAATCCTAATTTCTTTCTTCTTCTTTCTTCTTTCTTTCTTTCCTTCTCCCCCTCTACTCTTCTATCCCTTTAATTTAATGCATTTATTTGTCCTTTTTTTTTTCTTCTCAATTTTATCTTAGCTTAATTCCTTTTGGTTTCTTTTTTCAATTCTTTTTCATGCATTTTTATGTTGGTGTTGGGGTTTTATTTAGATAGTACTTTATTTTATTTGAGCATGTGGCTATTCTGAGGAGAGATTTGACAATTGACATTTACTTATGGCTCTCATATACATTTGGATTACATTATTTTCATCCCTATTTTAACTTGCACACCCAGTGTTTGTGAAAAAGCTTTTATGGCATTTTGAATTTTATTTTATTTTACTCTTTCACTTGCATACCTCTTTTTCACAACACTTGTGCTCCACATGTATTTGGGATTATCATTCACAATTATCATCATTACACATGCTCTTTAATTTGGCACATTTATTACTTGATGCTTGAGCTATGCTTCTCATGCCTATTATTTGCATGTTTTTACCCTCTTGCATCTAATTATTTTGAACTACCCTTTTTGATCTTTATTGTTGTCTTCCCTACATGTTGTAGCTACCATGTAGTTGAGCTATCATCTTTCCTTTGGAATTCCTTATAACTTGGAATTTCCTCCCTTCCGGTCTTAGTTTTCTATATTTCACACTCTTCCTTTTTCTTTTTCCTTAGGCATGGGTACCAAGAAAGGAAAAGAGAAGTCCACTAACAAGACACAGGCACGGAGAGGAACCAAGAGACCTCCAGCTAAGGCGCCTCTATCTACAAGCGTCAGTTGTAGCAACCCGTCCACTTGTACATCTCAGCATGCACCGAGAACGGTGTAATCTTTAAGTGTGGGGAGGTCGATACCGATCTCCACGGGTTAGTTACTCTTCTATCTCAACACCAATATTTTATTTTCTTTGTTTGTTCATTATTGCATTTGCATGTTTGATTGCATATTTGTTTGATTTTTGTGCATATTTTACCACTTGGTTGAAGTAATATTTTCTTTTTCAAGAAATTTTTTAGAGTATTTCACTAATTTAAATTAAAACTTTTTGTTAAACTTGTTTGAAGAAATATTATACTGGAACATGGTTTAGAGCTCGAACACATAAAACCAGTAAGATTTTAAGCCTATTTGGATTGGTTGCATTTTATCAACCAATATTTTATTTTTAGTGTGTTGTCCTCTCTAAAATTGTGATCTTTGTCTTGCTTAATTCTATATTTCCATGGTTTGATGTATGCATGCACTTATATGATTGAGGCCTTTGTTTTACTGAGCTTACATACCCATATGGCCTTAACCTTTCATTATCCTTTGCAAACCAATTTGAGTCTATTACAATAATGTCCTTAATTTGAATCCTTGGTTAGCTTAGACTAGTGAGAATGCTCATGAATTAAGTGTGGGAAAAGTGGGTTTGAAAACGTTTGGTTCAAGAATTAGGTGTTATATATCTTTCTGAAAATGTGAAAGAAATGTTTAGGACATGTTCATGCATTCAATAATTTAATCATATGCATTGAGAAAATATATATATATATATATATAAAAGAGAGAAAAAAAATAAAGAAGAAAAAGAAAAGAAAAAGAGCAAATAAATAAAAGGGGACAAAATGTCCCAAAGCAAATGGTGAAAAGCAATGCATATGTACTGTACTTGAAATTAGAATGCATGAATATGTGGAAAACATGGTTAATGGATAGTTAGATGTGGTATTATGATTACATGGATTGTCTAAAAGTTAGGTGGAAAGTTTAAGTTAATTAAGGATTCAGATTTTAGTCCACTTAGCCAAATACAATCCTACCTTGACCCTAACCCCATTACAACCCTTAAAAGACCTCTTGATATGTGTATTTGTGCATTAAATTTTTGTTGATTGGTAGAAGAAAAGCAAGCCTTAGAAAGCAAGGTTAGTAGAGGATTGAGAGAATCGAACCTTAAACACATGAGTAATTAGAGTGTATACACTTCCAGTAAGGGTTCGATGCTCGATTCCTTGTTCCCGGCGTTCATGAGCTATCTTCTTCTTGCAAATCTATTTGTACTTCATTTTTATGATTTGAATTAGTGAAATACAGTTCATGTATGTTCTTGGAAGATTTATTTACTTTTAACCAAGTAGGTAAAACATTCTGCATGTAGTTGCATTCATATAGATAGGTTGCATTTCATACATTCTATCATTGCTCTTCACCCCTTTATAGCTTCTCTTGAGCTTGGCATGAGGACATGCTAGTGTTTAAGTGTGGGGAGGTTGATAAACCACTATTTTACGATTTCTCTTATGCTCAATTGAGTGGATTTTATCAAGTCCTTACCCACTTATTCAAAGAAATCGCATGTTTTACGTTTTTCTTCCTAATTTTGTGCTATGATTGAAAACATGTTTCTTTGACCTTAATTTTATTAATTTTGATCCTCTCTTATTACCATTCGATGCCTTGATATGTGTGTTAAGTGATTTCAGGGATTACAGGGCAGGAATGGCTTAGAGGATGGAAAGGAAGCATGCAAAAGTGGAAGGAATACAAGAAACTGAAGGAACTGCTAAAGCTGTCCAGCCTAACCTCTTGGTACTAAATCGACCATAACTTGAGCTACAGAGGTTCAAATGATGCGGTTCTAGTTGCGTTGGAAAGCTAACATTCAGGGCTTCACAATGATATATAATTTTCCATAGCTGCCCCGAAGACAGGTGACGCGAACACGTGGATCATGCAGACGCGTGACCTGGCAGAAACGCAATCCACGCAAACGCGTGGACGATGCTTCCGCATCACTTTCCCGTGACTTGTACATACCAGAATACACTGGGGGCGATTTCTGAGCTGTTTTTGACCCAATTTTTCGCCCAGAAAACACATATTAGAGGCTATAAAGTGGGGAATGCATCCATTCATAACATGTCTTCCATTATTCACTTTTCATAATCTAGATGTAGTTTTTAGAGAGAGAGGTTCTCTCCCCTCTCTCTTAGGATTTAGGATTAGGATTCCTCTTAAAGGATTTATGATTTCTTATTATTTCAACTTACAATTTCTTTTGAGTTCCAGGTTCAATGTTCCTTTTACTTATTTTCTCAATTTAGTTTATGAACTCTTTATGTTTAGATTGATTTTCTATTTAATATAATTTGATGTATTTTAGAATTATGATTGCTTTCCTTTATTTATATAAATAATTTAGATTTTTTCCTTTTGGCTTTGGTTGATTAATTGGCAACTCTTGAGTTGTCAAACTCATCGTGATTAATAATTGATATCTTTGCTGATTGATTTAGATTCCTATAACTCTAGTCTTTCCTCAGGAGTTGACTAGGACTTTAGGTGTTAAATTGATTTATCCACTTGACTTACATTCATAGTTAGAGGTTGACTTAGTGTAAGCAAAAATATAATTCTCATCACCATTAATAAGGATAACTAGGATAGGATTTCCAGTTTTCATACCTTGCCAAGAGTTTTCTTAGTTATTGATTTACTAATTCCTGCAAGTTATTTCTCTTGTTCAAACCTTTTAAAAACCCAAAAATACTGTTTTCCATAACCAATAATAAATCATACTTCCCTGCAATTCCTTGAGAAGACGACCCGAGGTTTAAATACTTCGGTTTATAAATTTTATTGGGTTTGTTACTTGTGACAACCAAAAATTTTGTAAGAAAGGAATTCTTGTTGGTCTAGGAGCTATACTTACAATGCGAATTTATTGTGAAAATTCTAGATCGCACGAGAATTTCGTTCTTCAGTTGGGTATCTTGAATAAGATACAATCCTCATGTAGTCTCAAGACTAGCTCTCGTCTTTCCACATCAGTAGTGGCTAGGAAAGGCCTTCCAAGGATGATGGATTCATTTCTGTCCTCCCCAGTGTCTAGAATTACAAAGTCTACAGGGATGTAAAGGTCCTCAACCTTTACTAGGACATCCTCCACCATACCATATGCCCTATTTAGGGTCTTGTCTGCCATCACCAATGAGATTGTGGCACATTGCACCTCTAGAATTCCTAACCTCTTCATTACAGACAGAGGCATCAGATTGATGCCTGAGCCAAGGTCACATAGCACCTTCTCAAAGGTGATGGTCCCTATAGTACAGGGAATCAAGAAGCTTCCGGGATCCAGTAGCTTCTGAGGGAGCTTCTTCTGAACCAAGGCACTGCACTCCTTGCCCAGGATCACCAGTTCATCTTCCTCTTCTAACGCCTCTATATGAGAGGAGTTGGCTTTCAGCTTCCTGAGGATTGCTAGGTATCGAGTATTTTGCTCTTCCTTAGACTCTTCATCATCTTCTGAAGAAGAGTATTCTTCAGGTTCTTCTCTCAGCAAAGGAGCGTGCAAGGTGATTGTTTCAGTCTCTTCATGAGCTCTGATTTCCTTGAGCTCCTCTATAGCAGGCTCCTCTTTAGGTTCGGTCACAACCTCTACCATGAGAGCCTTGCACTCTTCCTTTGGATTCACCTCTGTGTTACTCGGAAGAGTGTTTGAAGGGATCTCTGAGATCCTCTTGCTCAGCTGACCATCCTGTATCTCCAAGTTTCGAATAGAAGATCTAGTTTCAGCCGTGAAACTATGTGTGGTCTTGGAGAGATTAGAGACTATAGCAGCTAAGTTAGAGAGGCTCTGCTTGAGTGTCTCCATCATCTGCTGAGATGATTCGAATGGTTTGTTATTGAACCTGTTCTGGTTCATTCTATTCTTATTATTATTGAAGCTTTGTTGAGGCTTCTGCTAGTCTCTCCACCCAAAGTTAGGGTGGTTTCTTCATTCTTGATTGAAAGTATTCGAATAGGGATTGTTGTTGGAGTTTCTGGAGGGTTTTCCCATGTAGTTAACCTCCTCCATGGTGGTCCAGGTGTTATCACTAGTGTCCACCTCATAGGCTGTCTTTGGGCAGTAGGCCTCTGAGCTCTGCATCCCACTCAAGTGCTGAGTGATCATATTGATCTGCTGGAACATGAGCTTATTTTGAGCCAAGATGGCGTCCAAGGTACTTACCTCTAGGACGCCTCTCTTCTGTGTAGCCCCATTATTTATAGGGTTCCTTTCAGAAGTGTACATGTACTGGTTGTTGACAACCATGTCAATAAGCTCTTGTGCCTCTTCAGGCGTCTTTTTCAAGTGAAGGGATCCACCTGCAGAGTGGTCCAATGCCATCTTGGACATCTCAGATAGGCTATCATAGAAAATATCTAACATGGTCCAATCTGAGATCATCTCAGGAGGACATCTCCTGATTAGTTGCTTGTATCTTTTCCAAGCTTCATAGAGGGATTCACCCTCTTTCTGTCTGAAGGTTTGTACTTTCACCCTAAGCTTGCTCAGCTTTTGAGGTTGAAAGAACTTGGTCAAGAATCCATTGACCACCTTCTCCCAACTATCTAAGCTTTCCTTAGGCTAAGAATCTAGCCATAGCCTTGCTCTGTCTCTTACTGCAAAAGGAAAGAGCATGAGCTTGTAGACTTCTGGATTTACTCCATTAGTCTTGACAGTGTCATATATCTGTAGAAAGTTAGATAGGAACTTGTTTGGATCTTCCTGTGGAATTCTATGAAACTGACAATTCTGTTGTACCAGAGTGACCAATTGAGGCTTCAACTCAAAGTTGTTTGCCCCAATGACAGGAATGGGGATGCTGCACCCATAGAAGTCAGAATTGGGTGTAGTGTAAGATCCTAGAACCTTTCTTGCGTTACCCCCATTGTCTGGATTGGTTGCCATTGTTGTTTCTTCAACTTCTTATTCTAGAGCTCCTGTTAGATTCCTTACGGATCTGATAGCTTGAGCTTGTTGCAGATGCCTTCTTAGGGTCTTTTCAAGTTCAGAATCCGAATCAAAGAGAGGTTCTTTATCCCTACTCCTGTTCATAAACAAGAAGAAAGAAACCAAGAAGAGAAGAATAAAAGATTCTCTATGTCACAGTATAGAGGTCCTTTGTTAGAGAGATAGGTAAAGAAGAAAAGAGAAGAAGGAATCTTTTAATTAAAAAAAGAAGTTTTCAAAAATGGAGAGGGTAAGAGAAGAATTTCGAAATTAAAGAGAGAAAGAAACAAGAGATTTTCGAAAAATATGAGAGAGAAAGGAATTAGAATTTTCGAAAGAGAAGAGAGAGAGAAGAATTAGAAAGAATCAAACTTTTAAAATTAAACAAACAAGTAACTAATTTAGAAATATTTAAAAATAAAATAAAAGATTTGAAAAAAGATTTAATTTTTGAAAATATTTGAAATTTTAAAAAGTAAGAAGTTGGAAAAGAATCTTTGAAATTTAAAAATTAAAAAGAGAAAGTAAAAAAAAGAAACAAGATAAGATAAGATTTCAAAATTTAAGACAAAAGATTTTATTTTAAAAAGTTTTGAAATTAAAAGGAAGTTAAAGAAAGATTTTAAATTTGAGAATTTGAAAAAGTCAAGAGAGAGAGAAACAAGATAAGATAAGATTTTAAAATTAAAAGATTTTTAAAATTTTAAAACAACGAAAAACTAACAAGATACTAAAATTAAAAATTGAATTTAAAAGAAAGGTAAGATAGTGAAATTTTGAAAATCAAAGAAAGAAAAGATAAGATAAAGATTTGAAATAAAAGATAAACAAGAAATAAAAAAAACAAAAAGACAACTAACAAGATACCAAACTTAAAAATTTTGAAATTAAATGACACAATTTAAAAAGAAAAAACACTAAAAGATACCAAATTTAAAGATTTTAAAAATCAAAGACACTAATTTTCGAAAACCATGAAAGAGAAACACCAAAGGACACCAAACTTGAAAATTTTGAAATCAAACAAGAAAAATAGCAAGAACAGTTCGAACACTAAAGAAATAAAACAAGAACAATTTTTAAAGACTCAAGAAAAGAACAAAAACCAAAGTGCCACCAAACTTAAGACTTGACACAAAACTCAAACAAAAGAAGAACAATGATGACTAAAAAAGCAATATATATATATATATATATATATATATTGGATTGAAAAAAATTTTCGAAAAAGAAACAAGAAACACAAAAAGAAAAACACGTAAAGGTACCTGAACTAAGGAGCAAGACAACCGTTAGTTTGTCAATCACAAACAATCCCCGGCAATGGCGCCAAAAACTTAGTGCGCAAATTTGTGACTCGCACAACTGACCGACAAGTGCACCGGATCGTCCAAGTAATACCTCATGTGAGTGAGGGTCGAATCCCACGAGGATTGGTGGATTGAGCAAGCTGTGGTTATCCTGCATATCTTAGTCAGGCGAATAGAAAGATAGTTTTTGGTTGTTGTAGGCGCATAAACAAGCAATAACAAAAGCGATAAATAATTAAGATAAAGACAGTAATGAGAAGTCAGTTAAGGCTTCGGAGGTGCTTCTTCTTCTGGATTAACATGTCATACCAACTACTTTAAAGATGAATGATTCCTTCAATGGCAAGGCTGTAAATGATTAAGCTATTGGTCGTGGTAATTAATCTCCTCAAGTCCAAACCAAACATCCGAACGGACTAGATCAATCTGGGAGAGGGTGAAGTGCACGCAATTCAATCTCTTTGATGATCCTACTCAAAATGCTACAAACAAGGTCGGATCTTCCGGATCAGAGACTGACGTTCTTATAATTCTAGCCCTTAGAGCCACAGGAACCTCAATTACCCCTGACTAACGAGGTTTTATGTCACATACCCCAATTAGCCAAGATAACTTGTTGGAACCCGTGATGCATTCTCAAGCTGTAGCTCAATATGATCCGGTTCAGGACTCGTAAGGAACTCATGTAGAATCAAGATTCATAAGGATGAAGAATGACAATGCATCATAGAATAGAATCAAGCATAGATTGAAGTATATAAGTAACTGCATTAATCCATAGGAATCAGCAGAGCTCCTAACCTTAACCTATGAGGTTTAGTCGCTCACACAGTACAGAAAATAAAGTGTGTAGTTCGAATGTGGTGGAGAAGATCCTAAACAATGGTGATCTCTCCTTATTTATACTAATGACTAAACTTAAAAAGAAATTAATAATAATTAGAAATTACAGTAATGAAAGAAACTAAGCTAAAAGGTGCGAAAATCTACTTTTGGGCCCACTTGGTGAATGTTTGGGCTGAGCTTGGCATCCAACTTGAGTGAGTGGGCATTGAATGCCTACTAGGGGGTGTGAGTGCGCTGCCTTGCTCCCTTTATGGCGTTGAACGCCAGTTTTGGGCATTCAACACTGGGCTCTGTCCTCTTGGGGCGTTGAATGCCCGAAAAGGAGTAGTTTGGGCGTTCAACGCCCATTTTGGGCCTTCATTTCCAAAGCAAAGTATAAACCATTATATATTTCTGGAAAGCTCTGGAAGCTAGCTTTCCAACGCCATTGAGAACGCTTCATTTGGACCTCTGTAACTCTAGAAATGCTCGTTTGAATGCACGGAGGTCAGGATCTGACAACATCTATTGTCCTTTCTTTGCCTCTGAATCAGACTTTGCCAAAACTTGCCAAATTCACCAAAAATTCACCTAAAATTATAAGAAAAATACAAAAGCTCAAAGTAATATCCAAAAAGTGAATTTTGCATTAAAACCTACTAAAACATAATAAACTTAACAAAATATACTAAAAACACTAAGAAAATAACATCAAAAAGCGTATAAAATACCCGATCATCAATCCACCAAGATCATGATGGAGAATAAGTCAGCGATTGCCCTAGCAAAGAATCCAGTGTTTCACGACAGAAACAAGAACATAGAAACAAAGTATCATTTCATTCGGCAATGTATTGAAAACATGCATGTGGAGGTTGAGTATGTGAAATCACTTGATCAAGTTACTCACATTTTCACAAAACCTCTATAATATGATGCTTTTCAAAAGTTAAGGATTATGATTGGAGTCAGAAAATTATCAAGTTTAAAGGAGAATGTTAAAAAATAAACTTAATGGTTATAATTTAAGAACGAATAGAAACCACAGTTTGAATAGGTTGTCTATATTTAGTTTTAATTTAAACCATTTGTTTATTAGGATGTATTAAGTTTAGATGTTAAAGAAAAGTATAAATACATATGTAATTATTTCATAAATAACAACACACAAATACATTCAATACATTCCTCTTTATTTTATATTCTTCGTAAGTGTGTGCCTTGTTCTTTTATTTTTCGACACCCTCATCCTTTCCCTCTCTTCCCTTTGGTTTGCGTTCTCTCTCTTGTGTGTGTGACGACGCTCGGAGATAATGAGGGTGAGTGTGTGTAATATATTAAGATTAGGGTTTTGTTTTGGGAATTAGGATTTGGATAGTGTAGGAATTCTAATAAAATAAGAAGGAAGAATAGTAATAGAAAACCAAATATTTCATAAAATTAAAATATTAAACTCCAAATCTCAATTATTTAAATTAATTTAATAAATTATAATTATTTTTAATAGCTAAAACTTTAAATTTTGAATATGAAGATTGCTCAATTAATACTGTAAACTCAAAATACTAAAAATTTAAATTTTAAATATCTTAAATAAAAGAATTTTTAAAAATAAAATTTTGAATAAATATAATAAATTATTTATAAATAATTTATTATTTAAATTCTAAAAATTCGAATGTTACACTAACAACGTTCAAACTTGAAAACAATCCTTGCTAATCTTGAAACTTGAGTATTTATAAGATTTACAGGTGCTTGGTGTGCATATAAGCATTGGACCTGGATGTATTTCACCAAGAGGTTACCATAAAGTTGCATGTGTTATTACTTCCTTTTTTTTTATTTTGTGCTATTACTTCCACTAGTTAGTTATTAGTTTAGGAAAGTTTTTAAGTATATTCGTATACTGCTATTTCAGCAAATTTTAACGGTTGGTATTAATTATATATATATATATATATATATATATATATATATATATATATATATATTAATTAAAATTAACGGTTAAAAATTACTGAAATACTAATGTATTAGTACATTTAAAAAATTTTCACTAATATATAAACCTCAAACAAACGCAAACCTTTTTTTTTAATTTTTCTTGAAAAAAAAAAAAACACCCAGACATTCTGCTGTGCATGCCTTTGTCATATTTGTAGTGTTGTAAAATTGTACTATTCTTTTTTTCATGCAATTAGAAACAGTGTATGTATGTTATCTTGTCCATGATAGTAAATTGCTAGTATTGCAGCTCTGTTGTGTTCTATTTGCCAACCATTACTCATCATCTTGTCTTTTGATGCGTATTGCGTAGTATCTTTGTCAAGTTCTTAGTGGCTGACTAATGTTTGTCCCTTGGTTTACCACTACTAATATCCTTCCCTTGTGGACTTATTTGTACTCTACTCTGTCTATTCTCTAGCCTCTATATATATATATATATATATATATATGTGTGTGTCCTCCATCGATATTTTATTAATTAGTTCAATCTCAGTCATTTTGAAAAGGATATGGATAGGGGTGGTGTTTATTCTAGAAAGATTCTGATTATAAAATTATATAGCAATAGTGTCAGGATAGTATTAGTATATAAATCTACACAATTTTGTGGTTTTTAAATTTTAAATTCGAGTTTTGGATATAGGAAAATTATTCTTAAAAAAAAAAAAAACCATATCACTTATTATAGGGTATCAAATATTGCTTCTAATAAAAAGATATTTATAGCTTTTAAAAAAAAAAATGTACACAAGAATTTGTATCATACTATCATCTCAACTAATTTTACTTTTTAATTAATGTTGTCCTTATATATACCACTTTTCTATTTGTATCATCTTAAACAATGTGTTATTCTTACACATACACCACTTTATCATGTATAAAATTAAGATAGATTATGCATATATTTTAACCGAATAGAAAAAAAAAAGTTTTAATTTGTCTAGATAAAAATATAACACCAGTTTGAGTTGACACTAAATACTATTTAAGATCAATTGTATAAAGGGAGCCACTTAGATAAAGACGCTGAAAACGTCTTTTTATAAAGATGTTTTTTAATAATTAAAATTTAACATATATAATCAATTAAATTGTATTATTTTTGTCAAAATTAGACTAGACAAATTGATTTGACCGAAAAATGGTGAATCAAATCTTGAATTGATCTAAATTAATATTAATTTTTTTATAGAAAATGACTACAATACCTTATTATAGAAAATGACTAAAATACTTCTATTATATATATTAATTTTGAGAATCCTAAATTTTAGTCCTTTATTTTTTTATTGTAGGGTTAGGATTTAGAATTTTTAAAAAATATATATATAATAAGAGTATTTTAATCATTTTTTATAATAAAAGTATTGTAGTAATTTTTTATAAAAAAAATAATATTAATTTAGACCAATTCAAGATTTGATTCACCATTTTTTTTTGTTAAATCAATTTGTCTAATCTAATTTTGACAAAAATAACATAATTTAATCGATTATATATGTTAAATTTTAATTATTAAAAAATATCTTTAAAAAAAGACGTTTTAAATATCTTTATCTGAGTGGCTCCCTCGGATAAAAGCAAAGATTGCAGGCCATAACAATTTTGTGTTCTTATTACTTCTGAGCCGGCAAACTTAATTGTCTTTTAGTTAAAATACACCCTCATATATGCAGCATCTCTCATATTCAAATACGTAACTTTGATTTTGTTAGGAAACGTTCCAATTATTGTCTTGTTACTTCTTTTATATTTATAAAAAGGTCAAGCAGAAAAGTTTAAGTATCTTAAATCTGCAATAATAAATGATGATATAGTTCCTTCTCAAGGAAAGTTTTGTACACTACAATTAACTTGCAAATAAATTTGTATAACATGTTTTTGAAGGCTATGAAGATACTTTTTAAATTTAATTGGTGTTTTTTCAAGTTAAAAGGTATGATATAATTTTATATATTATTGAGTTTTTATATTAATTTTTTTATTATATCTGTATTAATTAAAATAATTTTAAATGTAAAAGTAACTTATCAAACACAATTTTTGTAATATGAACTTATTTAAAGTCATTTTTATTTTAATTTACTAAATATATTTACTATAATTTTTAAAAAAATATTTTTTAAATGTTAGATTTAAAGAAGTTATTTTTGAGAAGTCAAAATTTTATCACATCAAACCTCATTGGTGTAACTCAACATTGTGTTATGTTATTTCATTCCCATATTTTTTCTTTTCTGTAAATATATTAAAGTTAATTAAAACAAGACATAAGAGATAATCACTGTCCTCTGACCTCAAATGCTATGGTGGTTTGTTATAATTTTTTCCATAAATTTTGCTTTCTTAGTCACAAAACATTATTTCTTCTTAGTGAGCATTGATAAAAGAAGGGGAGTATTAGTTTGTCTCTTATCCATGGCAGATTATTGATTCTGTCGTAATTAAAGAGTTTAATTTCTAACAAACTTTCCAACAATCAAAATTAAACTATGGCCGGCCACAAACATATGCATAATCCATTTTATTTTTTCTATTAAACCATTAAATCCATTCTCCAATTTAGTGTCCATAAACCTTAAACTTGTCCTTCACCAATTACAAGCTTAAACCATGTTCAACTTCAACAAAATCTTGTGCCTCCTATGTTTCCCTTTCCTGTGTTTTGATTTGTCTCATTGTACTTTATCTACTACTTCTTCACTAGTAAGTGACTTCACTTCTTGTTTGGCCAATCACAACATCAACAACTTCACCACTTTCCCTTACAAGGATTACGATAAGTCATCAGCTCATGATTACTTCAAGATTCTGAATTTTTCCATTCAGAATCTCCGGTTCGCCGGGGGTGCAGTTCCTAAGCCTGTAGCAATAGTACTTCCAGAGAGTTTGGAGCAGCTACAGAGAAGTGTAGCATGCTGCAGAGAATTCTCCTTTGGAATCAGAGTGAGGTGTGGTGGACATAGCTACGAAGGTACTTCCTCAGTTTCCGACGATGGATCACTCTTCACCATCATTGACATGATGAATTTGAACCATGTTTGGGTGGATATGGAGACAGAGACAGCAATGGTTGAAGGTGGTGCAACATTAGGAGAGACCTATTATGCCATCTCGCGAGCCAGCAATGAACACGGCTTCTCAGCAGGGTCATGTCCAACTGTAGGAGTTGGAGGACACATTGGTGGGGGAGGATTTGGGTTGCTCTCTAGAAAACATGGCCTCGCGGCCGACAATGTCATCGACGCGCTTCTTGTTGATGCCAATGGGCGATTGCTGAGCCGAGAATCGATGGGGGAAGACGTGTTTTGGTCTATTAGAGGAGGAGGTGGTGGAATTTGGGGAATTGTCTATGCTTGGAAAATCAAGCTATTGAAAGTTCCACAAGTTGTAACTGCTTTCGCGGTATCAAGAAATGGCACAAGAAATCATGTTGCCAATCTTGTTCATAAATGGCAAAATGTAGCACCAAATTTGGATGATGATTTCTACTTGTCATGCTTTCTTGGTGCTAATTTACCTGAAGCCAAATCTCTAGGCATATCAGCTACATTTAAAGGGCTTTTTCTTGGTCCTAAAGGAATTGCCATGTCCATCATAAACCATGATTTTCCTGAATTGGGAATTTTGGAACAAGAATGTGTGGAAATGAGTTGGATTGAGTCAATTGTTTTTTTCGCTGGCCTAAGTGATGGAGCCTCAGTTCCTGATTTGAAGAATAGGTACCTTGAAGACAAAGAATACTTCAAAGCCAAATCAGATTTTGTGAAGGCTCATATTCCTATTGAGGGAATTGAAATTGCACTGGAGATTCTAGAAAAGGAGCCTAAAGGGCTCGTAATTCTTGACCCGTCTGGTGGAAAAATGCATAGTATAAGCAGTGATTCAATTGCTTATCCACATAGAAAAGGAAACATTTTTTCAATTCAGTACTTGATATATTGGAAAGAAGAGGACAATGATAAGAGCAATGATTATATTGATTGGATGAAAGGGTTCTATGATTCTATGGCACCATTTGTTTCATGGGGTCCAAGGGCTGCATATGTTAATTACATGGACTTCGACCTTGGAGTTATGAACATGATTAGGTTTAGCAATGTGAAGGATGCTGTGGATCATGCAAGGGTTTGGGGTGAGAAGTACTTTTTGGGTAACTATGATAGGTTGGTGAAGGCCAAGACTTTGATTGACCCAAACAATGTTTTCACTAACGAACAAGGGATTCCTCCTTTGTACTTTGCTCGTCCTAGTGGCAAAGCAATGAGTGCATGAATGTCATGACTTTGATGCCTAAGTTTGTAAAAGTGTATAACCATGGTTACTCATTGAAACTTTGTGCAGAGTGTAGACAAATACAAGTGTGATTATCTTTGTGATTGTGTGCATCTATAATGCAAATGTATTGCATTTTAGAGGAAAACAAAATGGAAAAATCTAATCCTCAATTCTCATGGAGGAATTAGGAAGAGCTATTTTTCTTCTCATTATATTTTTATTTGAGAAAAGTTTAAGAATAGTAGAATTTATTGTTTTTTATTAACATTTTTAACTATTAGTCAAATTCTTTTAGTGTAACAATCTAATAATATATTTTTAGCTTATATTTTTAAATATTACTGACTAATTGATGATCAAAACAATAAATTTTGCTGACCCTCTAACATTTCTCTTTTTATTTTGAATAGTAGTCGAGGTCTATGGAAAAAAATACAATGAATAAAAAATATATACGAAAGCAGATATAAAAAAATTTAAATCATCAAAAATAAGAAAATTAATAAAGTGATAAAATAAAAGATTAGTTACCACTGAATTTGTAATTCTTATTATATATGAGCTCTATTATATTAATTTAATAATAATTAACTATTTATTTTATCACTCTACCAACTTTCTCATTTTAAAAAATTTTGATCTATAGAAAAAAAAAACTAAAAGATGCGTTTTAGTGTGACCTATGCAATAGTACATGGTTATAGGTTAGAAGGCTAGGAAATCACTTAGTTGAGTGTAAAATCTTAATAACTAGAGACCAAAATAGTAGAAATTGCATTACTTTTAAGAATGAATATGATTTTAAATAATAACAACATTTCAATCAAATTCTAAAGACGACAATTTTTTTAATAGTATCTTTTGACGTGACAATGAATAAGGATCAACGTATGATAGACACTGAAATTTATGAGTTTATACCTATCAAATTCGATTTTATGCGTAAACAGTTATATGTGTCATTCCAAGAGTTTAGAGCAAGTATGTAATAAATGTTTAAATCAAATTTATAAGGAGATCTTTGAGAATTACTCAATAAATATTATATATAAAGAAGTCTTTTGATAAATTCAGATAATCAGATATTTGGTTCAATTATTTAACATTTTTGTTGTTAATTTTTTTATTGTTTTGTGATTAGATAAAAATATTAATATAAATAATATTTAAATCTTTTTGGATATAACATCAAAGATACAATCTATGGATGTGATATGATTAAATATAAAAAATATAAATTGAAGTGTTAGTTGTTTAAAAAAATTGTATTCATATGTTATCATTTTTTATAGGTATTGATATGTGTTTCTACCCTGACCCACAATTTAGCAGACTCAAAATGAATAAAGTCCAAGTAACACTCTACAAATACCAGTATTCAGATCTTTATTATAAGAGGTCAGACATGGCAACATGGGCCTAACCTTACTTATCTAAATAAATAATTAGTTCCTTCAATATCTCCTATTAATCTAGAACAGAGATCTCAACAACTTTCCTAACAAAAGGGAACGATTATCCTCCATCAAAGATGGAACTACTCTAAAAAGTGGCTATTGACTCTATATTTATACTTATAAATACTCAGACACCCTCAAGTATTCTTCGAACCCTAATCTACTAAAAACCTGCTTAAAACCATGGCTAGTTTAAGTATCGGAGTCCCTTATAGGTACCACCCATACCTCCTCATCACGAGGAACTCGGACGGCGGTACCTCGACACCAGAAGACGTCGGATGCCACCACAAAAAGAGTCTGGACCTCACGTTTAAGAATGAGTTCATCTGTTTCAAGTAAACCTCATAACATTAGCACCATTGTCGGAGACTTGGTAATCAAGACCGTACGACGGCAGACGACATTCCAAAATATGTACATACAACTTTCGATTCTGAAGCTAGAGAAGAAGAACAATATAATGCGAGCATCGGTCATACCTCCTCGAATTGAGAAAGGGAAAAGTGTTGCCAGATACCCGCATCCGTCAAACCCAGAAGAACACAGGATGAGCTAGGAGTTTCAGTGACATAAAGGATCATGGCCAAGGGATCCTACAAAAATCATCGGACTTGTCCACGGACATCAAGGTTAGCTGGAACAACTCGAGCAAGAGTTAGAGCGACAACGAAAATCTGAAAGAGCCTTGAGAAGGGAGGTACGACGACAAAGGAAATTAAAAGAAAAACTCCTGAAACTGGAATCCGATTTCAAGGGTAGGAGAGCCCGAGCCGCTCGAGAAGAAGCACTTCTAACGGGAGAAGATCCATTCATAGAAGAAATCAGGCGAGCTAAAGTTTCTAGAAACTTTAAGATCCCAGACATGGATCTTTACGATAGAACCACCGATCTAAGACATCATCTGAGCAATTTCAAAAGCCGCATGTATTTGGAAGACATATTGGATGCAACTCGCTGTAAAGCCTTTCTTACTACGTTAAACAAGGTGGCCATGAAATGGTTCAATAGCTTACCACCAAGATCGATCACGTGCTTCCACAATTTGACGAGAAGCTTTCTTACCCGATTTTTCATCCAAAAGCATGTGCCAAGCCTCTTGAGAGTAAAGCAAGAAGTCAGGGAATCTCTATGAGTCTATATCGAAAGATTCAACAAAGCATGCTTAGAGATTTAGAACTTACCCACCGAAGTAGTCATCATGGGACTAGTCAACGGTCTTAAAGAAGGACCCTTCCAATCTATATTAAAGAGGCACCCAACCTCTTTATACGAGGTGTAAGAGAGAGCTGAGAAGTACATCAACATGGAAGAAATAGCTCAGTTAAGGGAACTTGCTCTGAGACAACCTAATTAATACCAGGCTCGAGACAAAGAGAAAGAATCAAAGAAAAAAGAAGAACACAGCTCGGACAAAACTCGAAGGTATCACAATTAAATCTTATTACGAGTGTCCTTTGTTGACGTCTACAGAGAGATCTGTCACACAGAAAAGATTCTACCTCCCAGACCAATTAAATATAAAAAACGTGAAAGTTGATCAAAATACTATAAATATGATAAAATCTATGACCATTCCACCAATGATTGCTATGCTTTAAAAAATGTGATTGAGAAATTGGCTAGGAAGGTCAGTTGGATAGGTATTTAGCAAATATGTTGGATGATCAGGGCAAGAAGAAAAAGAGATGAAGAAGACAGGGTTCCCCGAGATTGACCACCACAAACCCCTAATAAGTCGGACAACACTAAACTGACTTGCTGTAGTAGTCTCCACTCCTCACCTTTGTATGAAGTTTTCTACTCCTGAAGGGATAACCACTGTAAGGAGAGACCAGAAACTAGCAAGAAGGCGCTATAATGAAAGCCTAAACCTACGAGGGTGTACGAAAGGAAAAGAAGTCAACACCATAGAACTCGGAGGTGTCCGATTTCGAGAAGAACTAAGACCCCAACCTGAAGAAAAGATTGAGGAAGTCCAGATTGGGGGTGAGATCGGGAAGACAACAAACATAGGGGCTAATTTAAAGACAAAGTTAAAGGAAGAACTCGTTATGAGCTCTTATGGAACAATTCCAACCTCTTTTCTTGGAAAGCTTTTGACATGCCTGGAATTCAACCCGACCTCATGAGCCACAAGCACGCTGTTTACCCGGGCTCACGACTTGTCCAACAGAAATGATAAAATCTTAACACCGAAAGGGCAGAAGTCGTAGAAGAGCAAGTCCAAGTGCTTTTGGAAGCCAGATTCACAAGTGAGGTAAAATACCCGTTATGGATTACTAACGTGGTTCTCGTGAAGAAACAAAACAGGAAGTAGAGAATGTGTGTCTACGATACCGACCTTAACAAGACCTGTCCTAAGGATCCTTATTCCTTTCCTAGTATTGATGCTCTGGTAGATTTGACTTTGGGCTACAAGTACTTATCTTTTATGGACACATATTCGGAATATAACCAAATCCCAATATACAAACGAATCAGGAAAAGACCTCTTTCATTACTCCTAGAACAAATTATTGTTATGTAGTGATGTCCTTTGGGTTGAAAAATGCTAGAGCAACGTATTAATGATTAATGAACAAGATGTTTTCATTTCACCTCATAAAGTTGATGGAAGTCTATGTGGATGATATGCTTGTCAAGACAAGGGAAGAAACTAGTCTATTGTCCGACCTATCAAAAGTGTTCAACATGATAAGGTAGTACAGGATGCGATTAAATTCCACAAAGTGAACCTTCGCAGAAGAAGCTGAGAAGTTATTGGGATTCATGCTCACCCAAAGGGGCATTGAAGTCAACCAGGACAAATGCAATGCAGTACTGGAGATGAAAAGTCTAACCTGTCTGAAGGAAGTTCAGCAGCTAAATGGCAGACTAGCCGCCTTGTCCAAATTCTTAGCAGGGTGATGAGCGGATAATTTATACGCTTTTTGGCATTATTTTTAGTATGTTTTTAGTAGAATCTAATTACTTTTAGGGATGTTTTCATTAGTTTTTATGTTAAATTTACATTTCTGGACTTTACTATGAGTTTGTGTATTTTTCTGTGATTTTAGGTATTTTCTGGCTGAAATTGAGGGACTTGAGCAAAAATCAGATTCAGAGGTTGAAGAAGGACTGCTGATGCTGTTGGATTCTGACCTCCCTGCACTCAAAGTGGATTTTCTGGAGCTACAGAACTCAAAATGGAGCGCTTCCAATTGCGTTGGAAAGTAGACATCCAGGGCTTTCCAGCAATATATAATAGTCCATACTTTGCCCAAGTTTAGATGACGCAAACTGGCGTTCAACGCCAGCCCTCTGCCCAATTCTGGCGTCCAGCGCCAGAAACAAGCTGCAAAGTGGAGTTCAACGCCCAAACTGGCACAAAAGCTGGCGTTCAACTCCAGGAATGACCTCTACACGTGTAACACTCAAGTTCAGCCCAAGCACACACCAAGTGGGCCCCGGAAGTGGATTTATGCATCAATTACTTACTTCTGTAAACCCTAGTAGCTATTTTATTATAAATAGGACTTTTTACTATTGTATTAGACATCTTTGGATTATCTTTTGATCTATTGATCACGTTTGGGGGCTGGCCATTCGGCCATGCCTGGACCTTCATTACTTATGTATTTTCAACGGTAGAGTTTCTGCACTCCATAGATTAAGGTGTGGAGCTCTGCTGTTCCTCAAAGATTAATGCAAGTACTACTGTTTTCTATTCAATTCAACTTGTTCCGCTTCTAAGATATTCATTCGCACTTCAACCTGAATGTGATGAACGTGACAATCATCATCATTTCCTATGAACGCGTGCCTGACAACCACTTCCGTTCTACATTAGATTGAATGAGTATCTCTTAGATCTCTTAATCAGAATCTTCGTGGTATAAGCTAGATTGATGGCGGCATTCATGAGAGTCCGAAAAGTCTAAACCTTGTCCGTGGTATTCCGAGTAGGACTCTGGGATTGAATGACTTTGACGAACTCCAAACTCACGAGTGCTGGGCGTAGTGATAGATGCAAAAGGATAGTAAATCCTATTCCAGTATGACCGAGAACCTCCAAGATGATTAGCCATGCAGTGACAACGCATCGGACGATTTTCACAGAGAGGAATAGGATGCAACCAACGACAAGGGTGATGCCTCCAGACGATTAGCCGTGCTGTGACAGAGCATTTGAACCATTTTCCCGAGAGGATTGAAAGTAGCCATTGGCACCGGTTACATCCTTACATAAAGCCAGCCATAGAAAGGAGTAAGACTGATTGGATGAAGACAGCAGGAAAGCAGAGGTTCAGAGGAACGATTGCATCTCCATACGCTTATCTAAAATTCTCACCAATGATTTACATAAGTATTTCTATCCTTCTTTTATTACTTAATTTCGAAAACCCCATTACTATTTTATATCTTCCTGACTGAGATTTACAAGATGACCATAGCTTGCTTCATAGCAACAATCTCCGTGGGATTCGACCCTTACTCACGTAAGGTATTACTTGGACGACCGAGTGCACTTGCTGGTTAGTTATGCGAAGTTGTGAAGATATGTTTAGACCATGGTTCTGTGCATCCGTTTTTGGTGCCATTGCCAGGGAATCAATTTCGAACAACAATTCACAACCTGAGTAACAATTTCGCATACCAAGTTTTTGGCGCCGTTGCCGGGGATTGTTCGAGTTTGGACAATTGACGGTTCATCTTGTTGCTCAGATTAGGTAATTTTCTTTTTATTTTATTTTAAATTTTTTTTCAAAAATCTTTCCAAAAAATTTCTCATCAGTTTTCGAAAAAAAATGTGTTTTCAAAAAAATATTTTCTTCAGAATTTTTAAGAATGAATTCTAGTGTTTCATGAAACATGTTGAATCCTATCTGGCTGTAAAGCCATACCCAAACTGCTTTGGGACTGGTCTTCAACTAATCACCTCAATGGATGTAATTTACATGCTAGAGCTTGGCTGGCTATTAAGCCTTGCCTGACCCTTTGATTGGAGCTTTAGACTAACATGGCAAGATTTCTAGAATTCATATTAAAAATTTTGGAATCCTTATTTTTCTTTTTCAAAATGATTTTCGAAAAAATTAAAAGAAAATACAAAAAAAATCATAAAATCATAAAAATCAAAAAAATATTTTGTGTTTCTTGTTTGAGTCTTGAGTCATGTTATAAGTTTGGTGTCAATTGCATGTGCATCTTGCATTTTTCGAGTGTTCTTCATGATCTTCAAGTTGTTCTTGGTAAGTCTTCTTGTTTGATCTTTGCATTTGCATGTTTTGTGTCTTTTCTTGTTTTTCATATGCATTCTTGAATTCTTAGTGCCTAAGCATTAAAGAATTCTAAGTTTGGTATCTTGCATGTTTTCTTTGCATTAAAAAATTTTTCAAAAATGTGTTCTTGATGTTCATCATGATCTTCATAGTGTTCTTGGTGTTCATCTTGACATTCATAGAATTCTTGCATGCACTCATTGTTTTGATCCATAACTTTCATGCATTGCATCATTTTTCTTGTTTTTCTCTCTCATCATAAAAATTCAAAAATAAAAAAAATATCTTTCCCTTTTTCTCTGTTAAAATTTCGAAAATTAGATTTGACTTTTTCAAAAATTTTTAAATTCTAGTTGTTTTTATGAGTCAAATCAAATTTTCAATTTAAAAAAAAAATCTTATCTTTTTCAAAATCTTTTTCAAAAATCAAATCTTTTTTTTCAATTTTTTTTTAGTTATTTTCGAAAATTTCAAAAATATTTTTCAAAAATCTTTTTCTTAAATTTACATCAAATTTTCGAAAATAACAATAACAATTAATGTTTTGATTCAAAATTTCAAGTTTGTTGCTTGCTTGTTAAGAAAGATTCAAACTTTAAGTTTTAGAATCATATCTTGTGATTTCTTGTGAATCAAGTCATTAATTGTGAGTTTAAAAATCAAATCTTTTTCAAAAACTAATTTCAATCATATCTTTTCAAAAATATCTTCTTATCTTATCTTTTTCAAAAATTTGATTTCAAAATATCTTTTCTAACTTCCTATCTTCTTATCTTTTCAAAATTGATTTTCAATTTATTTCAACTAACTAACTAACTTTTTGTTTGTTTCTTATCTTTTTCAAAACCACCTAACTAACTCTCTCTCTCTCTCTCTCTCTAATTTTCGAAAATATCTTCCCCCTTTTTCAAAAATTTCTTTTTAATTAACTAATTATTTTAATTTTTTATTTTAATTTTCGAAAGCTACTAACCTTTTTCAAAAACTATTTTCGAAAATCACTAACTCTTTTTCAAAAATAATTTTCGAAAATCCTTCTCCCTCATCTCCTTCTAATTATTTATTCATCTACTAACATCTCTTCCTCACATCACTCACCAAAAATCTGAACTCCCTCTCTCTCTCTGAGTTCAGATTTTCTTCTTCTTTTCTTCTACTCACACAAGGACCTCTATACTGTGGTATAAAGGACCCCTATTATTATTATTTTTTCTGTGCCCTCTTCTTTGTCATATGAGCAGGAGCAAGGACAAGAATATTCTTGTTGAAGCAGATCCAGAACCTGAAAGGACTCTGAAGAGGAAACTAAGAGAAGCTAAATTACAACAATCCAGAGATAACCTTTCAGAAATTTTCGAACAGGAAGAGGAGATGGCAGCTGAAAATAATAATAATGCAAGGAGGATGCTTGGTGACTTTACTGCACCTAATTCCAATTTACATGGAAGAAGCATCTCCATTCCTGCCATTGGAGGAAACAACTTTGAGCTGAAACCTCAGCTAGTTTCTCTGATGCAGCAGAACTGCAAGTTTCATGGACTTCCATCTGAAGATCCTTTTCAGTTCTTAACTGAATTCTTGCAGATATGTGATACTGTTAAGACTAATGGAGTAAATCCTGAAGTCTACAGGCTCATGCTTTTCCCTTTTGCTGTAAGAGACAGAGCTAGAATATGGTTGGACTCTCAACCTAAAGCCAGCTTGAACTCTTGGGATAAGCTGGTCACGACTTTCTTAGCCAAGTTCTTTCCTCCTCAAAAGCTGAGCAAGCTTAGAGTGGATGTTCAAACCTTCAAACAAAAAGATGGTGAATCCCTCTATGAAGCTTGGGAAAGATACAAACAGTTGACCAAAAAGTGTCCTTCTGACATGCTTTCAGAATGGACCATCCTGGATATATTCTATGATGGTTTATCTGAGCTATCAAAGATGTCATTGGATACTTCTGCAGGTGAATCCATTCACCTAAAAAAAATGCCTGCAGAAGCTCAAGAACTCATTGACATGGTTGCTAATAACCAGTTCATGTACACTTCTGAGAGGAGTCCTGTGAGTAATGGGACGCCTCAGAAAAAGGGAGTTCTTGAAATTGATACTCTGAACGCCATACTGGCTCAGAATAAAATATTGACTCAGCAAGTCAATCTAATTTCTCAGAATCTGACTGGAATGCAAGCTGCATCCAACAGTACTCAAGAGGCTTCTTATGAAGAAGAAGCTTATGATCCTGAGAACCCTGCAATAGCAGAGGTAAATTACATGGGTGAACCATATGGAAACACCTATAATCCATCATGGAGAAATCATCCAAATCTCTCATGGAAGGATCAAAGGCCTCAACAAGGCTTTAATAATGGTGGAAGAAACAGGTTTAACAATAATAAACCTTTTCCATCATCCACTCAGCAACAGACAGAGAACTCTGAACAAAATACCTCTAATTTAGCAAACTTAGTCTCTGATCTATCCAAGGCCACTGTAAGTTTCATGAATGAAACAAGGTCATCCATTAGAAATTTGGAGGCACAAGTGGGCCAGCTGAGTAAAAGGATCACTGAAATCCCTCCTAGTACTCTCCCAAGCAATACAGAAGAAAGTCCAAAAGGAGAGTGCAAGGCCATTGAATTAATCACCATGGCCGAACCTGTGAAGGAAGGAGAGGACGTGAATCCCAAGGAGGAAGACCTCCTGGGACGTCCAGTGATCAATAAGGAGTTTCCCTCTGAGGAACCAAAGGAATCTGAGACTCATCTAGAGACCATAGAGATTCCATTGAACTTCCTTATGCCATTCATGATCTCTGATGAGTATTCCTCTTCTGAAGAGAATGATGATGTTACTGAAGAGCAAGCTGCCAAGTTCCTTGGTGCAATCATGAAGCTAAATGCCAAATTATTTGGCATTGAGACTTGGGAAGATGAACCTCCCTTGTTCACCAATGAACTAAGTGATCTGGATCAACTGACATTGCCTCAGAAGAGACAGGATCCTGGAAAGTTCATAATACCTTATACCATAAGCACCATGATCTTTAAGGCTCTGTGTGATCTTGGTTCAGGAATAAACCTCATGCCCCTCTCTGTAATAGAGAAACTGGGAATCTATGGGGTGCAAGCGGCTAAAATCTCATTAGAGATGGCAGACAATTCAAGAAAATAGGCTTATGGACAAGTAGAGGATGTGTTAGTAAAGGTTGAAGGCCTCTACATCCCTGCTGATTTCATAGTCTTGGATACTGGGAAGAATGAGGATGAATCCATCATCCTTGGAAGACCCTTCCTAGCCACAGCAAGAGCTGTGATTGATGTTGACAGAGGTGAATTAGTCCTTCAATTGAATGGGGACTCCCTTGTGTTTACAACTCAAGGTTACCCTTCTGTAAACATGGAGAGGAAGCATAAAAAGCTTCTCTCAAAACAGAGTCAACCAGAGCCCCCACAGTCAAACTCTAAGTCTGGTGTTGGGAGGCCACAACCAAACTCTAAGTTTGGTGTCAAACCCCCATATCCAAACTCTAAGTTTGGTGTTGGGAGGTCTCAACAAAGCTCTGTACATCTGTGAGGCTCCATGAGAGCCCACTGTCAAGCTATTGACATTAAAGAAGCGCTTGTTGGGAGGCAACCCAATGTTTAGTTATCTAATTTTCATTGTTTTTCATGTTATTAGGTTCATGATCATGTGGAGTCACAAAATAAATATAAAAATTGAAAACGGAATAAAAAAAAAATAGCAGAAGAAAAATCACACCCTGGAGGAAGACCTTACTGGCGTTTAAACGCCAATAAGAAGCATGTTTTGGGCGTTCAACGCCAGAACAGAGCATGGTTCTGGCGCTGAACACCAGAAATGGGCAGCATCTGGGCGTTTGAACGCCAGAATTGCACCCTGGAGAAGAGCTGGCGCTGAACACCCAGAACAAGCACCAATCTGGCGCTGAACGCCCAGAATTGTGTGCAAGGGCATTTTGCATGCCTAATTTGGTGCAAGGGTGTAAATCCTTGAACACCTCAGGATCTATGGATCCCACAGGATCCCCACCTACCTCACCCTCTCTCTTTCCATTCATGGTCATCCCTTCTGTTTTCCATTTACCACTCACATCTATACACCCACCTACCTTCAAAATTCAACATCTCTTCCCTACCCAATCCCACCCATATGGCCGAATACACACATCCCTCCATCTTCTCCATATCTTCTTCTTCTTCTCCTTCTACTCTTTCTTCTTTTGCTCGAGGGCGAGCAACATTCTAAGTTTGGTGTGGTAAAAGCATAGCTTTTTTGTTTTTCCATAACCATTAATGGCACCTAAGGCCAGAGAAACCTCAAGAAAGAGGAAAGGGAAGACAATTACTTCCACCTCTGAGCCATGGGAGATGGAAAGATTCATCTCACAAGCCCATCACTAAGAAAAGAATGGAGCAAACAAGAGAGCACATTCATGGATCTCAACAGGCACATGAAGAAGCTCATCATCAAGAAATTCCTGAGATACCTCAAGGGATGCACTTTCCTCCACAGAATTTTTGGGAGCAAATCAACACCTCCCTAGGAGAATTAAGTTCCAACATGGGACAACTAAGGGTGGAACATCAAGAGCACTCCATCATCCTTCATGAAATAAGAGAAGATCAAAAAGCAATGAGGGAGGAGCAACAAAGACAAGGAAGAGACATAGAAGAGCTCAAGGACATCATTGGTTCCTCAAGAAGGAAACACCACCATCACTAAGGTGGATTCATTCCTTGTTCTTATTTCTTCTGTTTTTCATTTTCTATGTTATGTGCTTATCTATGTTTGTGTCTTCATTACATGATCATTAGTAGTTAGTAACTATGTCTTAAAGTTATGAATGTCCTATGAATCCATCACCTCTCTTAAATGAAAAATGTTTTAATTCAAAAAAAACAAGAAGTACATGAGTTTCGAATTTATCCTTGAACTTAGTTTAATTATATTGATGTGGTGACAATGCTTCTTGTTTTTTGAATGTATGCTTGAACAGTGCATATGTCTTTTGAAGTTGTTGTTCATGAATGTTAAATATGTTGGCTCTTGAAAGAATGACGACAAGGAGACATGTTGTTTGATAATCTGAAAAATCATAAAAATGATTCTTGAAGCAAGAAAAAGCAGCAAAGAGCAAAGCTTGCAGAAAAAAATAGCAAAAAAAATAGAAAGAAAAAGAAAAAGCAAGCAGAAAAAAGCCAACAGCTCTTAAAACCAAGAGGCAAGAGCAAAAAGCCAATAACCCTTAAAACCAAAAGGCAAGGGAAAATAAAAAGGATCCCAAGGCTTTGAGCATCAGTGGATAGGAGGGCCTAAAGGAATAAAATCCTGGTCTAAGCGGCTAAACCAAGCTGTTCCTAACCATGTGCTTGTGGCGTGAAGGTGTCAAGTGAAAACTTGAGACTGAGCGGTTAAAGTCAAGGTCCAAAGCAAAAGAAGAGTGTGCTTAAGAACCCTGGACACCTCTAATTGGGGACTTTAGCAAAGCTGAGTCACAATCTAAAAAGGTTCACCCAATTATGTGTCTGTGGCATTTATGTATCTGGTGGTAATACCGGAAAACAAAGTGCTTAGGGCCACGGCCAAGACTCATAAAATAGCTGTGTTCAAGAATCATCATACTGAACTAGGAGAATCAATAACACTATCTGAACTCTGAGTTCCTATAGAAGCCAATCATTCTGAACTTCAATGGATAAAGTAAGATGCCAAAACTATTTAAGAGGCAAAAAGCTATAAGTCCCGCTCATCTGATTGGAGCTATGTTTCATTGATAGTTTGGAATTTATAGTATATTCTCTTCTATTTATCCTATTTGATTTTCAGTTGCTTGGGTGCAAGCAACAATTTAAGTTTGGTGTTGTGATGAGCGGATAATTTATACGCTTTTTGGCATTGTTTTTAGTATGTTTTTAGTAGAATCTAGTTACTTTTAGGGATGTTTTCATTAGTTTTTATGTTAAATTCACATTTCTGGACTTTACTATGAGTTTGTGTGTTTTTCTGTGATTTTAGGTATTTTCTGGCTGAAATTGAGGGACTTGAGCAAAAATCAGATTCAGAGGTTGAAGAAGGACTGTTGATGCTGTTGGATTCTGACCTCCCTGCACTCAAAGTGGATTTTCTGGAGCTACAGAACTCAAAATGGCGCGCTTCCAATTGCGTTGGAAAGTAGACATCCAGGACTTTTCAGAAATATATAATAGTCCATACTCTGCTCAAGTTTAGATGACGCAAACTGGCGTTCAACGCCAGCCCTCTGCCTAATTCTGGCGTCCAGCGCCAGAAACAAGCTGCAAAGTGGAGTTCAACGCCCAAACTGGCACAAAAGCTGGCGTTCAACTCCAGGAATAACCTCTACACGTGTAACACTCAAGCTCAGCCCAAGCACACACTAAGTGGGCCCCGGAAGTGGATTTATGCATCAATTACTTACTTCTGTAAACCCTAGTAGCTAGTTTATTATAAATAGGACTTTTTACTATTGTATTAGACATCTTTGGATTATCTTTTGATCTATTGATCACGTTTGGGGGCTGGCCATTCGGCCATGCCTGGACCTTAATTACTTATGTATTTTCAACGGTAGAGTTTCTGCACTCCATAGATTAAGGTGTGGAGCTTTGCTGTTCCTCAAAGATTAATGCAAGTACTACTGTTTTCTATTCAATTCAACTTGTTCCGCTTCTAAGATATTCATTCGCACTTCAACCTGAATGTGATGAACGTGACAATCATCATCATTCCCTATGAACGCGTGCCTGACAACCACTTCCGTTCTACATTAGATTGAATGAGTATCTCTTAGATCTCTTAATCAGAATCTTCGTGGTATAAGCTAGATTGATGGCGGCATTCATAAGAGTCCGAAAAGTCTAAACCTTGTCCGTGGTATTCCGAGTAGGACTCTGGGATTGAATGACTGTGACGAACTCCAAACTCGTGAGTGCTGGGCGTAGTGACAGACGCAAAAGGATAGTAAATC
Source organism: Arachis hypogaea (assembly GCF_003086295.3). Lineage (NCBI taxonomy): Eukaryota > Viridiplantae > Streptophyta > Magnoliopsida > Fabales > Fabaceae > Arachis > Arachis hypogaea. The sequence continues at coordinate 111,615,057 of NC_092054.1, read as the reverse complement.
CTATTCCAGTATGACCGAGAACCTCCAAGATGATTAGCCATGCAGTGACAGCGCATCGGACCATTTTCACAGAGAGGAATAGGATGCAACCAACGACAAGGGTGATGCCTCCAAACGATTAGCCGTGCTGTGACAGAGCATTTGGACCATTTTCCCGAGAGGATTGAAAGTAGCCATTGGCACCGGTGACATCCTTACATAAAGCCAGCCATAGAAAGGAGTAAGACTGATTGGATGAAGACAGCAGGAAAGCAGAGGTTCAGAGGAACGATTGCATCTCCATACGCTTATCTGAAATTCTCACCAATGATTTACATAAGTATTTCTATCCTTCTTTTATTACTTAATTTTGAAAACCCCATTACTATTTTATATTTGCCTGACTGAGATTTACAAGGTTACTATAGCTTGCTTCATACCAACAATCTCCGTGGGATTCGACCCTTACTCACGTAAGGTATTACTTGGACGACCCAGTGCACTTGCTGGTTAGTTATGCGAAGTTGTGAAGATATGTTTAGACCATGGTTCTGTGCATCCGTTTTTGGTGCCATTGCCAGGGAATCAATTTCAAACAACAATTCACAACCTGAGTAACAATTTCGTATACCACAGGGCCAGCTTTGAAATCATTGCCTTTATTCTCCGTATTCAAAAAGGGATATCAGTTCCAGTGGACTTAAGAATGTGAGCAAGCCTTTCAAGACTTAAAAAAATTCTTAAGCCATCCACCTATCCTAACCTGACCCAAAGAAGTAGAAGAACTTGTAATGTACCTAGCCATAGCAAACAAGGCCATCGCCTCTGCCCTCATCCGAGAAAATAAGGATCGACAGCGACCTGTGTACTTCACGAGTAAGGCGTCACAAAGGGCAGAATTGAACTATCAAAAAATAGAAAAATTTTCCTATGCCCTCATCCTAGCTTCTAAAAGACTCCAATCTTACTTCCAAATTCATACCATCAGAGTCCGAACTAATCATCCTATGAGGCATATCCTTCAAAAGATGAATATTGCAGGTCAGATGTTACAATTGGGCATGAAATTATCCGAGTTCGACCTCAAGTATGAAGCTCGTGCAGTTATCAAATCTTAATATCTGGCCGACTTCTTAGCTGAATACATAGACAAACTACAAGGAAGCCCTGAAACTTGGCAATTATTTGTATATGGATCATCAAATAAAGCTGGTAGTGGAGCAAAAATCATTCTCGAGAATGAGGAAGGAGCTCGAGTAGAGCTTTCATTAAAATTTGAATTTCTAGCCTCCAGCAACCAAGTTGAATATGAAACCAGCCTGTTTGTTTAAGGCTAGTCAAAGAAGTTGGAGCATCAAAAGTCACAGTGTTTAGTGACTTCCAAGTGATAACCTCTCAGATAAATGGGGATTACCATGCCAAAGATCCTAACATGAAGAGGTACTTGGGAAAAACACTAGGACAACTAGCATAGTTCCTAGAAATAGAGGTCAGGCATATAACTCGGAAGCTCAATTGCTGAGCTAATGTCCTCTCTAAATTGGCTAGCACAAAGCCAGGGGACAACAATAAAGGGCTAATCTAGGAAACTCTTCACACACCATCAGCGGCCAAAGAAATCAACAAATCGAACGCTTGATAAACCACAATTTTACGGGTTATTTTGGATTGAATTGAGTGAATTTTGTCAACTCTTATCATATTTATTCATATAAATTGCATATTTTTAAGATTTCTTCCTAATTGTGTGTTATGGTTCAAAACATGCTTCTATGACCTTAAAAATGCCAATTCTTAATCCTCTCTTATTGTCATTCGATGCTGTGATGCGTTTGTTAAGTGATTTCAGGGTTTATTGGGCAAGAATGGCTTAGAGGATGGAAAGAAAGAATGTAAAAGAGGAAGGAACACAAGAAATAGAAGAATTGAGAAGCTGGTATCGATGCGTACACGTGACTGATGCGTACCGTGACCAGGTGTAGCAGCTGACCGATGCGACAAGCGACATGTGCCTCATTAAAGGGAACACATTGGGGGCGATTTCAGACCTCTTGCTTCCCAGTTTCAAGGCCATTTTGTAGGTTAGAGGCTTCCAGTGAAGGAGGATGAGAAATACATGCCATTAGTCTACTTTTAACATAGTTTTGAATTCTAGAGAGAGAAACTCTCACTTCTCTCTAGGTTTTAGTGTTTTTTGTTCATTTTCACTTGAATTCTTGAATTAGATCCTTCTTAATTTCAGTTTTTGTTGCTTTAATTGTAGTTTCTACTCTTTAATTTTACTTAGCACTATTACAACTTTAGTCATTTTGAGTTTTGAATTTGGGTCTTGTTGGAATTAATTTCTCTTAATGCATTGAGTTTTCTTTCATGTTCATTGGTGTTATTTGGTTTATTATTAGAAATTATTGTTAGTAGGTAGCTTTGATTTGGATTTATTTCGCAATTTTATAATGTCTTCGTTTAGTGCATGATGAGAATAACTTTTGCGTGGTCTAGAAATTTACGGATAAATCCTCGTTGTAAGTATAGTTTCTAAACCTTCAAAAGTCCTTTCATACAAACGTGTTGGGTGTCACAAGTAACAGACCCCTTTAGAAATTGTTAACCGAGTATTCAAACCTCGGGTCGTCTTCTCAAGGAACTGCGAGGAAGTATGTTCTTATTATTGGCTATAAAGGTTGTAAGCGGGGTTTAAAAGATGAGAAGCAAGTAATTTGAATGACAAGTAAAGTAAATGGCAATCAAAATAAATAAATACTGTAAAGCAGACTTTTGGCAAGGTAAGAGAAGTTGGAGGTCCAACGTAGTTATCTCTCTCAACTATAATGAAAGTTGAATCTAAACTCCACTTGATCAACCTGTACTAGGGCAAAGAAAAGTCAAGGGACTAATTAAATTGACCTTTGAATCCTATTTATTTCCTAAGAAAAAGGTTGGGATTACTTAAGTTCAGCTCAATTAGCAAGATAACGATTATCAATTAGGTTGAGTTTAATAACTGTTGAGTTACTGAATTCTTAACCAGGACCAAAAGGGAAAAAAAGTAAAATTGCTGGAATAATAAAAATATCCTTAGATGGGAAGCAATGGTAACTTAAATCGAAGAGAACAATCATAAACTGAAAATACCTCAATTATCATTAATTCAAATAACAGTATGTAACATGGAAGAGATTCATAAATTCAATTATAAAGGTAAATAGCCAACTCAGATACTGAAATAAATAAATAAAGTGAAAGGGAAGTTTAAAACAAAGAAATATAAAACCTGGATTGAGAGTCACTCTTAAAACAAGAAGAAATCCTAAATCCTAAGAGAGAGAGAGAGAGAAGATCTCCCTCTCAACTAAATCTAAATCATTGAAAAGTAAAATATACGAGCTCTCCTTTGAATGGATGCATTTCCACACTTTATAATCTCTGGTCTATGCTGTCTGTACTTGGATTTGGGCCAAAAAGGGCTTCAGAATTCGCTGGGGGCGTATTCTTTAAATTCTGATACGTGGCCTCTGTCACGCGTCCGCGTGGGTCACGCGGTCGCGTCATTTGGAGCTTTTCCTTGCCACGCAGTCACGTCAGTCATGCGACCGCGTCAGTCATGCAGCCGCGTCGCTGCTGATTCGTGCTTGGCACGCGATCGCGTCATCCATGCGATCGCGTGGATACCAGTTTCCTTAAAGCTCCGTTTTGCTTTTTCCTTCTATTTTTGTATGTTTCCTTTTCCGTCCTTTAAGTCATTCTGCCTTAGAAAATCTGAAACTACTCAACACACTGATCACGACATCGAATGGAAATAAAGGTAATTAAATTAATTAATTTTAAAGCTTAGGAAACATGTTTTTCATTTACATCACATAATAAGGAAGGGAAAGTAAAACCATGTAATTAATGTGAATAAGTAGGTGAAGGATTGTATAAATCACTCAAATTAAGCACAAAAGAACTCATGAAATATGGGTTTATCAACCTCCCCACATTTAAACACTAGCATGTCCTCATGCTAAATCCAAGGTAAATAATTAAGGTTAAAATGATGGAATATTCATGCAATGCAACCTAATTTAAATGTAACTACCTAAATGAATGATGCATCATGCAACTCTAATTTATTTACTCATATATAAAGCTTACATGTAGCCAAGTTAATTCACATTCTCAAGGAGTCATGTATATATATATAGCCAACCCTTAAATAATAAAGCATTTTAGCAAATGAGATGGAAAAAAAAAACATTGTACAAACTTGCAAAACAATTAGTAAATTAAGTACAGATATATGTTGATGAGTTATTGAACCCTCACTGGATTTTGTGTTTACTCTCTAGTCACTCAGTGTTTATTGGGTTTATTCACTCTATTTTTCTTTTTATTCTTACTTTCTATAGCTTTGTTCTTCATCTAACCAATCAACAATTATAGAATATAGTCATACCAAAAATTCATGAGGTCTTTAATTGAGGTTGTAATGGGGTCAAGGTAAAGGTAAGGATTATGTATAGGGTCAAGTGAGCTAATAAGTGAATCCTTAATTAGACTAAGATCTCACCTAACATACATATCTAGTAAAACAAAAATCTCTTTACCTATTTTCCCATATTATCCCACTTATTGTTACATGCTCATGTTTCACTTTTTATTTTTATCCCATGTGCATTGTTTTCATTGGGGAATTTCTTTTGTATCCCCTTTTATTTAGATGCTGAAAAATAACTCTCTTTCTCTTTTTTTTTAATGCACATGGTAATTGAATCACTTAGATTTTCTCATGAGCATGCTTCCCAAATTTTATTTTATTCCTTTTTACTTCTCTACCTTTTGTTTCTATCATCCATGTTCCCAAAAGGTTTCCCACATTTAACTCTATTCATGATTTTCTATCTTAAGCTAACCAAGGATTCACTTGGGATATTTTTTTGTTTTTCCTGCTTAAGGCTAGTAATTTGGCTAAATAGAATAAAGGGGTTTTAAAAGGCTCAAGGGGGCTAACAAGGGTGATGTAAGAGGTAGGCTAATTTGGGGTAAGTGAGCTGAAATCAAATGATGGTCTCAATCATTCTCTTGGTATGTATCTATTCTATATTCTATAATTGGACATATAGATTAAAGCAAAGTAAAGAACATCAGAATAAAAAGAAATGAAACACACAGAAATGAAATTATAGTTTGAATGCAACCTTACAATTAAGCTCAAGACTCACAGGCTGTGTGTTCTCTAACTCAAGCATCATATATCATTTATATGTTGTATGCAGGTTTAGTTAAAAATTCCCATTATTCTCATAAAAAAAATTATTTAGGGTAGCTTTTAAAGTTTTAATGTTCCTCCTTGATGAAATGTTGTCAGCTTAACTACATCATGTAATGCTATATATAAGGTTTGTGGATTTAAATCTGATATGTTCAATTTCCTAGCTTACTTCCTTTTTATATTTTTCAATTTAAACTATACTATCTTATGCTAAAAAGGGTAAACTATACTAATTAATCCACTAATAAATCAGAATTGTAAACTAAACTAAATAACTAAAATAAACTAAATGGCTAAAATATGAACTAAAGATGCAAAATGCAGAAAATAGAGTAGAAATACATAAGAGCAATGTATAAGTACTAAAAAAATAACAGTAAAAAGAAAAATACAAAAAATATCCAAAATAAAAGAAAAAAGATGTAGTGGTTCACCAAAATAAACGCCAGAGATGGCGACCTCCCCACATTTAAAAGGAAGCATCGTCCCCGATGCTCAATCAAGCCGGGTGTGAAGGAGTGTCATTATTGGGAGGGATGGTAGCTGGAGTCTCAGTGGTGGTGGTGGGCTGAGGGTCTGGCTGCTGTGGAGGAGGTGCTGACTGGATCGGGATCTCAAGATCCGCAGCCTCAATCTGATGTGGGACCGCTGCCTGTGGTGCGGCTGGTGCTGCCTCTTGGGGATGGGTCTCTGCCTCGGGTGCATCCGCCTCCTCCTCAAATGCCTCGGATGGTGTGTCAAGCTCGGAGGGGATGTCACCGGATCGTATCATCAGCTTTAGGTGCTCATAGCGTCGCTTGTTGCAACGCTCCATCTGGTCAAGTCGTCGGAACAAGTGGTGCACTAGATGATAGACAGGCTCTGTGGCAGGTGGAGGTGCAGTGGTGGTAGCAGGGGTAGGTGGTGCAGCAGTGGAGGAAGAGGGTCCAGCAGACGGTGGAGCTGTCGCATCAGTAGCAGTGAATGGTGGTGGTCTGTGGCCCAAGGCTAAGAAGTTCCGGCTGTGCGGAATGATCTTCCTGCAATCTGCCGCTGGTGGTCTCTCATCGGCATCCTCCCATGGCACGTCAGCTTGACGGCCAAGCTGTGTAACCAGATACGGAAAAGGGAGGGTGCCTCGCACGTGGACCCTGGCCATATAGTGCCGAATGAAACATGGCAGATAAAGGTCCTTACCCTCCAACACACACCAAAGGAGGGTGATCATAGCAGCCGGGATCTCCGTCTCGTGAGTACTCGGCATCACATAATTACTCAAGATCTGATGCCATAACCGAGCCTCATCGTTTAAGTATGCTCTCTTGATTCCTCTAAGCATGGTAGTGTCCTGACCCATCTCCCAAGGAACTAGCAGGTCGAGAGCTATCCGTGCCTTCACGGCATCCCAATCAAACTGCATCTGATGCATGTCCTCCTCAGCCTTTGAATAACCATCAGGCTGATCGGACTTGGCTGGGAGCCGGAGAATGTCCTTTAAGGCCTCTTCAGTGACCAGAATTTGTTTTCCTCTCAGGTTCACTGCATCTAGGGTGGTGAGGTAGTAGTTGCAGTAGAATTCCCGGACCCAAGATGAATTGACCTCTGTCAGTGTTCTTTCCAGAAAGAACCAGCCCCTTTGCTTGATTTGTTCAGTGGTGTACTGCTGGAGTGCTTCTGGAATCTTCAGAGTTCATTCCAGGTATAGATTTCTAGAGTTTGCAAAAGTCGGGTACTTCAGCTCACAGTACCGGTTTGCAAATTTTAGAGGATCATTCGCAGGGAGCAGCTGGTCAGCTTTTTCCTGCTGTGTGAAGTTCTTCTCCCGCCATGAAGAATTGTGCATTAGAGCAATGATGGACTGGGAGGAATCTCCTCTCTTGCGCTTGCCAGTAGCCTTGCCTTTTTCTTTCCTTTGTGAGGCAGACATCCTGAAAAAAAAAACAGAAAACCAGGATATGGATAAAATAGGAAAGCAAATAGGCAATTAAACAAAGGAAACTCAAAGCGGCAAGGGAGAAATAGAATAAGGAAAATGAGTAAATGAAATGTGATTGAATTCATGTTAAATGGAAAAATAATCAATATGCCATGGTGAGAAAGTTAGAGGAAAGTGAAAATAATCAGAAAAGAGATTAAAAGGGTTAGTATGGTTAGAATTTGAAAAAGAAATTAGTAAATTAAAATTAGTTAGTTAGTAAAGTGCGGGTTAAAGTAAGTGGCATAGAAAAATTCCATATAACAAGGATTCACAGGTAAGAATAGAAGTACTCATAATCGAATAAGGAAAACAGGGTGATGCTAATTCGAATAGAAATAAAGAAAGCAAAAATTGGAATCAGTGAATCACAAATGCAGTTTATGAGCCAGGAAATCAAAGAGGATAAGAAAGTCTGCCATAACATTCATGAAATAGTTTGGGTAAAGCAGAGTAAAACAGAGTTCAGAAATGCCAAACCAGAGCATGAATGAAAACAATTCACAAAAAATTTGGGCAGCATTCCGGCTAAAATTGGATTGTCCTGGAAAATAAACAGCAATCAGAGCAGTTCATATGAATTAAAACTTGCTGCAGTTACCAGTAATGAATAGAAACAGGAAATTTTAGAGTAACAAGCAGCAATTGCAAGAAATCACAGCATATGAACGAGGTCACAGGAACAGCAGAATTGCAGTTATGATAAAATATAAACAGGAACAGTGCAAGTAAACAGACCTAGATCCACTAACCATAGCCTAAGCTACCTAACAACCTAAAAATCCACTACAGCATGCATATCTATCTATCCTAATGATGAATAGAAACGGAAAAAATTACAGAAAAACGACGAACGGATAAAAGGGAGTTGTGTTTTGCGGAACCTGATAGGCGGAAGGGGTGGAACGGGGAAGAAGGTGGCTGCGGCGGCGTCCGGCGCGGTGGCGGGGCACGGCATTGCGGTGGCGGCTGAGGGAGGTTGTGGCGGAGAGAGGGTTTAGGGTTAGTGATAGAAGAAGGGGGGGTTTGCGGGTGGGTGGCGGAGAGAGGGGGTGCGGCTGGGTGGCCGGCGGTGGTGGGTGGTGGCGCGGTGGGCAGTGGTGGAGAGGGGAGGAGAGGGAGAAGAGGTAGGGGTGGTGGCGGCTGGGTGGTGCTGGAGGAAGAAGGAGGGAGAAGGAGCAGAGAGAGAGAAGAGGGTTGGGGGTGGGGGCTGCGCGACTGATAGGGTTCGCGTGGCTGGGGGGTTATATTTTCGAATCCATGCGGCCGCGTGGGGCACGCGGTCGCGTGGTTGGGGTGAAAATGGGAGTGACGCGATCGCGTGGGGCGCGCGATCGCATGAGAAGGGGGAAAGAAGGGTGACGCGATCGCGTGGGTCGCGCGATCGCGTCACTGGAATTCGTGCTAAACGCAATACTCCAGCGCCGTTTTAGCGCAACTCTCTGTCTCCTTTTGGGGTGATGTGCAATCCATGTGACGCGATCGCGTCGCTCACGCGGTCGCGTGGGATTGGTATTGTGCAAGTGACGCGATCGCATGGGGCATGCGATCGCGTGGGCCAATTTGTGCAAAACGTACAAGGGCCGCACGATTCCAGCCTAACTTTCTGTTCGTTGGATCCTTACGCCGATATATATATTACGTGGCCGCGTAGGTCACGCGGTCGCGCGGGTGGTGTTTTTTCGCATTATGACGCAAGCGCATGGGGCAGGCGGTCGCGTCGTGCACCCCTTTTTTTTTATATATACATGAAAAATGCAGAATGCAATGATTAACATGAATGCTATGCATGATTCCAGGTTTAATAAATTAAAATGAAAAAGAAAAAATGAAAGCAATTAACAAGAAATAAATTGAAAAAGAAGCGACCATACCATGGTGGGTTGTCTCCCACCTAGCACTTTTAGTTAAAGTCCTTAAGTTGGACATTGGATGAGTATCCTGTTATGGTGGCTTATGTTTAAATTCATCTAAAAATTTCCACCAGTGCTTGGAATGCCAATAGCCTCCGGGGTCTCACACCAAGCATGCAAAGCTTCTGAGCAGCTCCAAACAGATTTTCAGGCTCCCGGGACGACGAATGTCAGGATAGAGTCCAGGATTCCAAGCCTTGCTTTTAAATTCACCTCCGTCTTGATCTACATGTTTCCATTCGGGCGGGTTAAAAAGTAGAATCTCACCGTGGTGACCAAACATTTTCCCTGATCCATGTAATTGAGCATGATACCAATCCGTGTACTTCGAGGTGAAGCGTGGAGCCTTATTGAACCTTGTGCACCAGTTCTGAGTACGAGCCATTTCCTTCTTACTCTTAAAGCCGCAGAGAGCTCTAAGCTGGCCATCTGTTTCAAGCAAACCATATTCAAGTGAATAAGTAAAGTTATAAGTTAAGGATTGTACCCACTTGAAGCTTGTATTAGGTGGTAACGGCCTTGGGATAGGTGTTTTTGGTGGTTCTGCAAGTTTCGTTTCCTTGTGCTCTTCTGTGAATTCCTCCACTTCTTTACAAAGATCTTCAATTGTATCTATGTCCTGGTCAAAGTCTTCTATGTCTTCCTCATCACTTGAGTCATAGATTGGAGGTTGAGAGAAATCTACCTCCGCATCATCTTCATATTCACTTGGGGAAGATTCTTCGATCTCAGAGAATTCACTTGCGGATGCAAGTTCATCACTAAGAGAGTTAGACTTGTGACTATCATTATCGAGGGAATTTGTTTCTTGGATTATTCCATCTGATTCTTCATAACGATTTGCCTTGGAGATTGTACAGTATCCTCTTTAGCACCAACTGTAGCATCCTGGACGGAGTTTTCCTCAATTCTGGATTCCCATGGAGGTTCAGCATCTCCTAGGTCTTCAACCAACTCTTTTTCTTGAACAATGACAGCTTCTTCTAATTGTTCTAGTACAAATTCATGCTCTGTCTTGTCCACTGGAGTTTCTGGTAATTCCTTCATGCTCTGCTCTTCATTGGGCTGTTCACATGGAGCTGTGGCTGATCCTTGTGTATTTGAGCGCCTAGAAGCCCATTGAATTATCGCTTGCTCCAGTTGTTGAATGGTTGTTTGAAATTTAATTACTGTTTCCCTTAGGCGATCCTCTGCTTCTCGGGTTGCTGGACTTGGACATGATACAAAGGAAAGTGGTAATGATTGGGAGCGATCGGATTGGTATTGGGGTAAGGAAGGATCATATGGTGGCGAATGGTGAAGAGAAGCTTATGAGTGTGGTGGTTCGAGGTTATGTTGAAAGGATGGTTTATATGCACGGGGTGGGGCTTGTTGGTAGTTACAAGGTTGTCCACCATGTCTTTCAGCTGGGTATGCACTGTAGAATGGTCTTTGTCCAGGATATCTCGGAGGGTGTTGCTGCCAAAAGGGTTGATTAGATCCTCTTGGTTTTATCCATCCTTGATTGGTCTGACCTTGGTACACATTCCTGCTATAACTTCTATTTCCTTTAACAATATTAGAACCAAACTCAAAGCGAGAGGGGTGAGAGTTCATAGTAGCAAATAAAGATGAAAAGGAAAAACAAAAATAAATAAGCAAGCAAAAGAAAAATATTTACAATAACCAATAATAAGGCACACGTTAGCAGTTTCCCGGCAACGGCGCCATTTTGATGAGAATAACTTTTGCGTGGTCTAGAAATTTGTGGATAAATCCTCGTTGCAAGTATAGTTTCTAAACCTTCAAAAGTCCTTTCATACAAACGTGTTGGGTGTCACAAGTAACAAACCCCTTTAGAAATTGTTAACCGAGTATTCAAACCTCGGGTCGTCTTCTCAAGGAACTGCGAGGAAGTATGTTCTTATTATTGGCTATAAAGGTTGTAAGCGCGGTTTAAAAGATGAGAAGCAAGTAATTTGAATGACAAGTAAAGTAAATGGCAATCAAAATAAATAAATACTGTAAAGCAGACTTTTGGCAAGGTAAGAGAAGTTGGAGGTCCAACGTAGTTATCTCTCTCAACTATAATGAAAGTTGAATCTAAACTCCACTTGATCAACCTGTACTAGGGCAAAGGAAAGTCAAGGGACTAATTAAATTGACCTTTGAATCCTATTTATTTCCTAAGAAAAGGTTGGGATTACTTAAGTTCAGCTCAATTAGCAAGATAACGATTATCAATTAGGTTGAGTTTAATAATTGTTGAGTTACTGAATTCTTAACCAGGACCAAAAGGGAAAAAAAGTAAAATTGCTAGAATAATAAAAATATCCTTAGATGGGAAGCAATGGTAACTTAAATCAAAGAGAACAATCATAAACTGAAAATACCTCAATTATCATTAATTCAAATAACAGTCTGTAACATGGAAGAGATTCATAAATTCAATTATAAAGGTAAATAGCCAACTCAGATACTGAAATAAATAAATAAAGTGAAAGGGAAGTTTAAAACAAAGAAATATAAAACCTGGATTGAGAGTCACTCTTAAAACAAGAAGAAATCCTAAATCCTAAGAGAGAGAGAGAGAGAAGATCTCCCTCTCAACTAAATCTAAATCATTGAAAAGTAAAATATGTGAGCTCTCCTTTGAATGGATGCATTTCCACACTTTATAATCTCTGGTCTATGCTGTCTGTACTTGGATCTGGGCCAAAAAGGGCTTCAGAATTCGCTGGAGGCGTATTCTGTAAATTCTGATACGTGGCCTCTGTCATGCGTCCGCGTGGGTCACGCGGTCGCGTCATTTGGAGCTTTTTCTTGCCACGCGGTCGCGTCAGTCATGCGACCGCGTCATGTGCGTTCTGCTTAAGACGCGCGGTCGCGTCAGTCATGCGGCCGCGTCGCTGCTGATTCGTGCTTGGCACGCGATCACGTCATCCATGCGATCGCGTGGATACCAGTTTCCTTAATGCTCCGTTTTGCTTTCTTCTTCCATTTTTGTATGTTTCCTTTTCCGTCCTTTAAGTCATTCTGCCTTAGAAAATCTGAAACTACTCAACACACTGATCACGGCATCGAATGGAAATAAAGGTAATTAAATTAATTAATTTTAAAGCTTAGGAAACATGTTTTTCATTTACATCACATAATAAGGAAGTGAAAGTAAAACCATGTAATTAATGTGAATAAGTAGGTGAAGGATTGTATAAATCACTCAAATTAAGCACAAAAGAACTCATGAAATATGGGTTTATCAGTGCACACAAGGTGTTTGTGAAAATGCATCTTATGATTATGGAGTAGATTTCTACTCTTGGCTTTGGGGTTTAGACCTGCTTGGACCGTTTTCCTAAGCACCCGGACAAGTGAAATACCTCATAATCGAGATTGACTATTTTACTGAGTAGATTGAGGCAGAATCTTTGGCAACTATCACAGACTAAAGAAGTCAGAAATTCCTCTACAAAAATATTGTCACCCAATTTGGAGTCACATACTCCATCACGACGGACAATGGCTCCCAGTTTACCGATTAGACCTTCAGAAGCCTGGTAGCAAGCCTTAAAACTAAACATTAATTCACATCAGTAGAGCACCTTTAGACCAATAGACAAGCAGAAGATACGAATAAAGTCATATTGGCAGGCTCAAAAGAAGACTACAAGATGCAAAAGGAGCATGTGCTGAGGAGCTCCCTCAAGTTCTATGGGCATATCAGACAACTCCCTATTCCACAATGGGAGAATCTCTATTCTGACTTACTTATGGAATAGAAGCTATGATTTCTATTGAAGTAAATAGAGAAAGACCAAGGGTAAGATTCTACAATGAAGTGGAAAACATCCAAACTCAAAAGGAAGAGCTCGACCTCCTCCCAAAAATTCGGGAGCAAGCTCGGATAAGGGAGAAAGCATTGAAACAAAGGATATCCACAAGGTACAACAAGAAAGCCATCAGAAGAAGTTTCGCCATAAATGACCTTATACTGATCAGAAATGACATTGGAGTACACAAGTCGGGCGAAGAAAAGTTGGCTGCAAATATTAAAAAGGACCTTACAAGGTCGTTGAAGTCTTGGAAAAAGGTTACTACAAATTGTCTGACCTACAAGGAAACAAGCTCCCTAGGTCGTGGCATGCATGTAATATGAAAAGATACTATAGCTAGAAAGCGAACCTTACTCCTTAGTGTACTCTTTTTCCCGACTTCATGATTTTTTTTCCAAGAAGGGTTTTCTTGAAGGGGGTTTTAATAATGCATCATAGCAATTGCTAGGAGTTAAAGATAGAAAAATTCTTAGTAGCAAAATAGTATTTGTAAATCATTTTTTATTAATGATAATTCATCATTTATCCTATGTTCTACAATTGACTATTCTACTACACGCACCAATTTAAACTTGACAAAGCGCGAAATCATTGTCCGACCTAGATGGTTGAAGAACGGAAGATTGACGGTTTAGAATTCAGAATAAATTCTCGTTGCAAGTATAGTTTCTAAACCAAGCAATCAACCTTTCGTACAAACGTTTTGGTTGTCACAAGTAACAAACCCCTTTAAAATTGATAACCGAAGTATTTAAACCTCGGGTCATCTTCTCAAAGAATTACAGGGAAGTATGTTCTTATTATTGGTTATGAGTTTTGTAAATTGGGGGTTTTTGAAATAAGGGACAGGTAATTTAAATGACAACTAAAATAAATTAACAATAATAAAAATTTCTTGGCAAGGTATAAGAACTGGAAGTCCTATCCTAGTTATCCTTATCAATTGTGATGAGAATTGGATTTTTCTCCCACTTTGTTAACCTCTAACTATGAAGGTAAGTTAAGTGGATGAATTAATTTTGATTCCTCACGTCCTAGTCTTTCCTTGGGAAAGGCTAGAGTTAGTGGAACTCGAATTAATTCTTGAAGAATTCCAATTTTCAATCAACAATGAGTTTGATAACTCAAGTATCTCCAATGACTCAACCAAAGCCAAAAGGAAAAATTCTAAATTAAATTAAAAGCATTCATAAATCTGAAACACATCAAATTACGTCTAAACATAAATTCAACTTTAACATGGAAAGGTTCATAAGTCAATTGGGAAACATAATTCAAATACAAATAAAAGTATTAGAGTAAATAAAAGTAGAATTTAAATATTGAAGAAACATATAACCTGGAATGAAGAGATCATAGCTTAAACATAATAAAAATTCTAAATCCTAATCCTAAGAGAGAGGAGAGAACCTCTCTCTCTAAAAATTACATCTAAAACTAAAAATTATAAATGATGAGCTGATGATATGAATGCATTCCCCCACTTTATAGCCTCTAATCTGTGTTTTCTGGGCCGAAAACTGGGTCAGAAACAACCCAGAATTCGCTGGTTGCGAATTCAAACACGCTGATTTTTTGTCACTGCGACGCGTCCACGTGGAGCGTGCGTTCGCATTGCCTAGCGTCAGAGAAACTATAGCATATTATATATCAAATCGAAGCCCCAGACGTTAGCTTTCCAACGCAACTGAAACCATGTCATTTGGACCTCTATAGCTAAAGTTATAGCCGTTTGAGTGCGAAGAGGTCAGGCTGGAGAGCTTAGCAATTTCTCCAACTTCTTGTATTCTTTCCACCTTTGCAAGCTTCCTTTCCATCCTCTGAGTCATTCCTGCCCTGTAATCTCTGAAATCACTTAACACACATATTAAGGCATGTAATGGTAATAAGAGAGGATTAATATTAGCAAATATAAGGCCAAAGAAGCATATTTTCAATCATAGCACAAATTCTGGGAAGGAAAATATAAAACCGTGCAAATAGTATGAATAAGTGGGTAAAGAGTTGATAAAAACCACTTAATTGAGCACAAGATAAACCATGAAATAGTGGTTTATCAACCTCCCCACACTTAAACATTAGCATGCCCTCATGCTAAGCTCAAGAGAAACTATAAAGGGGTGAAGAGGAATGGTAGAATGTATGAAATGCAACCTATCTATATGAATCTAACTACATGAAGAATGGTTTTTCCTACTTGGTTTAAAAGTAAATAAATTCTCCAAGAATAAATATGAACTGGATTTCACTAATTCAAATCATAAAAATGAAGTACAAATAGACTTGTAGAAGAAAATAGATCATAAAAGCCGGGAACAAAGAATCGAGCATCGAACCCTCACTGGAAGTGTATACACTCTAATCACTCATGTGTTTAAGGTTTTGATTCTCTCAATTCTCTACTAACCTTGCTTTCTAAGGCTTGCTCTTCATCTA
The DNA here is from genome assembly GCF_003086295.3 of Arachis hypogaea. NCBI lineage: Eukaryota > Viridiplantae > Streptophyta > Magnoliopsida > Fabales > Fabaceae > Arachis > Arachis hypogaea. Next base: position 111,599,712 of record NC_092054.1, on the reverse strand, counting down.
ACAATCAACAAAAATTTAATGCACATATACACATATCAAGAGGTCTTTTAAGGATTGTAATGGGGTTAGGGTCAAGGTAGGATTGTATTTGGCCAAGTGGACTAAAATCTGAATCAATAATTAACTTTAAACTTTTCCCACCTAACTTATGACAATCCATGTAATTACAATGCAAAATCTAACTTCCCATTAACTATGTTTTCCACATATTCATGCATCCGATTTTGAGTACAGTACATATGCATTGCTTTCATCATTTACTTTGGAGCATTTTGTCCCCTTTTACTTATTTGCTCTTTTTCTTTTCTTTTTTCTCACTTCTTTTTTTTATATATATCTATATTATTTATTATTTTTTTCTTTTATTTTTCTCAATGCATATGATTAAATTATTGAATGCATGAACATGTCCTAAACATTTCTTTCACATTTTTAGAAAATTCTAACATACTCAATTCTCAAACCAAATGTTTCCAAAGCCAATTTCTCCACACTTAAATCATAAGCACTGTCACTAGTCTAAGCTAACCAAGGATTCAAATAAAAGACATTATTTTTTTCGCTTAGAGTTAATAATGTGCTAAAGTAAAGAACAAAAGGGGTATAATAGGCTCAAAATTGGTTTGCAAGGGATAATGAAAGGTAAGGCCATATGGGTATGTAAGCTCAGTGAAACAAAGGCCTCAATCATGTAAGTGCATGTATACATCAAATAATGGAAATATAGAATTAAGCAAGACAAAGATCACATTTTTAGAGAGAAAAATACACACTAAAACAGAATTTTGGTTGATAAAATGCAACCAATCAAATAGGCTCAAAAATCTCACTGGTTTTTGTATGTTCGAGCTCTAAATCATGTTCCAGTATAATATTTCTTCAAACAAGTTTAACATTAAATTTTATTCAAATTAGTGAAATACTTTTTAAAAAAGTTTCTTGAAAAAGAAAATATTTCTTCAACCAAGTGATAAAATATGCACAAAATCAAACAAATATGCAATCAAACATGTAAATGCAACAACTAACAAGGAAAACAAACCATTAGTGTTGAGATAGAAGAGTAACTAACCAATGGAGATCGGTATCGACCTCCCCACACTTAAAGATTGCACCGTCCTCGGTGCATGCTAAGATGTGCAAGTGGATAGGGGTTCTGGTTCCTCAGTTGGGGATCTTTTTGTTCCTTTCCTTGCCGGTGGTTTGGGAATAGTTTTCTCTTTACCCTTCTTGGTGGCCATCCTGAAAAGAGAAAAAGAAAGTAACTTTTAAAGCTAAGGGTTAGAGCAAGGAAGAGAGCGAGAAAGGTGGTAATCAATGCACAATAAAGAAAAATGACGTTAACACATGGTCATGACTACATGTGAAAAGTTCATCAATAGAAATATAGTAAGTGCATGTAATGACAATTAAATGCAAGATGTTTATTGGCATGCTGGCAAAGGCATGAGTAGCATAGATCAAGCATTCAATGTCCAAGTTAGATTACCAAGTCTTTCAAACTAACAACATGTTTGTAATAACAATTATATTTAATTAATAAAATATAAAAAAGGGTTTTGTGAAAAGCAAGCATTTAGAGTAGTAGAATAAAAAAAATCTAAAAATAGTGCATAATGCCATACGGGCGTTTGCACAAACACATAGCAAGCATGGTAAATAAGCTATTGAAAGTATTAAATTGAACATGCAAGCAACCCTATAAAAAGTAATATATAATTGTCAAACAATTCCCTTAATAATCCAAATAAATTTCTAACACCAATAATGCAATGAATGAAAGTATGCAAATAAATTAAATGAAATAGAATGGAAGTGAAGAGGAATGAGAAGTGAAAGAAATAAAGTAAGAAAGAAAGAAGAAAAGATAGAAGAAATTAGGATTAGAAAAGAAAAGATAAGATAATTGGCGCTGATCTGGATAAGTTGGCGGCGCAGGCGACGCGGTCGCGTGAGGGACGCGGTCGCGTGGTGCGCGATAAGGTCAGGTGACGCGGACACGTGGGTCACGCGATCGCGTGAAGTGATTTGTGCCATTAGCGTGAGGGCAGCCTCGCGGTCATGCAACTCTCTGTTTTAAATGCATTTTGCCAAAAATCTGGGTGACGCGGTCGCGTGGTTGACGCGATCGCGTGGATGGCTATATTTGCAAAACGACGCGAACGCGTGGGGCACGCGTTCGCGTGGTAAGGCTTGTGCTTATAGCACCGTTCCAGCCCCATTCCAGCCTAACTTGCTGCCAAACACCTATTTACGTCGATTTTACAGGGCCACGTGTTCGTGTGGGTGACGCGAATGCGTGGGGAGACTGTTTTTCAAATGACGCAGCCGCGTGAGCAACGCGGTCGCGTGGGCATATTTGTGCCTAAGGAACGCCTCCAGCCACGCTCTCGCGTGACTCTCTGTTCACTTTTCTTTTCCTTTTAATGCACTTGTGACGCGGACGCTTCAGCGATGCTGCCGCGTCACGTGCGTGCTTTCTATTTTTTTTGTAATGCAGTATGCAGAATGCAATGCTAATATGAATGTTATGCAAAACTCCAGGTTCAATACAATAAATTAAAATAAAACTCAAAAACAAATAAAACTAAATAAAGATGAAAAAGGAGCGATCATACCATGGTGGGTTGTCTCCCACCTAGCACTTTTAGTTAAAGTCCTTAAGTTGGACATTTGGTGAGCTTCCTGTTATGGTGGCTTGTGCTTGTATTCATCCAAAAATCTCTACCAATGTTTGGAATTCCAATGGCCTCCGGGATCCCAAACTAGGCGCAGAAAGCCTTCAAGTAAGTTAAAGCAAGTGACAAGGCCCCAAGAGTGTTGATTGCCAAAATGAATTCCAGGGTCCCAAATCTTGCTTTTGCACCCGTTTTCTTGTTGATCATTATGATTCCATCCGGGTAGCAAGCAATCTGAATTCTCACTAAAGCGGCCAAACAACTTCCTAGACCCATTTAATTGAGCTCTACACCAAACCTTGCATTTAACCATGTTGAACCTTGCTTGACAACTCTAACCACTAACCATCTTTCTCTTACTCTTAATGCCACAAAGAGCTCTAAGTTGACCATCTGTCTCCAGTAGCCCATATTCAAGTGAAATTAGAAAGCTAAGGGATATGAATTTTACCCACTTGAATGTTGTGAAGGATGATGGCAACTTAGGGGGAGGTATTTCTAATGAATTTGCAAGCTCCACTCCCTTGTGATCTTCTCTGACAACTTCCACCTCTTTGCAAGTTTCTTCAATATCAACCTCTTCCTCTTGGTAGCTTTCTTCCAATTCAATCTCTTCTTCATTGCTCACCAAGGGCATGGGAGGCTGTGCTTCTGATTCTTTAGTCTCCATCTCTTGATCAACCTCTTCCAAGTCTTCAACCATGATATGCCTTGGAGGTTGTACACCCTCCTCAACATCAAATGTAACCGTCTTGGAAGGAGGCTCTATGTCTTGACTTTCCCATGGAGGTTCAGCATCTCCCAAGTCTTCAACCATTTCTTCCTCTGCAACTATTATGGCTTTCTCCACTTGTTCCAATACAAAGCCATGTTCCTCATTGTCCACCGAAGTTTCTAGTGTCTCCTTCATGCTTCGCTCTTCTTTTGATTCTCCACATGTAGCCATGGGAGTACTTTGAGTGCTCAGATGTCGGGAAGCTATTATATTTACTAACTCGCCTAAGGCGGCCGCGAAATTTAGCACACTCTTATTCATCTTTTCTTGCCCTTGAAGAATAACACTAAGTTTGTCATCCATTGGAGGTTGGGGTGGATATGAGGGTTCATTGGTTGGGAGAGAGGGTTCATAATAGGAAGGTGGTTCATCTTGATAATGATAAGGAGATGGTGTATATTGAGGTGGTGGTTCATGAGAGTAGTTGTGTTGGAATGGGGGTGGTTCTGT